>NC_086018.1:17912030-18223621 GCF_029281585.2 Gorilla gorilla gorilla | reverse complement strand
GCGTCCTCCTTGGCGATGCCCTGGACGGCGACCACGTTGGCGATGCCCTGGGCGGCATCCTCGCTGGCGATTCCATGGGCGGCGTCCTCGCTGGCGATGCCCTGGGCGGCGTCCTCGCTGGCGATGCCCTGGACGGCGACCACGTTGGCGATGCCCTGGGCGGCGTCCTCGTTGGCGATGCCCTGGGCGGCGTCCTCGTTGGCGATGCCATGGGCGACGTCCTCGTTGGCGATGCCCTGGGCGGCGTCCTCGTTGGCGATGCCCTGGGCGGCGTCCTCCTTGGCGATGCCGTGGGCGGCGTCCTCCTTGGCGATGCCCTGGATGGCGACCACGTTGGCGATGCCGTGGGCGGCATCCTCGCTGGCGATTCCGTGGGCGGCGTCCTCGGCGATTCCGTGGGCGGCGTCCTCGTTGGCGATGCCCTGGGCGGCGTCCTCGCTGGCGATGCCCTGGGCGGCATCCTCGCTGGCGATGCCGTGGGCGGCGTCCTCGTTGGCGATGCCCTGGACGGCGTCATCCTTGGCGATGCCCTGGACGGCGACCACGTTGGCGATGCCCTGGGCGGCATCCTCGCTGGCGATTCCATGGGCGGCGTCCTCGCCGGCGATGCCGTGGGCGGCGTCCTCGTTGGCAATGCCGTGGGCGGCGTCCTCGTTGGCGATGCTCTGGGCGGCGTCCTCGTTGGCGATGCCCTTGTCGGCGGCCTCGTTAGTGATGTCGTGTACAGTGTCCTCGTTAACGATGTCGTGTGTGGCATCCTCGTTAGTGATGTCGTGTATGGCGTCCTCATGGGGAGCTAGAAGAACACAGAGTTAAGGTCAGTGCCCTGGTGGTGGAGACTGTGAATCACCCAGGGGCTTGCTTGGTGTGGTGCATGGAGGTGGCTGATCACAGCATGGGCCAAGCTGATGCTGGGACATCCTCCCAGGTGGACCTGCACTAGTGAAGCTAAGGGATGTGGCTCAGAACACTTTCTGCAGTGGGAATCAGTTTCCAGGTTCAGGTATGCATTATCCGGTGAAGTGGGGAAATATAAAAAATAAAAATTGACAAATTCATGAAAAGCCTTCCATGAGTGCAAGTGTGAGTTTTTTATCCACTTTACATTCAGTATGCATTCACACATACAAAATATTTTTACAAGAAATCAGAAATTTTAATTTTTGTCAGTTATGTTAAATCTAACTTAGCTGCCAACATAAAGATTCTATCTCATTTACTTGGTCTCGAGAAAATCTAGCACATAGTAAGTAGACCAAAATGTTTATTAAATGAAAACACAGAGCAGAGATAGGGGGGCTGCTAGGCAGACTGGGTTGCACCTGATTACCTGGATGATAATAAACTGCACAAAACCTCGGTCAAATTAATATTGAAACTGCCTTTTGCTTGGGCTCGTTTCCCTTGCGGAAGAAGGATGACCAAGAAGATGAACAGGAAAGAAATGAGAAACAGAGGCCTTTGCTTGGTAGCTAAAGGCCACCTTCTGTAACATGAAATAGTCTACAAGTGGCCTTGAACTCTGCCGTGATTTAGTGACAGAGTTCCCTCATGTCTTCTACCCAGGTTGAAGTCCAGCAAAATCGTGACTGTCCTCTTTACAACTTGCGAGACCACACTGCTTCTGCATTTGCCTGTTGTATGTATGAGATTTACACTTGTTTTAAAGCAACATTTTGTTTCAGTTGGGCTGGTGGCCATACCCGGCACTAGCCAGTCAATAGTGAGATGGCTCCTCATGGAGGAGGCTTGGCTTGAGGCTGAGGGTCTTTAACCCACATATACAAGAGAGTTGCCACTAAGGGATGGAAGCCAGGCTAATAACCAAGTGCCACACAGAGTTCCTATCTGTTCCTCCTCACCATTTTCAGCTGGCAGGATTTGAGCATTTTAGGGCTTGGGAAGATAGTATTACTAAATCTACTAAAATACATCACCCAACCTTATAGACTTTGGCCAGTTGCTGAGCAAATTAACTTCACAACTGAAGTGGGCCACACTGGCCTTTTTGGTCCCCCACTCCTCTTAGAATTTGTGAGCGTGGGGCCTACTGGAGGGTGGGAGGTGGGAGGAGGGGGTGGATCAGGAAAAATAACTGATATTAGGCTCAATATATGGGTGATGCAATAATCTGTACAACAAACTCTCATGACACACATTTATATATGTAGCAAACCTGCACATCCTGCACACGTACCCCTGAACTTAAAAGTTAAAAAAAAAAGGGATCTGTGAGCTGAGCCAAACACCTGGGGATCTTTGTGTTTTTGACACACTGATGACTATGCCTGTCCGTGGGGAGATGAGCCGATAACTGCCCTGGGTTGTGTGACCACGGAGGCCACTTTATGATGATGGGCAGTGTCTGGGGCCTTTTGGGCTCATTGCTTTAGGGCTTATACATGAATGCTGGACTCCCTGTGTGGTGGTGAACACCCCATGACTAAGTGCATGTCAGCGTCAGCACTGGCCCACACTCCTGGGTTCGTGTTTTCACTTTTTCGTTCAGGAACTCGGGAGCTGGGGCCACTCCCTTGGCCCTTCAGGTTCTCCACCTGAGCAGTGGGGTAATAAGGCAGACCCGGGGATGGCTCTGGTGAGGGTGGAGGAATCACTGTACAGAGAGAGTAGAGCGGGGGTGGATTTTATTGTTAGAAGTGGACACTGGTGATTGGGTTGTATAAGTGGGAAATCTCTCCTGAGAAAACACACAGCCTCACCTGTACAGAAACACACACATTCACACCACACGATGCAGCCTCACACAAGACACCACCAAGCCTCAAGCACCCAACTCAGCACCACCCAAAAGGGAGCACAGCTGCTTCCTCAAAATTTGGCCATAATTTTTCCCTGGGGAATTCAGGTTTTAAAAAAACACTTCCCCTATACTTATTCCTATCACAATCCCAGGATCAGGGAGGCTCTTCACATTGAAACTAGGCAAGGATGCCACACCTTTCTTGGCATCCAGATTGTTTTCTTGGCAAGTGATTCCAGAACACTTACTAGATTCACGCCTCAGAGGGGCCACCTGCACCACCTGCAATACAGAAACAAAGCTTTTTGAGGGGTATGTCATGTTGTGGATTGTTTGCACAAGGCTGTGTTTCTCTCAATGAATACTGAAAACTTGATCAGAAAGTGTAGTCAACTTCAAGGCCTCCAAAACAAGGGTAGGATACACACTGGAAAAGACATCAGCTTCTGGATGGTGGATCTCTCAGGTCCACGTAGGTTGGCAAGTGCAAAATACTGAATCCAAGGAGAAGACATTGCTTCCAAGGACAAGGACCCCAAGGATACAGTCTACAACCTGAAGCCGTCATAGCTAAATGCCATTTTGGATTACATATCAGTTGCTAAGAGTCACTTCTTCCTCCCCCTCAGAAAACTGCATTTAATACCTGTCATGGACATTGTCATTTTTTCACATGTAAAGTCAGTTGAAAAAGAAAGACACCAAGAAAGGAACATTTCTATTTCAGAGAAAGCAAGGCAACCTTACCCTCGCGTTGACTGGCCTCTCTCCATCTCCTCTGTCCTTGTGAACTAGAGACTCCTCAGAGGCTAGGAGGACACAGAGCAATGGTTAGTCATAGATGCTTTTGTTCATGAGTTATTCAGGGAGCTCTGCTTAATGTGGACAACAGGACAGTGTGTGTGGATGTGTTTCATTAAAAGCACAGCTTGAGCTCCTGCTAGAAAATCTTCCCTCGTGGAAAGACAGGCAAGAACGAGGAGCTAAGGAGCAAGAAATAGAGTCCCTGGCATTTTGCTGATGGCAACTTAAGGCAATGGGAATGAGTCAGTCTACAAATGGTACTGAAGCACATGCTATAGTTTGATGAGAGTCCCACTGCTCACACTGTGAGGTTTGAAACCCAGCTAAATGGTTTTCTAAACCTGTAAAAACAATATTAGCTTGCAGGATTTATGTCCCAAGACTACTTTTACCTCTGAGGATCCACAGTGGCTGTCACTGCAGTTGTGTATTTTAGCATTTTGCACTTGAATAAAAGCAAAGTTTAATAGATAGATTGGATTCAATTCTAGGCAAAACAGTCTATGGTATTTATTCACTAATCCTTTGTTATAACTGCTGATGGGAGAATTAGAAGTACTGAAATTATATCTTTTAAAATTAATTAAAGCATAATTATTAATCACACAATATTTTTTCATCCAGGCCTCCTTTTCTTTGTCATGCATGCATATTAATTGAGGATGGAGAATATCTACGCTTGTTCAGGCCAGCCAACATACGACAGTTTACTTCAAGAGAGGAGACATGGGTTGAATGCTGGTGTGTTTTAACTCTGCAGCGCAAACAGTTGCAACAAGTGTGGTGAACTAATCACCAGATGGCCCTTTGCTGCCTTATTTGTCATTGTGCCTTACATGTAGCTTGCAGGATTTGATTACGCTTATGTTTTGTGGTGATCATACTTTCAACTATTCCTAAAATACTGCTTCAGTCTTATCTGTTTGGGGTCAACTGCTGAGGATTTCATACAAATTAATGAAGTTTGTGAATCTAAAGTTCTACACAAAGGTGGAAATATTTGCAAATCATTTATCTTGTAAGAGACTAAAATTTAGAATATATTTTAAATATATTTAAGATATATTCAAAAATCTACAGCAACAAATTAACTAAATAAAAATCAGACAACTCTTTAAAAATGGGCAAAAGACTTCAACATATATTTCCCTAAAGAAGATACAGCCACAGATAGTAGCACACGAAAAGCTGCTCAGGATCATTAGTCATTAGGGAAATGCAAATGAAAAACACAAGCAGCCACCAATATACACCTACTAGGATGATTTAAAGGAAAATAAGTGTGAAGAAGGACGTAAAGAAATTGTAATCCCGATACATTGATGGTAGAAATGGATAAAGTTGCAGCCACTGTGAAAAACAGTCTGCAGTGGCTCAGAAGGTTCAATATAGAACCCCTGTTGGACCCAGGAACTCTACTCTTAGGCACCCCAAAGAATAGAGAACAGAAATCAAACAGATGTTTGTATACTAATGTTTATAGCATCACTTTTCACAGGAGCCAAAAGGTGGAAATAATCCAACCATCAGTGAACAAATGAATGTAATAAAAGTAAGGTGGTCTGCATGCAATGCTACATCATCCATCTGTAAAAAACGAACATAATTTTGATAGATGATACAACATGGGTGGACATTGAGAACATTATGCTTAGTGAAATAAGCCAGACACAAAAGGAATATATTGTATAATTGTAATTACATGAAGTGCCTAGAATAGTCAAATTCATACAAGAGAAAGTGGGATAGGAATCACCATGGGCTGGAAATAGGGGGAAGGTGCTATATTACTTATTGTGGACAAGGTTTTGTAAGAAATCATCAAAATTGTGGGTGTAGATAGTGGTGTTGGTTATGCAACCCTGTGAATATATTGAATGCCATGGAGTGCACACTTTGGTTAAAAGGTTTAAATGATAAATATTGTGTTATATATATTTCCCCACGATAGAAAACACGCACAGCCAAGCCCAGATGCCAGTCTTGTTAGCTGCCTTCCTTTACCTTCAAGAGTGGGCTGAAGCTTGTCCAATCTTTCAAGGTTGCTGAAGACTGTATGATGGAAGTCATCTGCATTGGGAAAGAAATTAATGGAGAGAGGAGAAAACTTGAGAATCCACACTACTCACCCTGCAGGGCCAAGAACTCTGTCTCCCATGCATTGCTGACCCGTCTCAGTATTTCCTGTGACCACCTCCTTTTTCAGCTGAAGACTTTGCACCTGAAGGGGTTCCCAGGTTTTTCACCTCGGCCCTTGTCAGGACTGATCCTCTCAACTACTGACCATTTCACCTCCATTCATGTCCATGCCACATCAGGCTGTGTTGTCTAGATGGAATGAATCTACCCCAAATGTCCCTTTCTGGAGGAAGCCACCATTACGCTGTACCTCCAAGCATAATGGTACATCCACACACACCAAGGCACCTCGCTCATGCAAGGTGTGTGTCCTCTAACAAAGTTTCACGCTCTAAACCCAGATAACTTTTCAAACCCAAGTTCTGTTGATTCCCCTACTTTGGGTGCTCCATAGATGCTCATTTGTCTACTAAACACTGCCCCAGGCAATTAAATATTCCAAAGTGACCAGCAGAATTTTTATGTTAATTCTGACATTGCATTGTTAGTACAAGTGTTTTTCCCCCTTCAAATTTATGTCTTTGTTACTGATAAATGTAACTGATAATGCGTTTTTCAGCTATGTTGCCAAGCATATTTATATAAAAATATACTCAGATTGTTTTCAGAATTTGACAAAGATGATAGCAACAACGATAATCTCATTTGTTTTATACTAATCTTTATGTGTTACTTTCATCATTTCTTACATATTGGGGCCTACCATACATTGTACGGTGAAATTAGTGCTATGCATCATGGTAGAAATATAAATTGGCAAAAGTAATTTAGAAAACAGTTCTCTTGTTTCTTAAAAAAATTAGGCTGGGTGTGGTGGCTCATGCCTATAATCCCAGCACTTTGGGAGGCAGAGATGGGTGGATCACCTGAGGCTAGGAGTTTGAGACTAGCCTGACCAACACAGCAAAATCCTGTCTCTACTGAAAATACAAAAATTATCCAGGCATGGTGGCGTGTGCCAGTTGTCCCAGCTACTCGGGAGGTTGAGGCACGAGAACTGCTTAAACCTGGGAGGTGGAGGTTCCAGTGAGCCAAGATTGTGCCACTGCACTCCAGCCTGGGTCTCAGAAAAAAAAAAATTTTTTTGACCAAAATGTCATTATGCATTACATGACTGTATATGAATGCTCAAAGCTACATTACTCATCAAAGAAAATAACAAAACAATTAAATGTCCATTAACTGATAAATGAATAAACACTATCTGTATGAGTAAACACAGCAGACTATGAAGGAAAACACATGACCAGCACGTGCTAACACGTCAATTAACTTCAAACATAGTATGCTAAATGAAGGAAGTCAGATTCCAAATATATATATATATGTCCATTTCTATTAAGCAAGTGGGAAATTTGTGGAGACGGAATGTCACAGCAGTATTGCTTAGGGCTGGAGATGGGGGTGGGGATTAACTGCCAGTGCGCAAGAGAGAATTTGGGTGAGGGAAACATATTTAAATTAGATCGTGGTGATGGGTGCACACAGTATCAATTTAATAAAGCATCAAATTGTAGACCTTTTCAGTGGGCAAACTTTATGGTGGGTTCACACCCAATATAGGTGTTAAAAATAAATTAATGTTACGGAAATTCTTGTCGGGTTTTTAACAAGCCAAGAGATATGCTGTGAAAGCAGCATTAATTCAAATGGTTGTCACAGGTCACTTAAAGTTAATCAGATGGTTGTCCTACAAATATAGGGTGAATGTTATTCATGAATTTCCTGAATCTATTGCAATAATCACATTTTTTTCCATTAAACTCTTGAGGTAGCTAATTTTATTTATTGCATTTTCAATGTTAATCTACTATTTCATATATTGAGATTAACTCACATTAGTCAGAATTTACAGTATTTTAAAATATCACAGAATTTAATTTACCTTATCTGGTTTTGGTTTCAAGACTATACTAGCCATTTCATTTAATTGTACATGTAGGGTATTCTAATTTATGGAAAACTATTACATCTTCCTTCATTTTTTTTTTTTTTTTTTAGAAATTACTTCTAGGGATCTATATGGTAGAGTCCATGGAGAATTGTTTTAATTCTTCATTCACGTCTTCAGTGGGTATAGGATTGGTCATATTGGTCATAGTTTTCTGCTCGGATTTCAATAAGAAACTTGTGGAAGAACCTGAAGGGTGGGATCTTTGAGGGAGCCTAAGACAGAGCAAGACAAGCTAAGAAGGAGGGCAGTGCCACAGCAGAAGTGCCATTGATGCCCCCTTGCCTAGATTGCGGAAGAGACATCCAGCTGTAGACACTGAGGTGCAGGAAAACAATGGAGCACCATCAGAGAAAGCAGTGCCCAGGAACAAGGAGGCACTGATGGTGGCAAGGGGCAAAGACAGCTGCCACGAGGCTGTTCACATGAGGGTCTCAGGCTGCATAGACACCCACACCAGCTGAGGGGTCCTGGTTTTCATAAAGTGTGTGGCTCAGCCAGGCCACCAACAAGCAGTTCACAAACAGTAGTAATACGACACTTTCCAAAGACCTTACTTGAGTAACACGGTGATCCTCACAAATTTCCAATCAGGATGGTCGCACAGTTCCTCCTGCTTTAGGACTCAGAGCCTGCCCGTGGTCACAGTGGGTAGGTGCAGACTCTGAAGATGCACTTTGGTCAGAGACCCCGCTGAACTCTGTCTAATGAGGACCTCTGTCCTGTCTGCTGACCACCGGTCAGAGGTGCAGGCTGCAGTGGGGAGTAAGAATGCCACCTTCTCAATGTTGGGAAAACTCCCTGCCAGAACTGAGAATGGCCCTTTCTAAGCAGAAGGCAAGCTCAGACTAAAGAAGGAGGCCGAACACATCAGGTTGGCAGATTGCCAAAGATTCACTCAGGGAGAGCCCACATCCTGGGCCATCTTGGGTGGTGGCAAGATGAGGTAGACAACTGCTTTTGCAACACATAACTGACAACAAAAAATCAACAACTGTAAAAGAGCCACAAAATCCCCAAATATTTGCAAATTAGCAATGCACTTTTAAATAACTCATGGGTTAAAGAAGAAGTCTCAATAGAAAATTAAAAATACTTTTAACTACATTAAAAGAAAATGTGACTTGGCAAGATTTCTGGATGTAGCAAAAGCAGTCCTTAGAGGGAAATCTATAGCATTGGATGCAATATACTAAAAATCACAAGACCTAAAATCAGTAATATCATGTTTCAATTAGGGAACTGTAGAAAATAGAGGAATGCAATGGAAAGCAAGTAAAAGTAATACACAACATCACAGAAATCAATAAAATTAAAACACTCAAATCATCAGAAAATCAATAAAACCAAAAGCTGGTTCTTTGATATGCTCATTACAATGAATGAATTGATATGCAGGCTAACCAAGAAAAAGAAGATAACACAAATGACCAACTTCAGAAATAAAAGAGGAGCCATCTCTACTGAACTGTTAGGCATTAAAAGGAATATCATGAACAGTTCTATGACCGCAGTTTGATAACCTCAGTGAAATGTATCAATTCCTTGAAAGGCAATCTTCCCAAGGTCATGCTAGGATCCTAATTTGAATAATCTTATGTCTATTAAATAAGTTGAATTCACATTAAGAGCATTCCGAAAAAGAAAGCACCAGGCCCAGATGGTTTCTCTCATGAAATCTACCGAATTCTTCAACAGGTGAATAAAAAGACAAAAATTCATTTAATGCAATATTATTTGGTGATTTAATGTGCCATTTTTTGCCATTAAGGCATAAAAAAGACATGAAAGCAGATAAAGCGTACATCAATTTAGTGCAATAAATTCATCTGAAAAAACTACATAATATATGATTCCAACTATATGACATTCTGGAAAAGACAAAGCTGAAGCGATAGTGAAAATATTAATAGTTGCCAAGGTTTCTGGAGAAAGAGGACAGAGATTAATGAGAAGAGAGGATTTTTAGGGAAGTGAACATTTTCTTTATGAGACCATAAGGGTGAACATAATGTTTTAAATATTTCAAAATTCATATATATGTATAACAGAAAGAATGAACATTATGCAAATGTAGGCTTCAGATAATAATGTATCAATATGTTCTCATTATTCTAGCAAATGTACCACAGTAATGTAAGATGTTACTAATAGGTGAAATTAGGAAGTGAGGGTGAGGAGACAGAATAATATGGGAACTTCGTGTATTATATACTCAATTTTTATTTATTTATTTATTTATTTATTTATTTATTTTGAGATGGAGTTTCACTCTTGTCACCCAGGCTGGAGTGCAATGGCATGATCTTGGCTCACTACAACCTCTGCCTCCTGGGTTCAAGCGATTCTCCTGCCTCAGCCTCCTGAGTAGCTGGGATTACAGGCACCTGCCACCACACCCAGCTAATTTTTTTGTATTTTTAGTAGAGATGGGGTTTCACCATGTTGGCCAGGCTGGTCTCCAACTCCTGACCTCAGATGATCTGCCTGCCTTGACCTCCTAAAGTGCTGGGATTATAACTGTGAGCCACCACGCCCGGCCATATGCTCAGTTTTTATGTCAATTTAAAACTCTCTAAAGAAATATATTAATTGAAAAATAATAATATAGCACCACTCTTTCAGGGAGATCCATGCTTATGTTTAACAACCAGGTAAGTTCTAGACATTAGCTTGAAACATTGTCTATCATTAAACATGAACCAAAATTGACTTTTAAGTAGATATTTACTTTTGTGGTTGTAGCAATATTTACTCACCAGGCAAATTAGAATCCTGACACATTAAAAAATATGGCTTAGTCTCTTCATAGTTTCCTCTTACATATGGGACACTGAATACTCCCCGCAATTGCTATTCTTGAATCAACTTAATTAATGAACTTCCACAGTACCTTCTTGTGGGTACCTTTTCTTCTTTACCCGGGAGCCAGGAGGTCTCCGACACTGGTTGGTGTGCACAGCATATCTTCTTGTATTCTCTATCAGAGAAGATGCTGGTTAATGCATTTACAATAGATAGGGCTGTTGACATCTTGCTGACAGAAGACCAGAGGGAAAATAGTGATAATCTGTTCTAAGTTTAAACTTATGATCCTTTTCTTTACAGGCTTCCAAGCAGAGCCCACTGAATCAAAGTTGGGTTTCAGGAAGATCACAGAGTTCAGTGAGCACTCAACACCTCTATCAGACAGACTGCGTGGTCAGTGCCTTCCTGGAGAGGAGAACACAGCAGGATGACTGTGAGTGTAGGGCTGGTGCAGAGTGGGGGCCCGGATTCAAATTCCACTAAGCCATGTGGACCTGGCAAGCTCATGTCCTCCCTCTGCCCTCAGTTCTCTGCACTGTCATAATGTAATTTTAGCAATACTTTTTAGGCCCTATTTAGGCCCTACTTCTTAGTATCACAGTACAGGGCTAAAAAATCACTAAATACAGGAAAACCTTAGAGAGGACTGGTACTTCAGTAATGTTCTCTAAGTGTTTACTACATGCCAGGAGGAATAAGCTGGACACTTAGCAGTGGCGGAATATGGAGGGGGAACTTGGATGGCTCCGGGGCAGTGGAGCATGCTTTCCTGTTCGGCTTTTCCGTGGGCGTGATGCCTTATGGTTTATGGAGAACATCAGCCCTGCAGGGGGTGCAGAGGAGGGGCTGTGGCTGAGATTTTACACTTGAGGGTGCTGACATTCAGAGATGATAAGTGACGAGCAGAACCTCAACTCCGCTGAGTGAAGGACCTGAGATGGGAAATGTATTTGGCTCCCTAGAGAGAGAGATTCCTGAAAAACTGCCACCTCTTCCTCACGCCCTGTGCCAGAGACCCAAGAGACCCCTCACTGTCTTTCTCCAGTCCTCCTAGCCCAAGGTGTGTGGGTGGACAAAGGTGATGCTCTGGAGGAAATGCCTGAGATAAGGACAGGTCCTTAATGATAAAGAATTCTCCTTCCTCTTTCAGATCCTTCACCTCCCCAGTATGACAGCTTAAAGGCTGTCATCTCTGTGGCCTGCCTCCCCTTTCCCTTCACCCTGCCAGCTGCCTCTCAGTGACTGTCTCCTCCAGTGACTACACTGAGGGACCAGGGACTGCTTGCCTCCCGAGGCTGCTCAGACCTTCCGACACTGCAAAATGATTGCCAAAAGATGGGTCTGCAAAGAGTAACTTCCCTTCCACTGATCAAACCTGAATATGCAAGCTACTGTGAATTAACTGGAAAAGTGGCCGTGTGGGTTGGTGCTTTGGTGATTTAATGAATAAAGTCTGCAACCCCCACTGCCTCCTTGACTGTTGATCAGAGCTGCCTGCAATAAGGTCTGGCTAAGAATGGGCAGTGGCTGCACCAGCTCTGGGTAAAATTTGAGCTAAAATGACCAATCTCATTCACTAACCTCACCATAGTCTCATGGGTTCAATGGACCTGTCCAATCCTTTGCTCTGTTCTGTCCATCACCTTCCTGTGTAATTTTCCTCCACCACGCACATAATAGAAACATGGCACAGGGGAGCTAATCACCTCCTTTATCCCCCACTTCAGGCTCACACAGAAGTTTATAGTAAAAGCCTTTTCAAATGACTGCTTTAACTGCTGCTACAGCATGTGTCATCAGTTGAATGGAATCTGTCATGTGACTTTAAGCAACCCTTTGTTGAGAGACAAGATTCAATACTAGGGACAGTATTCTAGTGTACTACATCATTGATTTTATGTTATGAAGATCATCATTTATTGAAAATGTGTAAATAACGAAGCCCAGCCTTACTCTTCAATGCTGTGTGTGTAAATCCACTGAGTGTGCTGACCCCCATGCTTGTACCCACCTGCTAACACAGAAAGGGTCCACTCAGAAGGGAGGCACAGCTCCAGCACTGAGGCTGTCCACACCAGCTTCACAAGAGTTGCCACAAGGACGACGGATACCCGGATAACAACCAAATGGTAATTTGAGTACTTAATGGTCATGATCCCTAAAGTGTGTAGCTCAGAGGGCTTGTGGTGATAACTCCATCAAGACTCTAAAGCATCTCCCCAATTCTTATTGGACTTGATCCATGTATTGAGGAGACCCAGCTATGACACGCAGGTACCACATTGCCCTACTTAGTGCCTCCCTTAGTGTTTCAGAACCTGTGATTTGATCAGAAACATGGGCTTTCTATGTTGGTTTCACACTAAGGACTATGTGACACCTGCAGGAAGATGCCTACATAGCTACCTGGATTATGAGATCATGAGGCTCTCTTATGTGAGGGATGGCGTTTGGGATCTCTGCAGGAGTGGGTAATTCCAGGCATAGAGGGTGCTGGAACTCCCTTGCATGGTGAATAGTGATCTCTTCACTGGCTGATAAATAGAGGTTGTAGTTCAGGCCTTCAACGTTAGCGCCGTATGAGTAAACATTTTGACTCTTCACTATGCAGCAAGTGAACCAGGGCACATTCATTTATGTGGCTTAGTTTCTCCATCTGGCATGTGGGCTCAATAAACAAGCTCACAACATATGGGCATGATGATGATGAGGTGTGAACTAATGTAAGTAAAGTATGTGGTCTGATTTGTTAAATTAAGAAAAATGGCACTGAGAGTTGTGCTGGGTAAACACATTTTTTTCCTGGGGGAAACACACATAGACACACATTCACAAGCAAATCATGCAGACGTGCACACAGACCACCTCACCCCACCCCCGCCCTAATACACACATACCCACACACAACCTAATGTGAACACGTTCCCAGAAACTATACATAGATAAAAAGAGTATGTCACCTGGAAAACCAGTTTCTTTTACTCTACCCCACATCCTCATTCCCACCAGATGTCTTGGATCATGGAGGCTCTCCAGACAAAAGCCAGCAGTTAAGCTCCAGATTTCCCATAGAATCCTTTTCTAAGAACCAGTGAGTGATTCCAGAATACGTACCATTGAATGTGCTCCCTGAAGTCACCTGTAATTAGAGAAGGAAAACACTCTGAGAATCAGGCTATGCTATGGATGGCTCACACAGGTCTTTTGTTCACTTGGAAACTCTGGGTAACCAAGATTGGAAATAAGGTTCAAGTCAAAAGCCCCAACTCTAGAGTAGAGTTCCCTTAGGAAAGCACAGGGGCTTTTCTGGAAGAATGTTTCTGTCTAGGTAATTTTTGAGTAGCAATTGCAGAATTCTTATCTAAAGTGGAAAGCTTGTTCCTGAAGAAAACATCCCTTAACACGCAGTGTACTGTCTGACACTGCCAATTTTGCACGTCCTCTGGAATCAGGTGTCAATTGGTAAAATACACCTCCTCCATCCCCAAGGAAATATTATCTAACATCTATAATGTAGTGGATAATTTTCCCATAGCTGATATCAACTGAAAAATAAAGGATCCAAGAAAACAACATTTACATCTTAGGCAAAGACAGGCTACTTTACCTTGGTAGTAGAGTAGGGCTCCTTTTTCACACGCTTTTTGGAAGGCTTCTTTGAGTCACCTAGGGGATGTGGAGGGACACAGCATGGCTGTCAGTTCATTGGCAGTGCTACTCATGAATGACTCAGGGACTGGAACTTAGGGGTGTGCCTGGTTAACAAGCATGGAATGAGCTTCTCCTGGACCATCTTCTTCATGGACCAAGGAAGGCAAAGAAAGAGCAGCAAGGAAATGAGAGTAGAGCCCTTGGCTTTCCAGGTAATGGCAAATGAAAGCAACATGAAATAATCAAACTCCAAATGAACAAATGCTAAAATACATGCTAGGATTCAACCACAGCATCCTGTCACTTCTTCAGACCCTTTAAAAGCCCAGCAGGACTGCCACTACCTTCTTGACATCTACCAAGTCCCTTTCAACCTCCACAGACCCACATACACTGCTACTGCATTTATCATGGAGGGTATAGGGTTCTGCCTTGTTTATGTGTGAATTTTTTAAAAACTAGATTTAATACCATGCACCAGCATTAATTATATTTATTTCTTTTCTTGGTTATGAAAATAATCAGTCAGGCATAGTGGCTCACACCTGTAATCCCAGCAGTTTGGAAGGTGGAGGTGGGCAGATCATTTGAGGTCAGGAGTTCGAGACCAGCCTGACCAACATGGTAAAACCCCATCTCAACTAAAAAAAAAAAAACAAAAAAACCCCAGCTACTCAGGGGGCTGAGGCAGGAGAATCCCTTGAACCTGGAGGCAGAGATTGCAGTGAGCTGAGATTGCACCACTGCACTCCAGCCTGGGTGACAGAGACTTCATCTCAAAAAATAAAAAAATAAAAAATCAGGCCAGGTGTGGTGGCTCATGCCTGTAATCCCAGCACTTTGGGAGGCCGAGGCGGGTGGATCATGAGGTCAGAAGATTGAGACCATCCTGGCTAACAGAGTGAAACCCCGTCTCTACTAAAAACACAAAAACTTTGCCAGGCGTGGTGGCACGTGCCTGTAGTCCCAGCTACTCGGGAGGCTGAGGCAGGAGAATCGCTTGAACACAGGAGGCAGAGGTTGCAGTGAGCTGAGATCATGCCACTGCACTCCAGCCTGGGCAACAGCGCAAGACTCTGTCTCAAAAAAAAAAAAAAAAACCTCCCCTAAAAATAATCAATTATTAAAGATTAGAAAATACTGAAATACTTATATTTTAAAATAACCACTATAACCATACATTTTCCGTTCAGTCTTCCTTTGCCCTGTGTTTGCAGTCATCATGTGAGGGGCTGCCTATGTTCAGCCCAGGCAACCCACAGCGAGAGAGGGCAGAGCGCGGAGATGGCCCCTGGTGAGCACTGAGGCTCTTCAAACCAGCTGCCGAGGGAGTTGCAAGCAGGGTGACACATGAGGCTCATTATTTAGTGGTATTTTGTGTTCTTACTTGTCTTGTCCCCAGTTTGTGTAGCTCACAGACTTTTTTTTTTTTTTTAACATTTCTATAGGGGTCATTTGAAGTTCATAACGCCATCAAACATCAGTACAGGGTCTTCCCATTATTTACCGGCTTTGGGACATGTGCTGAGGAGTGACCGCGCACTGAAGGAATGTGACCGGTTGTCCCAAGTGTTGTCCTCCAACTCAAAATCCGCAACCAGTTCAAAAGGATTTGGGCTTTTATGTGCCTTTCACATAAAGACTATGACACAGCTAAGCTATTCATGTACTAATACCTGCCCTGAGCTGTGTGACCACAGACACCACCCTATAATGTGGCCAGTGTGTAGGAACTCTACAGGCTCAGATCATTCCACACATACATGCAGATGTTGGAACTCCCTTGCACAGTGACTCATGATCCCAAGGCTGAGTGCTGAGGGCAGGTCAATAGTTCAGAGCCTCAGCACTGGGGCTGTATGCTTGGGTTCCCATCTTGGCTCTTTTGCTGAGGGGCTCATAAGCTTGGGCACATTCATCTCTGTCTTTTTCTGCCCAGCGAAAGGTGATAGTAAATCAATCATGCCATTTGTCTGTGGTGATGGCCGAATGATTTCATGTAGGTAAAGTGTACAGTATAAGTGCTCATGAGGCTTAATTATCAGTGAAATGTCTTGCTTTAGATTTCACAGCTTAGTAAGGCTCAGAGGCTTATTCACGCCCAGGATTCTGAACTCCCAAGTCATTGTTCTATGACATACACCTGCTTGGCCTAAAACCGACCACTTTATCATAATGCAGACCCAGTTTTGAAAGAAGTAGATAAAGTTGTCAAAAGCACTGAGTCTGCCTCAGCGCACAAAGGGCATCACCATCTGCCACAATGGCCCAGTGGCCTGGCTGGCACAGACAGTGGCAGAGCAAAGGGCAAGAGATCTCTAATCCCATCACCATGGTCGATAGGGCATCATAGACATTCCAGGGTAAAGGCACAATCCACATTGTGAGGTCCAACTGCTGCCATGTAGACAGGTATGTTTTTACATGTACAGGAAGATCATTGAAGATAAGTGTTTCATATCCATGGTTAACAGATGAGATGACCATGAAATGAACACCAGTGTACTGGGTGGAGCAGCCTATCTATTCAGTCTTCTGCACTAAAACCTGTGAAACAATATCATCTTGCCTTATTTACCAACAAATACAAGTGCCTCTAAACTTAGACAGTTTCCAAGTCATGGAACTGATGAGCACTTAGCTCCTGCAGAGAGCTCTGGATGATGGGTTGGGAGAACAAAGACACTATACATCAAAACAGCATTAACAAGTAAACAGGTTTTCAAAGCTCTCTACATGCAAATTTACACAATTATCCTTTTAATATTTATCTTCATATATATGTACATAATCTACTTGCTTCTGAGTATAAATAAAACTATGTTCTTAGTTAATAGTCTCTACCAATTCATTCTATTTATCTTTCTGAGTTGAAATACTGCATCTCATTGGATAACAAAAAAAAATTTGACTAAGACTACACTGGAAAGGTGAGTAGGTTGGGTGATTGACTGTGATTGACAATTCCATGATTCTGGATGACTTCCAAAGCACAAAAATAAATGTCTGTTTTATTTCACATGTACACAAGACACATACTTATTACTTTAAAAAATTAATATGTGAATGGAAGTGACTTACCACAAATTTATTAAAGTAAATACACATTTCACAAAAAAAGAAGAGAGGAAGGGAAAAACATGTTAAAAACAAAGACAGGTGCATTTTATTGTGTGAAAAGCCTCCAAAACATCCATAGTAGTGTGGCTTTGTTCCAAAGTTTTGGAAAGTAATGATTTCATAGGTTCTTAATTAGGTTAAAAACTGCATTAAAATAGACTTTGCCATATTCTCCCCTGGGGAATAACTTAATATGTGGGGTGGCGGATGGAACGTTGAATGACGCAGGATGTAAAAGGAAATTATATATATATGAAATAATTATACATATTATATATATAATTATATAATATATACATTACATATAATTATATAATATACACGTTACATATAATATATAATTATATAATATATATTACATATATTAAATATATAATATATATAATATATACATTATAAATATTATATATAAATAATATATATTATATATTATATATATTTTATATATTATATATATTTTATATATTATATATAATATATTTTATATATTATATATAACACAATTTATATATTATATATAACATATTTTATATATTACATATAATATATTTTATATATTACATATAATATATTTCATATATTATATATAATATATAATATCGTATATATGATATATTTTTATATATTATAATATACATATTACATATTGTATATTTATTATATGTATATATTATATATTATATATATATATAATTTGGGAATTTGGGAATAAACTGAATCCCAATTCACACTGGGACTACACCAGCTGACACCATGGCTGGCTAATTTTTTCTATTTTTTGTAGAGACAGGGTTTCACTGTATTGGCCAGGATGGTCTTGATCTCCTCACCTTGTGATCCTCCTGCCTTGGCCTACCAAAGTGCTGGGATTACACGCCTGAGCCAAGATACATATTTTTTAAATGAAGAAAAATTTCAAAGGTACTCTGCTTGGTACAAGAATCAAATATATAAATTGAGGAATAAAACATAACCATGAAACATATTTATAACTGCATATGGAAAATACAGAGGAGAATTTTTGAAACATCATATTTTGAAAGCATTAACTAGTAATTTGAAAAGATCGCATTTGACAGGCCAGTATGAACATACCTTGAATGCAGCCACACAGATTCCCCATAAGAAAAATCAAAATCAGGGAAAATGAAACCACAAAGGTTCAATCTGCTCTGACCTTTGAAAAACTCAGCACAGATAGTAGCACTTAGGACCAAGGGCAGGAGATCCCTAATCCCATCACCATGGCGATAGGGCATAAACATTCCAGGGTGAAGGCACACTCCACACTGTGAGGTCCAACTGCTGCCATGCAGACAGGGGTGCTTTTACATGTACAGGAAGGTCATTGAAGGCTCAGTGTTTTGTTTCAAAAACTGAATGCCAAGCCCACACATTATTATGCTGTGCTTCTTAAAATAAGTTATGAGATGGGAAATAGGGCACCCCCACATATATATATATATACACATACATAATTATATATAATATAATATATAAAAATTTTTTTCACATCCTGCATTCTTATATTACATACAATACAATATATATAATATATAATAATATATAATTATTATATATATAATATTATACATTCTTATACATATAATTTTATATATAATATTACATATAATGATATATAATATATATTATATATAAAGATATATAATATATATTATATATAAAGATATATAATACATATTATATATAAAGATATATAATACATATTATATATAAAGATATATAATATATATCATACATAAAGATGCATAATATATATTATATATAAAGATGTATAATATATATTATATATAAAGATGTATAATATATATTATATATAAAGATGTGTAATATATTATAAAATACATAATATATATAATATACATTCCATGTAAGATAATATAATATATAATATATATTATATTATACAAATGTAATATATAATATATATTATATTATACAAATGTAATATATATAATATAATATATATTATACTGTATAAAATAATATATATTATATATTATATTGTATAAAATAATATATATTATATATTATATTATATAAATATAATATCTACTATATATAATATCATATAAAATAAGATATTATATTTATATCTCATATTATATAAATATAATATATATCATATATTATATTATGTAAATATAAGATATATCATATATTATATTATATTTACATAATATAATATAAAATATATATTATATTATACTATATATAATTATATAATATTATAATTATATATAATTATATATAACTATAATTATATATAATTGTAATTATATGTAATATTATATTATATAATAATAAAATATAATATATGATATATTATGATATATATAATATAATATAATATATAATATATCATGATATATATAACACACTATAATTATATATAATTTAATATATAATATAATATAATTATATACAATATAATATATCATATAATATAATTATATATAATATAATATATAATATGATATAATGATATGTAATATAATATATAATATGATATAATTATATATAATATATAATATATATCTCATATGATATATAATACATATCTCCTATGATATACATTACATATCATCGAGGATATATATCATAGATGATATATGATATATATCATCGATTATATAATATATATCATAGATTATATATAATATAAATGATATATATTATATATAATCGATGATATATAATATATAATCTATGATATATATTATATATTATATAATAGATGATATAATATATCATCTATGATATGATATAATATTTCATATAGGATATGATACATAATATTATATATGATATATTATTATATAACATATTATATATATTATTGTATAATATATATTATATATTATATAACATATTATATATATTCTTGTATAATATATATTATATATTATATAACATATTATATATATTCTTGTATTATATATTATATATTATATAACATATTATATATATTCTTGTATAATATATATTATATATTATATAACGTATTATATATTATCTATATAATATATATTATAAGTCACATATATTATATATAATATATATTATAAGTCATATTATATATTACATATTATATATATATAATTTATTTTTAGACAGTATCTTCTTGTGTTGCACAGGCTGGGGTGCAATGGCGCCATCTTGGCTCACTGCAACCTCTGCCTCACGGGTTCAAGCGGCTGTCCTGCCTCAGCCTCCCAGGTAGCTGGGACTACACCACAGTGGGACTACACCAGCTGCCACCATGCCTGGCTAATTTTTTGTATTTTTAGTAGAGACAGGGTTTCACTGTATTGGCCAGGATGGTCTTGATCTCCTCACCTTGTGATCCTCTTGCCTTGGCCTCCCAATGTGCTCGGATTGCAGGCCTGAGCCAAGATACATATTTTTTAAATGAAGAAAAATTTCTAAGGTACAATGCTTGGTACCATAATCAAATATATAAATTGAGGAATAAAACACAACCATGAAACATATTTATAACTGCATATGGAAAATACAGAGGACAATATTTTAAATATCATATTTTGAAAGCATTAACTAGTAATTAGAAAAGATCGCATTTGACAGGCCAGTATGAACATACCTTGAATGCAGCCACACAGGTTCCCCATAAGAAAAATCAAAATCAGGGAAAATGAAACCACAAAGGTTCAATCTGCTCTGACCTTTGAAAAAGTCACCACAGATAGTGGCACTTACGACCAAGACCAGGAGATCCCTAATCCGATCACCATGGCGATAGGGCATAAACATTCCAGGGTGAAGGCACACTCCACACTGTGAGGTACAACTGCTGCCATGCAGACAGGTGTGCTTTTACATGTACAGGAAGGTCATTGAAGGCTCAGTGTTTTGTTTCAAAAACCCAATGCCAAGCCCACACATTATTATGCTGTGCTTCTTAAAATAAGTAATGAGATGGGAAATAGGGCATCCCCAAAATATATATATATATATATATTATACATAATATAATATATAGAATTTCATTTTACATCCTGCATACTTATATTACATATAATATATTATATATTATATCATATATAATAATATATATTATATATTATCATATCATATATAATAATATATATTATATATTATCATATCATATATAATAATATATATTATATATTATCATATCATATATAATAATATATATTATATATTATCATATCATATATAATAATATATATTATATATTATCATATCATATATAATAATATATATTATATATTATCATATCATATATAATAATATATATTATATATTATTATATATATAATTTATATATAATATTATATATAATGACATATAATATATAATATATGAAGATATATAATGTATATTATATATAATATATTACATAATACATAATATATATAATATATATTCCATGTAAGATAATATATAATATATATTATAGTATATAATATAGTACATATTATATTATATAATATATATTGTATAATATAATATAAAATATAATATACATTATATTATGTAATATAATATATATTATATTATGTAATATAATATATATTATACAAAATAATACATATTTATGTAAATATAATATATATAATATATATTATACATATAATAATATATATTTGTGTAAATATAATATATATTATATTATATTATATTATATATATAATGTAATATAATATAATATATATTACATTATATGAATATAATATATAACATATTACATTATATGAATATAATACATAACATATTATATTATATGAATATAATACATAACGTATTATATTATGTGAATATAATACATAAAGTATTATATTATATGAATATAATATACTATATTATATTATGTGAATATAATATAATATATTATATTATGTGAATATAATATAATATATTATATTATGTGAATATAATATATTATATTATGTGAATATAATATAATATATTATATTAGGTGAATATAATATAATATATTATATTAGGTGAATATAATATAATATATTATATTAGGTGAATATAATATAATATATTATATTATATTCATGTAATATGTAATATACTACCTAATATAAATATAATATATTATATAATATAATATAATACATGCTATATTATAATATCTAATATAAACATAATATATTATATAATATAGTATAATACATACTATATTATCTAATATAAATATAATATATACCATACTGTATTATATAATATAATATATACTATATAATATAATATATACTATATTATATAATATAATATCATACATTATATTATACATAATGTATATAATGTATTATATTACATGAATATAATGTGTTATATTATATAAATATGACATATTATATTATATAAATATGATATATTATATTATATAAATATGATATGTTATGTTATATAAATATGATATATTATATTATATAAATATAATATATTATATTATCTAAATATAATATGGTATATAAATATAAAATCTTTTATTATATAAAAATAATATATTATATTATATAAATATAATATATTATATTATTAAATATATTAGATTTATATATATGATATAATATCTTATATTATATAAATATAATATATAATATGTTACATTATATAAATATAATATATTATATAATATAAATACAATATGTAATATATTATATTATATCATATTATATATTACATTATCTTATATAAATATAATGTATAATATATTATTTTATATTATATATTATATTATCTTATATAAATATAATAAATAATATATTATATTATATAATTATATAAATATAATATACAATATATTGTGTAACATAAATATAATATATAATATATTATCTTATATAAATATAAATAATATATGTATATAGAATATAATAAATATTATCAATATAAATAATATAATATATAATATAATAAATATATAAATATTATATAAATATAATATATAATATATTATATTATGTAAATATAATACATAATATATTACATCATATAAATATAATACGTAATATATTACATTATATAAATATAATATATACTATATTATATTATACAAATATAATATATACTATATATTATGTTGTATAAAATAATATATTCTATATTATATATTATATTATATAAATATTGTATGTATTATATATTATATTATATAAATATAGTATATATTATATTTTATATTTACATAATATAATATATAACATACATTATATTATACTCTATCTAATATATAATATTATAATTATATATAATCATATATATAATATATATAATTATAATTATATATATTATAGATATAATTATATTTGATTATAATTATAAATAATTATATTAATAATAGATATAATTACAATTACATATAATCTTATGTTATATAATAATATAATATATAATATATTATGATATATATAACATAATGTAATACATAATATATTATGGTATATACAATATGCTATAACATAATTATATATAATATAATATACAATATAATATAATTATATATAATATAATATATAATATAATATACAGTATAATATAATTATATATAATATAATATATAAGATAATATATAATATAATATTCAATATAATATAATTATATATAATATAATATATAATATAATGTAGTTATATATAATATAATATATAATATAATATAGTTATATATAATATAATATATAATATAATATAGTTATATATAATATAATATATAATATAATATAGTTATATATAATATAATATATAATATAAGATAATTATATATCATATAATAAATAATATAATTATATATAATATAATACCTAGTAAAATTATATATAATATAATAAATAATATAATTATATATAATATCATATATAATAAAATTATATATAATATAATATATAATATAATTATATATAATGTAATATAATATAATTATATATAATGTAATATAATATAATTATATATAATATAATATATAATATAATTATACATAATATAATATATAATATAATATAATTATATATAATGTAATATATAATGTATATCTCATATAATATACAATATATATCTCATATGATATATAACATATCATCAATGATATATATCATAGATTATAAATGATTTATATCACAGATTTTATAATACATATCGTAGATTATATATTATATATCATAGATTACATACAATATAAATGATATATATTATATATAATCTATGATATATAATATATAATCTACCATATATATTATATCATATAATAGAATATATTATATCATATATGATATAATATATTCTATAATATGATATAATATATTATGTGTTCTATGATATATAAAATATTATATATTATTCTATAACATATTTTATATTATTGTATAATATATATTACACATTATATAACATATATGTCATATAATATAATATATAAGTCATATTATATATATTATTTATATTATAAGTCATATTATTTAGTATATATTGTCATATTATACATTATATATAAAATATATTATAAGTCATATTATATATTACATATTATATATATAATTTATTTTTAGACAGTGTGTTGTTCTGTTGCACAGTCTGGGGTGCAATGGCGCCATCTTGGCTCACTGCAACCTCTGTCTCACGGGTTCAAGCAGTTGTCCTGCCTCAGCCTCCCAGGTACCTGGGACTACACCACAGTGGGACTACACCACCTGCCACCATGCCTGGCTAATTTTTTGTATTTTTAGTAGAGACAGGGTTTCACTGTATTGGCCAGGATGGTCTTGATCTCCTCACCTTGTGATCCTCTTGCCTTGGCCTCCCAACGTGCTGGGATTACAGGCCTGAGCCAAGATACATATTTTTCAAATGAAGAAAAATTTCAAAGGTACTCTGCTTGGCACAAGAATCAAATATATAAATTGAGGAATAAAACATAACCATGAAACATATTTATAACTCCATGTGGAAAATACAGAGGAGAATTTTTTAAATATCATATTTTGAAAGCATTAACTAGTAATTTGAAAAGATCGCATTTGACAGGCCAGTATGAACATACCTTGAATGCAGCCACACAGGTTCCCCATAAGAAAAATCAAAATCAGGGAAAATGAAACCACAAAGGTTCAATCTGCTCTGACCTTTGAAAAACTCAGCACAGATAGTAGCACTTAGGACCAAGGGCAGGAGATCCCTAATCCCATCACCA
Source organism: Gorilla gorilla gorilla (assembly GCF_029281585.2). Lineage (NCBI taxonomy): Eukaryota > Metazoa > Chordata > Mammalia > Primates > Hominidae > Gorilla > Gorilla gorilla. The sequence goes on along the minus strand of NC_086018.1, from coordinate 18,198,182 downwards.
TGGCGATAGGGCATAAACATTCCAGGGTGAAGGCACAATCCACATTGGGAGGTCCAACTGCTGCCATGCAGACAGGTGTGCTTTTACATGTACAGGAAGGTCATTGAAGGCTCAGTGTTTTGTTTCAAAAACTGAATGCCAAGCCCACACATTATTATGCTGTGCTTCTTAAAATAAGTTATGAGATGGGAAATAGGGCATCCCCAAATATATATATGTATACATATATAATTATATATAATATAATATATAAAATTTCTTTTCACATCCCGCATCCTTATATTCCATATAATAAATTATATATAATATATAATAATATACAATATTATTATATATATAATATTGTATATTATTATATATATAATTTTATATATAACATTACATATAAAGATATATAATATATAATATATAAAGATATATAATATGTATTATATATAAAGATATATAATATATATTATATATAAAGATATATAATATATATTATGTATAAAGATATATAATGTATATTATGTATCAAGATATATAATGTATATTATATAAAGATATATAATATACATTAGATATAAAGATATATAATATACATTAGATATAAAGATATATAATATAATATATTATAAAATACATAATATATATAATATATATTCCATGTAAGATAATATTTAATATATAATATATTACATTATATTAATATTATATATGATATAATATAATACATATTATATTGTATAAATATAATATATACTATATAGAATATCATATAAAATGATATATTATATACTATATATTATATTATATAAATATAATATATATCGTATATTATATTATATTTACATAATATAACATATAATATATATTATATTATACTATATATAACTATATAATATTATAATTATATATAATTATACATAATTATAATTATATATTATTATATATAATTATATATAATTGTAATTATATGTAACATTATATTATATAATAATATATAATATATGATATATTATGATATATATAATATAATATAAAATATATTATGATATATATAATATATGATAATATAATTTCATATAATATAATATATACCATAATATACTTATATATAATATAATATATTATATAATATAATTATGTATAATATAATATATAATATAATATAATTTTATATAATATATAATATAATATAATTTTATATAATATATAATATATATCTCATATGATATATAATATATATCTCCTATGGTATATATTATATATCATCGATGATATATGATATATATCATACATTATATAATATATATCATAGATGATATATAATATAAATGATATATATTATATATCATCGATGATATATAATATATCATCGATGATATATAGTATATATTATATCATATATGATATAATATGTTATATATGATATGATATAATATATTATATATGATATGATATAATATATCATATGTGATATGATATAATATATCATATATGATATTGTATAATATATCATGTATGATATGATACATAATATTATATATGATATATTATTCCATAACATATTATATATTATTGTATAATACATATTATATATTATATAACATATTATATATATTATTGTATAATATATATCATATATTATATAAAATATTATATATTATATATAATATGTATTATAAGTCACATATATTATATATAACATATATTATAAGTCATATTATATATTATATAATATATATATAATTTATTTTTAGACAGTGTCTTGTACTGTTGCACAGGCTGGGGTGCAATGGCACCATCTTGGCTCACTGCAACCTCTGCCTCACGGGTTCAAGCGGTTGTCCTGCCTCAGCCTCCCAGGTAGCTAGGACTACACCACACTTGGACTACACCACCTGCCACCATGCCTGGCTAATTTTTTGTATTTTTAGTAGAGACAGGGTTTCACTGTATTGGCCAGGATGGTCTTGATCTCCTCACCTTGTGATCCTCTTGCCTTGGCCTCCCAACGTGCTGGGATTACACGCCTGAGCCAAGATACATATTTTTTAAATGAAGAAAAATTTCAAAGCTACTCTGCTTGGTACAAAAATCAAATATATAAATTGAGGAATAAAACATAACCATGAAACATATTTATAACTGCATATGGAAAATACAGAGGAGAATGTTTTCAATAACATATTTTGAAACCATTAACTAGGAATTTGAAAAGATCGCATTTGACAGGCCAGTATGAACATACCTTGAATGCAGCCACACAGGTTCCCCATAAGAAAAATCAAAATCAGGGAAAATGAAACCACAAAGGTTCAATCTGCTCTGACCTTTGGAAAACTGAGCACAGATAGTGGCACTTAGGACCAAGGGAAGGAGATCCCTAATCCCATCACCATGGCGATAGGGCATAAACACTCCAGGGTGAAGGCACAATCCACACTGTGAGGTCCAACTGCTGCCATGCAGACAGGTGTGCTTTTACATATACAGGAAGGTCATTGAAGGCTCAGTGTTTTGTTTCAAAAACTGAATCCCAAGCCCACACATTACTATGTTGTGCTTCTTAAAATAAGTTATGAGATGGGAAATAGGGCACCCCCAAATATATATACATATAATTATACATAATATAATATATGTATAATTGTATATAATATAATATATAATTATATATAATATAATATATATATAATTATATATAGTATATATATTATATATAATATATATATAATTATATATAGTATATATAATTATATATAATATATATATAATTATATACAATATAATATATATGTATAATTATATATAATATAATATGTATAATTATATATAATATAATATATATAATTATATATAATATAATATATATAATTATATATAATATAATATATATAATTATATATAAGATAATATAGATGATATATATAACATATATATAATTTCCTTTTACATCCTGCATCCTTATATTCTATATAATATTATATATAATATATGATATGTTTTGTATATGATATATGATATATAAGATATAATATATGATATATATTACATACAATATATGATATATAATATATGATATATATTACATATAATATATGATATATATTATATGTAATATATTATACATAATATATGATATATATTATTTGTAATATATTATACATAATATATGATATATATTATATGTAATATATTATTCATATTATATAATGTATACATTATATAATATATCATATATTATATAGAAAATATATTATATGTATCATATATAATATATTATAATATATTATATTTAAGATACATTGTGTATGTCATATAATATATATTATATGTCATATTGTATATGTTATATGTAATATATATAATACATTGTATACCTAATATATTTATTATATATATTATATATTATGTATATAATATATTATATATAATATATAACATATATAATGTGACATATAATATGTTATATATATTATGTATTATATATTATATATATAATTTTTTTTTAGACAGAGTCTTGTTCTGTTGCACAGGCTGGAGTGAAATGGTGCCATCTTGGCTCACTGACCTCGATCTCCTGATGGTCTCGATCTCCTGACCTCGTGATCCGCCCGCCTCGGCCTACCAAAGTGCTGGGATTAAAGGCGTTAGCCACCGCGCGGGGCCGAGACTCTGTCTTAAAAACAAAGGCTGGCGCGGTAGCACTTTGGGAGGCGGAGGCGGGTGGATCACGAGGTCAGGAGTTGGAGACCAGCCTGGCCAACACAGCGAAACCCCGTCTCTACTAAAACTACAAAAAATTAGCCGGGCGTGGTGGCGGGCGCCTGTAGTCCCAGCTACTCCGGAGGCTGAGGCAGGAGAATGGCGTGAACTCGGGAGGCGGAGCTTGCAGTCACCCGAGATCTCACCACTGCACTCCAGCCTGGGTGACAGTGTGAACCTCCGTCTCAAAAAAAAAAAAAAAAAAAAAGAGAGAGAGACACAGAGAAAAAGGTTTATTGACTTAATGCACTTTTATGCCTGTGTTCTTCAATTTGCTTAGGAAAGACCTACACTTGAGAGCTGGGATAGAGTAATCTGCAGTAACTGAGTGGTGGCTGCCCCCTTTACAGAGGCATAAGTTCTCAACTTGCCACAGTCTGCACCATTCTGCTTTGTTACCACTTGTGTCTGCACTGAGTCCCCACGTCAGCCATGTGCTAAGTCCTATGGAGCTGGCCTTCATGGTGCTCACACACCTGTACCCTCCTCTGTGCCCCATGGACCCTGCACTCATCTGGGCCTTCATGTGCTCTCACTCATTCCTGTCACACAAAACCCTACTAAGTACTGCACATTGAACTGGGCATGGTATCCAAGATGCCCAAGCAAGTCCCTGCCCTCCCCATGTTCATGTTCTGGTGACCTCAGGAAACTATTAAAATATAAGGAGGGGTGCACACTCTCCTTTTGAGAATGCAAACGGGCACAGCCTTTTTGGAAGGCAATTTATCATCATGCACTGAGAGCCTCAAAACTGCCTGTGCCCTTTGATACAATCATTTGACTAATGTGCTCTAGAGAAATAACCAGAGATGCATAAAAGATTGATGCCTAAAGATGCTCATGGGGCGAGACGCGGTGGCTCACACCTGTAATCCCAGCCCTTTTGGAGGCCTAGGTGGGTGGATCCCTTGAGGTCAGGAGTTTGAGACCAGCTTGACGAACATGGTGAAACCCCAGCTGTACTAAAAATACAAAATTAGCCAGGCATGATGGCGCACACCTGTAATCCCCGCTACTCAGGAGGCTGAGGCAGGAGAATTGCTTGAATCCTGGAGGTGGAGGCTGCAGTTCTTACCATTGCACTCTAGCCTGGGCAACAAGAGCAAAACTCTGTCTCAAAAAAAAAAAAGATGCCCATGGAAATGCTGTTTATCATAATGAAAATGGGAAGTGTCCCCAATAACAGGGGATTGGCCAACTAAAATTTGGATATGTTAAATGTTAAAAGCAAATGTTAAAAGCCACATGCTCAAAGAACACTTAATAATTCATGAAAATACACGATTAATGTTAAGTGAGAAAATTGGGGAAAAAAAATCACATGGCAGCTGGGTGCAGTGGCACGTGCCTGTAGCCCCAGCCATTCAGAGGCTGAGGTAGGAGGATTGCTTGAGCTCATGAGTTGGAGACCAGCTGGGGCAATACAATAAGACCCTGTCTTTAAAAATCAATCAATCAATCACATGGCTTATCTGACAGTTCCTCAAAAGCTTAATCATAGAATTACCATATAACCCATTAATTCCATTCATAGGTATATACTTAAAAGAAATGAAGACATATGTCCCCACAAGAACTTGTGCACGAATATCCATAGCAACATTATTTATAATATTCTAAGAGTGAAAATGCCCACCAGTGGATAAATACAATGTGGTATATCCATACAGTGGAATATTATTTGGCAATAAAAAGGAATTTGAGGTGATAACAATGTTCTAAAATGTATTGTGGTGATGGCTACATAACTGTGCATATTCTAAAGGCAATTGAATTACAGATACTTTCAATGAATGAACAGTATGGTATGTGAATGACGTCTCAATAAAACTGTTTCGAAAAGAAGGAAAAGTACTGACACGTGCTAAAAACGGATGAAACTAGAAAACATGATGCTGAGTGAAAGAAGCCAGTCACAAGATCACGTGTTGCATGACTGCATTTATATGAAACATCTGGAGTACACAAATCTATACAGACAGAAAGTAGGTTATAAATTGCCTAGGCGTAGAGAAATAGAAGGATTGGAGGTTGACAGCTAAAGGATGTGGATTTCTTTGGGGGGGTGATAAAAATGTTCTAAAATTGATTGTGGTGATGTGCAACTCTATGAATATGCTAAAAACCACTCGATTGTACATTTTAAATGGGTGATTTATGTGGTATGTGAATTACATCTCAAGAAAGCTGTTGCAAAAAATATCATATGGGTTGAGCCTAGTGGTATTAAAAAAGTATAAATATGGCCAGGCGCGGTGGCTCACGCCCATAATCCCAGCACTTTGGGAGGCCGAGGCGGGCGGATCACGAGGTCAGGAGATCGAGACCATCCTGGCTAACATGGTGAAACCCCGTCTCTACCAAAAATACAAAAAAAAATTAGCCAGATGTGGTGGCGGGTGCCTGTAGTCCCAGCTACGTGGGAGGCTGAGGCAGGAGAATGGCCTGAACCCAGGAGGCGGAGGTTGCAGTGAGCCGAGATCGTGCCACTGCACTCCAGTCTGGGCCACAGAGCGAGACTCCGTCTCAAAAAAAAAAAAAAAAGATTATAATACCATATTTTCCCCATAGTTTTTCTGTGTTTAGATACGCAAATCCTTACTGTACAGGTTGGTAGTGGAGGGACAATATGCTGTACCATATGGCCTAGGTGTGCAGTAGGCTGCACCATCTAGTCTGGTCTAAGCACACTCTGTGATGTTCTCACATCAACGAAATCGCCTGATGATGCATTTCTGAGAACGTATTCTAGTCATTGAGCAATGCATGCCCCTATTGAAGAGCACTGTGTGATGCGGGCTACAGCTGAGTTCTGTGCACGATGTGTTGCTGGAGCCATGAGGAAGGGGAGGACTATGGACTGAAAGGTGTCTCCCTCAATATTAGACGCTGAAGCTCTAGTCCCCATTGTGACTGTATTTGGGACCAGGGCCTATAAGAAGATGGTGAAGGTTAAGTGAGGGCATAAGGGTGGGCCTTGATCCAATAGGGTTAGTGTCCTTATAAGAGACCAGAGAGCTTGGGTGCTACCTCCCCCGACCCCGTGGGAGGACGTGGTGAGAAGGTGGCTGTGTGCAAGCCAGGAAGAGAGGCCTCTGGGACTTTTAGCCTCCAGAACTGTGAGAAAATAAGTGTCTGTTGTTTAAGCCGCTCAGTCGATGGTATTTTTTTATGGCACCTGGAGCTGACTAATACTGAAGGATTCACCCTCCTGGAGAGAAGGGGCAGTGGGGGCAGTGGCCTTCTCTGGTTTCCCTGATCCTCTGCAGAACTGCCTGTCTGCCCCTTCTCCTTGTGCCAAAGCATCCTTCTAAGAGCAGACCTGATCGCACTGTTCAGAGGCCCCCAAAGCCCACAGAAAAGTCCCAACTCCTGGACCTCATGTGTTCTATCCCACTAGGGGAGCCTCTTCTCAGGAGGGAAAGTTAAGGGTCTGCTTGACCACCCTCTAGGGAGATGCCAGAATGGGGTGCTGCATTCCAGTGATGAGCTGGGGGTAAGCCTGCATGTCTCCTCCTGTACTTTTCCCAGAAGTGAATACACGGTGGATATTCAAGAAAGTAAAGACTATCTTTTAAGAATGAATGAATGAATCAAGCTGGGCATGGAGACTCACACCTGTAATCCCAGCACTCTGGGAGGCTGAGGTGGGCAGATCACTTGAGGTCAGGAGTTTAAGACCAGTCTGGCCAACATGGTGAAACCCTGTCTCTACTAAAAATACAAAAATTAGCCGGGTGTGGTGGTGGGCGCCTATAATCCCAACCACTCGGGAGGCTGAGGCAGGAGAGTTACTTGAACACAGAAGGTGGCGGTTGCAGTGAGCCAAGCTCACTCCACTGCACTCCAGTCTGGGTGACAGAGCAAGACTCGGTCTCAAAAAAAAAAAAAAAAAAAAAAGGAAGAATCAGGCTCAGCGCACTGGCACATGCTTGTAATCCCAGAAATTTGGGAGGCCAAGATGGGAGGATCACTTGAAGCCAGGAGTTCCAGACCAGCCTGGGCAGCATAGTGAGACCCCCGTTTCTACAAAAAACATTTAAAAATTAGCTGGGCATGGTGGCGTGTGCCTGTCGTTCCAGCTACCTGGGATGCTGAGGTGGGAGGATCACTCAAACTTGGGAGTTTGAAGCTGCAATGAGCCATGATTGCACCACTGCACTCCAGTCTGGTTGAGAGAGTGAGAACCTGTCTCGAAAAAAAAAAAAAAAAAAAAAAGAATGGAAGGATCAAACTGGGCATGGTGATGCATGCTTGCCTGTAGGCCCAGCCTACAAGGGACGCTGAGGCAGGAGGATCATTTGAGCCTGGGAATTTGAGCCCAGCCTGAGCAACATAGTGAGATCCTGTCTAAAAAAGAAAAAAAGGAAGAATCAAATAATTGTTCCAAAGAAAGGAGTATTGAGTCCCAGCTTGGCACTTTCCTGAGCAGGGACATGTCTCCTCTCCTTCTCGCTAAGGAGCCAGAAACTCACCCCTTCTCACTAAAAAAGTGAGAAAAATAAAAATAGCTCAGAGCACTTTGAGCTATGTGAAGTATGCAGAATTTATCAGGCCCGGAGACATGAATATGGGACTTCAGGCAGGGCATGATGGCTCACGCCTGTAGACTCAGGAGGCCAAGGTGAGCCCAAGGTGGGAGGATCACTTTAGTCCAGGAGTTTTGAGACCAGCCTGGGCAAGATCAGGAGATCCTTGTCCCCTCAAAAACTTAAAAAAAAAAAAAGCTGGGCATGGTGGCACACACCTGTGGTCCTGAGTCAGGAGGTTGAGGCTGCAGTGAGCTATGAGCATACCAGTGCATTCCAGCCTGGGTACACAGCGAGACCCTGTCTCAAAATAATAATAATAATATGCTGGGTGCAGTGGCTCATTCCTGTAATCCCAGGTCTTTGGGAGGCTGAAGTGGGTGAATCACTTGAGGTCAGGAGTTCGAGACTAGCCTGGCCAACATGGTAAAACCCTGTCTTTTCTAAAAATACAAAAATTAGCCAGGTATGGTGGGGCATGCCTGTAATCCCAGCTACTTGGGAGGCTGAGGCAGGAGAATCACTGGAGCCCGGGAGGTGGAGGTTGCAGTGAGCCGAGATCATGCCACTGCACTCCAGCCTGGATGACAGAGCAAGACTCTGTCTCAAAACAAAACAAAACAAAACAAAAAAATAATAATTATAATAATGAAAAGAAAAAGAAATGAATATGGGACTTCAGTAACATATTTCTTATCCATGCCCAGGGGCAATTGGGTTTAAAGGCATTGTGTTCCTGACTAGCTTAACCCATTATCTTCCTGTTCCTGGAATTTATGATACAAAGAATAATGTATAGACAACCAATAGCTTATGTTGTTTTAATATAAATTCTTGTGGCCAGGGAAGCTGAAGTGATAGGATTGTTTGAGGCCAAGAGTTGAAGACCAGCCTCAGCGAGACCCATCTCAATTTTTTAAAAAAGAGCAATTCTTGGTAAACCACTTAGGAACTATCTCTTCTTTTCTCTTAAAAACAGCATCTCTGGCCAGGTGCAGTGGTTCACACCTGTAATCCCGGCACTTTGGGAGGCTGAAGCAGGCAGGTCGCCTGAGCCCAGGGGTTTGAGACCAACCCTGACAACATGGTGAAACCCTGTATCTACAACAAATACAAAAAATTAGCTGGGCATGGTGGCATATGCCCGTAGTCCCAGCTATTCGGGAGGCTGAGGTGGGAGTGTCACCTGAGCCTGAGGAGGTTCAAGGCTGCAGTGAGCCATGATCTCACCACTGCCCTCCAGCCTGGGCAACAGAATGAGACATTGTCTCAAAAAATAAAATAGGCTGGGCACGATGGCTCACACCTGTGACACTTTGGGAGGCCGAGGCGGGTGGATCACGAGGTCAGGAGCTCGAGACCAGCCTGACCAACATGGTGAAACCCCGTCTCTACTAAAAATATAAAAATTAGCCAGGCATGGTGGCACGTGCCTTTCCCAGCTACTCAGGAGCCTGAGGCAGGAGAATCGCTTGAACCCGGGAGGCAGAGGTTGCAGTAGGTCGAGATCCTGCCACTGCACTCCAGCCTGGGCTACAGAGCGAGACTCCGTCTCAAGAAAAAAACAAAAGAAAAACAAAATGAAAAACAAAATAAATAAAATAAAATAAAATAAAAACAGCATTTTGTAACTGCTGCTAATTAAGAGTGTATATTCAAAGCAACTTGAATCTCCGCTCCAGGGCTGAAGGTCTTAAATGTGGCAATAATAAACTTTTTTTTTTTTTTAAGAGCTCTGTCACTCAGGCTGGAATGCAGTGGCACAATCACAGCTCACTGTAGCTTTGAACTCCTGGGCTCCAGCAATCCTCCCACCTTGGCTTTCCAAAGGAAAAGGGATTACAGGTGTCAGCCACCTCACTCAGCCTTCTCCCTTCTATTTACCTTCTCCCTTCTATTTTAGTTTGTTATTCTCCCCTTTTAAGAGCTTCTTCCTTATAGGTTTAACCCTGATAGGCAGACACACTTTGTTCTCATTCTTTTTTTTTTTTTTCTGTCACCACAGAATGTTTTGCATGCCGTAGAGTTTCAAACTGTCTTGAAATGAACGGGTTCACACTTATGTTCTGGTTCACAGAGTGAGTATCTCTATCCACGTGGGGCAGGCGGGTGTCCAGATAGGGAATGCCCGCTGGGAACTGTACTGCCTTGAACGTGCAATTCAGCCTGATGGTCAAATGCCAAGTGACAAAACCATCGGTGCTGGGGATTACTCCTTCAACATGTTCTTCAGTGAGATTGGGGCTGGCAAGCACGTGCCCAGAGCAGTGTTTGTGGACCTGGAGCCCACTGTGGTTGATAGGTCCTCGGGCACTGGATGGCAGCTTTCCTGGGAGGGTGGGAGAGCATTGGTAAAACCCCACGTGGGCTCCTGTGAATCCCCCTGCAGAATGGATGGGATAGACAAGCATATGCCCATGGCATCGTTAGGGCAGAAACTGAAAGTTTCATGTTGAGTGTATGTGAGACTCAGCTCCTAATTTAGGATGTATGGGAAAAGCTGCTTTGCCAGCAGTAAGATGGGCTGTGGAGAGATTCCCTTGTGGCTGCCTCAGCCCTACACAGGTGGCTCTGCCTGCAGGGTGTGGGGCATTGATTCCCTCCTGAATGCTGTGCACTGGCTCATGCTGGTGCATGAAGAGTCTTGATGTGCATCTTAGGCATAGAAGGTAAGTACAGAACATCCATTTCCTTCATCCAGATTAGAAGTCCCAGGTAGTTTCCAAGGAGAGCTGCAAAGAGATAGTACCTTTCAGTGTCCCCCAGGAGGTGACAATGTCACCTGAAAGCACGTGGGACCCAGGCCACACAGGTTGATGGGACTGCCCTTCAGAAGTCACACTGACCTGGTGACTGTCCAGTTTGTAAGAGATTTTTAACTTATAGCCTTTGATGTAGTAGCTGAGGGTAGGAAAGATGTATGTACCTGTAGAATTACCAGTGCTGGGGGACGATGCGAGAGCTTATTTCCCTTCACTGGGAACTGTTTATGCTGATATTTATTTATTTATTTATTTAGAGAAAGAGTCTTGCTCTGTTGCCCAGGCTGGACTGCAGTGGCACGATCTCGGCTCACTGCAACCTCCGCCTCCTGGGTTCACGCCATTCTCCTGCCTCAGCCTCCCAAGTAGCTGGGACTACAGTTGACCGCCACCACGCCCGGCTAATTTTGTTTTTGTATTTTTAGTAGAGATGGCTTTTCACCATGTTAGCCAGGATGGTCTCGATCTCCTGACCTCGTGATCTGCCCGCCTTGGCCTCCCAAAGTGCTGGGATTACAGGCGTGAGCCACCGTGCCCGGCCTGTGCTGACATTTATACCAGAACTGACTTTAACTTCCTAGAGCCTTAAATTGCATTTGTGGTTGGTTATCACAGAGACATTTTCTACCAGACACCGCCACTGTTGACCTACAACATGTAGCTCATGTACTTTCAACAGCATGTACTTTGTAGAAGTGAACAGTCCTGGAACGTGTTCACCTTGGTGTACAGTAGGCCTTAAACACTCATAGCACATGTGGTCTCTTTGTAGCTGAAGTGCACACAGGGACCTACAGGCAGCTCTTCCACCCAGAGCAGCTGATCAGTGGGAAGGAAGATGCAGCCAATAATTACTCCAGAGGCCATTATACCATCGGCAAGGAGACCTGGTCCTGGACCAGATCCACAAACTGGTAAGAAGGGAAGGCTTCATGTGGACGTTGTCCTGCACAGGAGAATAGGCCTTGGATGGTGAAAGGAAGGTCATTTTCGCAGCACTTAGAGCAGCATCTTGAGTCCGACTAAGTCTGCAATGTCTTACTATGAAGTGTGCGTGGTGATTTGTGCATAGATCTGTATTGTCCACTTTTCTCTGCTTCAAAGTGTGATGCGTGTTCATTATGGATAGTCTGAATCCGTAGCAACTCTCAGAGGCAAAGAGAAGTGGCCCCGGCTTGGTGGAGGTTGGTGGTGTGGCTCCCACGGGCATTGGCTCACGTTGTCTGGTTTCTCTCAGGCGGATCTGTGCATGGGACTGCAGGGCTTCCTCATCTTCCACAGCTTTGGGGGTGGCACCGTCTCTGGGTTCATGTCTCTGCTCATGGAGTGGCTCTCGGTGGACTACGGGAAGAAGTCCAAGCTGGAGTTTGCCATTTACCCAGCCCCCCAGGTCTCCATGGCTGTGATGGAGCCCTGCAACTCCATCCTGACCACCTACATGACCCTGGAACATTCTGACTGTGCCTTCATGGTCGACATGTCAGCGCAACCTGGACATCGAGTGTCCCACGTATACCAACCTCAGTCGTCTGATTGGGCAGATTGTGTCCCCCATCACGGCCTCCCTGTGATTCGTTGGGGCCCTGAATGTGTACTTGACAGAATTCCAAACCAACCTGGTGCCGTACCCCCACATCCACCTCCCCCTGGCCACCTATGCCCTGATCATCTCAGCCGAGAAGGCCTACCACGAGCAGCTGTCCGTGGCCGAGATCGCCAGTGCCCACTTCGAGCCAGCCAATCAGATGGTCAAGTGTGACCCTCACCATAGCAAGTACATGGCCTGCTGCATGTTGTACCGAGGGGATGTGGTCCCGAAAGATGTCAGTGGGGCCATCGCCACCATCAAGAGCAAGCGCACCATCTAGTTTGCAGGTTGGTGCCCGACTGGATTGAAGGGAGGACTGGGTGATGTGGAGTCCTTGTGCCATCAGGAAGCAGCAGATCTGCAGAATAATGCTGCCCCCAAAGGCCCGCATCCTTTGTGGTTGCTTGTCTGGAACCGTCACCCTACCCCTGTTCCATGGGCTAGGCTCCTGGGCATAAATAAATGAACCAGAGTGATAATTAATTCAGTGGTGTCTTTTGAACTTCCTTTGTGAGTCATCACACTATGTATCTGTGGTGAGGTTTTTGTGTTTTTTTTAAGAATAAGGTATTTTTTTGGAGGATTTTGGTGCCCCTTGCTTGGACAGCAGAATTTGTGTGGAAAAGATAGGTTGAACTTAGTAGAAATTTTATGGGCATTTTGGGGAATCACGTGGGTGGTGTATATATTTTAACTTGGGCATTATTATAAACCGCTCTCACTAAGTCTTGCTTCATCTAAGTATGTCCAGGTTGTGCCGACATATGTCCTAGGTGGCTTCGTTATTAACCATGAAGGCACAGTCAGAATGTTCATCTGTAGAAATTATATCCAATTTAAATGTCTTTTGGAGTGTTTGATTTAAAGAAAGACTATCAAGAATCTTTTTGTGACGAAAACAGCACCATCTTTATTTCTCTTTTGGGAAGCCTAGTAATTTTGGCCTGTGTTTGCCTCAGACAGAAAATCTGTCCCCATCTTCCACTGACACATGAAAGAAACCTTGCTGTCCCCTTTCAGCTTTTCCAGGAGTTGGTGACTAAATCCTGTCGCTTCTCCCTCTGCTGGACCTCTGCGTCCTCTGCTTTGCTTTCCCTCCCTCCTCTGGCTCAGACATCCGCTGCCTCTGGGGAGACCACTGCAGTCAGCTCTAAGTGGGAATTCCTACTCTGGGCTTCTCTTTCTCTCCTTCAGGGGTTAGCATGGCTGCTGGACTAGCCGCCCAATTTTGTAAGTAAGGTTTTGTCTCAACACAGCCACCACACCCCTTCATGGCAGATCAATTTTGCTGTCCAGCCTCAGAGTAGGGTAGGTGTGACAGAGTCCATGTGCCTGTAAGGCCTAGAATTTGTATGATCTTGTCATTTATAGAACAGGTTTGCTGACCCCTGCTCTAGTTGACCCCATGCACTACTCAGGATGTGTTATTCTCAAGTTCTGAAACTTGGAATGCTTCCCTTTTGGTTCCCACCTTGGAATGTCACTTCCTACTCAAGCAAGCACATGGACTACTCTTGCTGCTGTGGTAGCTTCATTCAAGTGATCTTTGACCTGTCACCTTTGCATATTTCACAGTGGCTTGTTTGATGGGACAGCAGGGGGTATGACCTTCCCCGTGGTATCACAGTTGTGTACTCAACAATCTATCTGGGTGGAAAAAGTTTAGCTACAGAATTTCATTACTATCTTGTAAAACCCTTTGGAGTAAATAATCTATAAAGAAGACAAGTAGTGTACATTTTCAGAGGGAAGACAGTCTTTACCTGGGCACCTATCACATGTCACAGTTGCTAGGACACAGCCCTTCGGGCAGCTTGGGATCCTGCCAGGGTGGCCACCTCCAAGGCTCTTTTCTCTTTATTCCTTGTCTGGAACTGTCACCCTGCCTGCCACAGAGAAGGGCTTAGTGAGGTTTGTGGGGGTGAACTGAGCATTCTCCTGGTCACCTACAGGGGGTCTTCTGTTTGAGGAAAGGTAGCCACCATTTCTAGGTTTGATACAAGCTTCACGGACTGCTTTCTTCCCCTTCTCCGGCAGGTGGGCATTAACTACCAGCCCCTGACGGTGGTCCCTGGGGGAAACTTGACCAAGTTGCAATGGGCCATGTGGATGCTAAGCAACATCACAGCCATCACCAAGGCCTGGGCCTGCCTGGACCATAAGTTTGATCTCATGTATGCCAAGCAGGCCTTTGTGCAATGGTACATGGGGGAAGGCATGGAGGAGGGGGAGTCCTCTGAGGCTCACAAGGACCTGGCAGCTCTGGAGAAGGATTATGAAGAGGTGGGCATGGATTCTGTGGAAGTGGAGGCTGAAGAAGGCAAAGAATACTGAGGGGAGGGTGTGGTGGGCTCTCCTGCTGCCCCCAGCATGGCTACTTTCAAGTTGTTTGCAATTAAAGTTTCTCTATAAAACCAAGACCTCTGTGTGTCGTGCTGCTTGGCTCTGCCTACAGGAGCAGGTGGGATCCCAGAGCCTGCATGGACAGTCAGTGGGGTCCCAGCCTGCCCTGCTGGCATGGGGTTGGGGTGCAGCAGGAGTGTATGTACTTAAGGAGCTGCCATGGAAGTGACTTGACCCAGGAGAAACAAGCCAAGCGTTGAGTGGATAGGTTTCCTAAATTCTAGGAAAGCTAAGTCAGGGTTTCAACTGAATTTGCAATTTTTGGGGCTTTTCTATTGATGGGATGTACTGGCTAAAAAGAAGAGCCTAGAAGCAGAGTGTTTAAATCTGAGGTCTGTGAATGGGGCGTGTCCATGAAATCCCTAAAGCTGTAAATCAAATGTGTAAGGTCAGGACATTTTAGAAGGGGGAAAGTGTTACTGAGTTCTCCACAGTATTTGTGACCCACAGAAGGTCACAACACACCCATCCTGACCCCCCACTGCTCCACGGTAACCTGGAAGGCAGCATTTACCCTCCACGCATACACACGGTCACCTTGCCCCTCAGCACTGTCAACTGTCTTGGTAGAAAACCTTGCACCTTTCGCTTCAAGTGAAGTGTGTTAACGTCTGTTTGTAAAAGACCTGGGAATCCAGATATCTTTTCTCAGAACCAAAGTCAGCTCCAGGAAGTTGACTCAAGGTGAAGTGACCTGGTTAGTTCAGCTGTGGCACAACCAGGACCTGCATAAAAACCTCATTCTAAGTTTGTGCCATAATATCATCAAAAAACAGTAGAGAACATATGACCCGGACCCTCTGCACCTCAGAAAGACTTATTATCAACTGAAGGAGACAACACGTAGCCTTTGCTGGGGACAGTGGTGTGACAAGTCTCTGGCCCATCCTAGGTGCTGCCCCGCACCTGCTGCCTTCTTCCAGGCCCACCCCACTTGGGCAGCCTGGTAGCGCTGGGCTGGCGGGGTGTCCTCTGGCTGGATCCTTTGCGGCCGCTGCATTCCAACAGGGCCGGCACTCTCCCGAGGGAGGTGCTGTCTTTGTTTCTCCCTGAGGAGACACAAAGCACAACCAATAGGAACGGACGAGCCCCATAACTGCAGCACCTACCGAAGTGTGCTCCTTGAGCAACATTTGCGTCTGCACATTTCCCTCAAAGCCACTTCAAGCTGAAAGCCCTGTATCAGTCCCGAGTCCTGAGGCTCAGAACTGCCAAAGGCAGGTCATGCCCCAGAAGCCCTTGGCCACGGGTCCATTTAGGGAAGGGTAAGCATGGCTGGTCCATACTTGGCCTGGACAAGGAACCCGGTCTGCCCTGATGGCGCCAAGCAACAGCAGCAGCAGCAGCAGCAGCAGGGAGTTGCCACTTCGTCCTCCAGGTGTGTTCACGCTGAACTGTACATCTGAGCTGCCTTAGACGGTGCCAGGCAGGAAACTGTGCAGTCACCAAGTACTGGAATTGGGTTTCTGATTTTGATTTTGGAAGCTCTCACATTGTTTCTTACCTACCCGAGTATTCTGCAAACAGTGGTCAAGCCTTGTAGGGAGATACCTTGAAACTATTGCTATGGAATAAAAGATGAAATGCTCCTGATTATTGTAAATACAAAATTGCATGCAGGATTGTGTAAAGACAATGCCAGGTTGGACTGCCAGAACGAGCCAACAGCGCGTGATGTCCTTCCACCTGCAGAGAGCCTATGAATGGACGTGCAGTCAGGGAGGTTTCACATCACCAAGATTCCTATCCCAGAAAAGCAGATATTCATAGCTCTGGGAATGGAATGTGACCCTTGTGGAGAGCCTATAAACGGATGCATGGGGGGCGCCTGTCCATATGGACAAGATACGGCTATAAACGCCCTCATCTTGCCACGGCTCTTCTAGGCCTCTTTAGGGTGAAGGCATACTCCCTTCTGAGAATTTCTGGTCTAACCAGTTGTCTAGCTCCACGTCCTGTTTCCATGGATTGTTTGTAACCAGCTTTTGTGGCAATTGTTACTGCTGATTAATATCTTGCTAATCATAGGTTATGGAAAGACTGTGTTTCTGTTCTAAGACTCTGTTAGAAATTACTGATGCACACACTATATTGTAAATTCTTATCTTTGTATACTGTACTTCTGCATACAAATGTACTGTACTTCTACATACAAATGTTATGTTAAAGAATTACTTCATCCCCATGTGACCATCTCACCTCATAATCAAATGACCCTAAATCCCTCACTAACCTACCCCCGCCCTCACTAAACTTAATAGTAAATGCTGGTATATCCAGTGCATTGTTGGCACCACGGGACCAGAAGGCAGTGACCCCCCGGACCCAGCTTTCACTATCTTGTGTGTGTCTATTATTTCTCAACCTGCTAATCCACCTAGGAGCAAAGAGAGAGCCCCGTTGCATTGCGGGCTGCTGGCCAGATCCCTCAATAAAGCCTCTCGCTCTGGAGGTTAGCTACTGGATTCCATGACTGGGTTCCTCCCGTGGTCTGAATGCTTGAGACTTTCCTTCTGACCACCAGAGAATCCCAGATGAAGACCACTGGTTCAGATTTCCCTCGATTTGTAATTTGCTTACTCCTTTTCGTGAAGATAGAAAGATCTGCAACCACACTTGGGCCAGAGCTTTATTTTAACGGGATGGATTTCCCTGGACTTGGTGTTGTCAGCATCAGCAAGACCGAGGGGACCCTCCAGAGGACAAATGTGCTTGGGTAGAAGCCTTGCCCATGGGGTCACAGCCCCCCATGTGGAGTACCTTGGCCAGGGGTCTCCTTTGCTCTGGCCTGGTAGAGTCTGCCCCATGGGCTCTAACCAGGGCATGTGTCCCCTGCTTGACTCACAGTGTTGGGTCCCCCATTTTGTCCCCCCAGCTTTGTCCTGACTAAGAGTGTGCCTTGACTGCTCTGTGACCTGGTCAGCTGTATGTTCCCCCTGCAGGCTGGAACCCTAGCTGGGGCCTTGCTTCTTACCAGACACTGATAAACATGTTGTTTGTTGCCTGAAACAGTAAAAGATCTGACATGTTGCTAAGCATGTGGAAACTGGCCCCGCCCCCAGCCAAATTCCTTGCACCCTTATATAAACTCCACACTCCACCCCCTCACTGCAGCATGCCTAGGCAGAACCTCCTTCCTTGCTGTCCCTCGTGAGGCCATACTGCAGCCTTGTGTGTATGGAAGTTCCCCTAACACATGCTTTGGACTGACCACCCTCACATTAAGTGCTTCTTCCTTTGGAATTCCAACTGGCTCTCATCCCAACTGGCTCTCAGTCACCCAAGTGGAAGGTCTGGGGCAGTCCCTTGCGGGAGCTCTCCTGCCACCACTTTTGGGGTGAGACCAGATGACGGTTCAGCCAACAGAACACTCAGCCTCAATCCTGGTTCTTCCCTGGCCTCTTACCAAGTTTAGTCAAATCACCTGCAATTGGAAACTGCGCTCTTGAAGAAAAGATGCAACCAGGTGTTTTAGGGATCCATGAGGACATTTCTGTTTCACCATTTGTCATCTTGAACAAGTGGAGGCTCCTGTGTCTGAGACGCCATGGATCTTGGCTACTCCAGAGGCCACTCCAGCTCCCTTTCCACGCCAATACTGAAAAGAAAATTCTCCCCAAGCCCCTGCAGGGATAGGATGGCCCTCCTCGTGAGAGTTTCTGGGGAGTTCTTCCTCAGAGAATGAGATATTTGCTGCTCGGTGGGTGGTGAAGGTTATGGTGGTGTCATGCTTGAAACTCTGTCAGCTTGGCACACTCAACTCAAGAAAGACGGAGTCAGGATTGCTCAGAACCAAGGAGGGGTGCAGCCAGAAGCATGTGGTGGGTGAAGTTTGGCCACCTCAGTCTACCAGTGACTTGTGGAAAAGGCACAATGCAGAGAATGGCCACCTCGCATTTCCTTTGGTACAAACTGCCATTATTTTAGTCTCCACTGACTGGTCGGGGGAAGGACCCCGTCTCCCAGGAGCAGATGAGCCCCACCACCCTGCAGCAGCTCCCACAATGGGCCAGCATCCTCCTCTGAGGCCACAGTCCCTCTGCGGGCCAGGCCAGAGTCAGAGCGTCTGTAGCCGCGGTGTTTAGGTGCCCACGTGCTCTCAGGGTGACTAATGTCCAGCTCCCCACAGCACACGGCAGGGCAGTCTGCAGACCTGGGCCTGACTCAGAGCTGGCTTCCCTTCAGCTTGGCACCATCTGAGCTTCCTCTCTTCCCCTCAGTAATGACTCGGTCCCTTCTGGAAACAAGGATGAGAGGGAAGCAGAAAGGAGGAAGTAAGGGTTTTGAAATTTTTAAAAAATTTTTTGGTTTTTAGAGACTGAGTCTTGCTCTGTCACCTGAGCTGGAGTGCAGTGATGCAATCACAGCTCAGTGCAGCCTTGAACTCATGGCCTCAAGCAATCCTCCTGCCTCAGCCTCCAGAGTAGTGGGACTATAAGCATGTGGCCACACCTGACTAATAATGCTTACCTTTACATCTGACAGGGCTGACAAACCCTTAACATAACTTTAAGCCATAATGGATATTAAGAAAACAATTCTGGAACCCTTCAGGAATCATGTGCTCTTGGGGTTAGAGAGGAGCCCTGTTCAGGCCTCCTCACTTTATGAAGGACGAGGAGGCCCAGAAGAGAACGACCTGCAGCATCTTGCAGTGGGAAAACCAGCTTTTTCTTAGCTCTGCTCCCTTGGGAGGGGCTACTGAGTCAGATGGGTTGGACAGTGGGGTTGAACCAAGTGTTACTGCAAGTTGGGGTGGGAGGGTGGGGTGACCGATGTCCCCAGGCCTGGTCCCTGGAGGGTCCTCCTATGCACCGAAAATAGTCAATGACCAACGAATGTGAAAACAGACTTCATGCCGTGATCCCAGTGCTTTGGGAGGCTGAGGCAGGAGGATCCCTTGTGGCCAAGAGTTCGAGACCAGTCTGGGCCAAAAAGTGAGACCCTATCTCTAAAAAAAACAAACAAACCCAAAAAACAAACAAAAGCTGGGCGTGGTGGCCTGCACCTGTAGTCCCAGCTACTCAGGAGGCTGAGGTGGGAGGATCACTTGAGCCCAGGAGTCTGAGGCTGCAGTGAGCCATGATTGCACCACTGCACTCCAGCTTGGGTGGCAGAGGGAGGCTACCTCTAAAAAAAAAAAAAAAATTAGATTAACAAAACTTAAAAATACAAAAATAAAACAACAACAAAACCAAAAACAGCCTGGCTCATTCTCTTCAAGGGCAGTGCTCCTGCTACTCTGAAACCAGCTGGTGACCACTCGGCATTTTGGGAGCCCCTAACGAAGCAAATCTCAAAATGCAGCAGCCTGTCAGCCTCTCATGATCTGGGGAATCCCTGAAGCTGCAGAGTGGGCCAGACCAAGCTGGGATGCCCTCTGCCATTTACCTTTGGTGTGGCCTATGTGAGCCCAACTCCCCACCATTTCCCATCTGGGCAGAGCTGGTTGGGGAATGAAGATGTGTCCCTTCTGCTGGTCCCCAAGGGTGGCCTTTCTTGTTTCGTAGTGGCAGCGTGAACTTGCGGCAACATGGGCTGACCAACATTTGTGTTAGGAAGGAAAATGGGCAGAGGTGACGTGAGAGAACTGAGAGGGAAGGAAACCACCACTGGCCCTGCTTGAGAAGCAGCCGCAGCCAGGGCAGGTGGCATCAGCAGTGGTGTCTCACTGGCGGGGGCAGGGGCAGCACAGCAGGCCCTTTAGTCTGTGGCTCGCCTAATACTCCTGTCGGACAGTGCTGCTCCAACACATTCATGACATGCCTTCAGCAAACCCAAGTCAGGGGCATGAGCCACACATGCAATTTTTTTTTTGAGATGGAGTCTCGCTTTCGTTGTCCAGGCTGGAGTGCAATGGTGCAATCTCTGCTCACTGCAATCTCCACCTCCCAGGCTCAAGCGATTCTCCTACTTCACCTTCCCAAGTAGCTGGGACTGCAGGCATGTGCCACCATGCCTGGCTAATTTTGTATTTTTCGTAGAGATGGGGTTTCGCCATGTTGGTAAGGCTAGTCTCGAACTTCCAATCTCAGGTGATCTAACCCGCTTCGCACCACTACACCCGGCTAATTTTTTTTGTTTTTTGTTTTTTGGTTTTTTTTTGGTAGAGACGGGGTTTCACTGTGTTGGCCAGGCTGGTCTTGAACTGCTGACTTCAAGTGATCCACCTGACTCAGCCTCCCAGAGTGCTGGGATTACAGGTGTGAGCCACCATGCCCAGCCTTGGCTTTACGTGTGAAAGGCCTTTTCACTAAACAACTTTACATCATCGAATTACCCATAACCCGTTTATCACTTAGAGATTTTTTTAATTTTTTTATTTTATTTATTTATTTTTTTGAGATGGAGTCTCGCTCTGTCACCCAGGCTGGAGTGCAGTGGTGTGATCTCGGCTCACTGCAAGCTCCGCCTCCCAAGTTCACACCATTCTTCTGCCCCAGCCTCCCGAGTAGCTGGGACTACAGGCACCCACCACCACGCCCGGCTAATTTTTTGTATTTTTAGTAGAGACGGGGTTTCACCGTGTTAGCCAGGATGGTCTCGATCTCCTGACCTTGTGATCCGCCTGTCTCGGTCTCCCAAAGTGGTGGCATTACAGGCATGAGCCACCGCGCCTAGCCCCGGAAAGGAGGGATTCTGAAAAGAGAAAAGAGGGAACTTTCTAGGGGGCAGACATACTCTATATTGACTGTGGTGCTGGTTACACAGGTGTAGACATTTGTTAAAACTCAAACTGTACGCTTAGATCTATGCCTTTTATATGTAACTATGTTTTTTGTTTGTTTGTTTTTTTTTTAATTTAAAAAGCTCTCTGTTCCGTCGCAGCCCATGGTAAATTGAACTTGGCTACTGAGGGCTGGATCCAGGGTCTGTACTGAGATACATCTGGAGCCCCAGTCACCCTGGGACAGGCCTTGGAGGAGCTGCTCTCCCTTCCCTTCCCCCATCCCTCTGATGAGACTCAGTCGCAGGGATGGTGCTGAAAGAGGTGGGGCCGCCTGCTTAAAGTACCGATTTGCTTTCTTTCATCTCTGCACCCTGGAAAACATACATCCTGCATAGAAAATGCCATCTCACACTTTGTAGCACATTGTAGTCACGTCCAGTAGGTTTGCTCTAGGCAGAGCATACCCGCTGCTGTGATGAGATACAGGGTGTTTTATTGTTTAATTTTTCCTCAGTAACCAACATGCTCAATTTCCCAGCCAAGGAGAGCTTAGATCAAATCTCAGCATAGGTGCTAATACACTTCACAGTTTAAGACACAAAGCTCATGTAACAAACCTGCACGCCATGCACAGGTACCCCAGAACTTAAAATAAAAGTTAAAGAAAAAAAAATATTTAGATAGATTTTTTAAAAAGAAAATTTGTTTCAAAATTCAAATATGAATCAGCCATATGTCATTGCCAATAATATTGTCTATGTGTATATTTGCCTGTATAAATAATTCTCTGATTGTGTTAAAAAAAAAAAAAAAAGCTCTTCTGGTGACTCACTGTCAAACCGCCTAGTGGTCCTGCAGCCGCTGAAGGAGCCTGACCTCTCCCTTGGTCTTGGCAGTACCGCCCTATGAGGCCAAGGCAAGTCTGTGGAGAGGGCGCTGGAAGTAGATCCTTTTAAGTAAACGCTGCACCATGCCATGGGCCTCTCCGGCTGCACTCCATTATGGCCCGTCCTCCTCCCTAAGGCAAAGCAGCCAGTCACACTCAACCACACAAGTGTCGATGGTGAGCAAGCTACAAATCTTAAGAACAGCAGTTATTTAACCCTCCTTGCATTTTTTAGAAAAGACCAAGAAGATGCCAAAATTCAGTTAACATACATTTTTTAAAACTACATCTGTAAGAAACTTTTTTTTTTTTTGAGATGGAATCTCGCTCTGTCGCCCAGGCTGGAGTGCAGTGGCACGATCTTGACTCGCTGCAAGCTCCGCCTCCTGCATTCGCGCCATTCTCCTGCCTCAGCCTCCCCAGTAGCTGGGACTACAGGCGCCCGCCACCATGCCCGTCTAATTTTTTGTATTTTTAGTAGAGACGGGGTTTCACCGTGTTAGCCAGGATGGTCTCGATCTCCTGACCTCGTGATCCGCCCGCCTCGGCCTCTCAAAATGCTGGGATTACAGGCGTGAGCCACCGCGCCTGGCTGGGATTTTTTTTCTTTTTAGGATTATTTTAAGAATTTCTCCCTAGCTTAGCTAATTATTTTCAAATCCCAAATAATATATTCTCAAAGATCACACTATCACCTACCAGATCAAACAACAAGTTCTATGGTGTGAAAAGAAATAAATCTCAGGACTCCCAAATCACTAACCCAAAGGCAAGTCAAGCTGGGAACTGCATCAGGCAAACCCACTCCCAGTTTATTCCTAAATAAGATAGCTACAAAGACAAAGAGGCTCCATACCTTCCCCATCACCATTTGCCCACAAAGAATTTCCTTGTGGGTAAAGGATGGACAGAACACAATGTCATCTCTCTGCTCACCTGAGACAAATGCACATCTCATTGCTGCTTCTGCTCTATCGCTTCACTAAGCCAGACTAAGGCATAAGTGAAGATTCCTCTCTCCTCCTCTCACATATAAATTGTGTATTCAGAAGGCTAATCAGAGACTCAAAAGAATGCAACCATTTGTCTTATCTACTTATGACCTGGAAGCCCCCTCCCATGCTTCGAGTTGTCCTGCCTTTCTGGACAAAATCAATGGACAGCTTACACATATTGATTGATGGCTCACATCTCCCCAAAATGTATAAAAGCAAGCTGTACCCAACCACCTTAGGCACATGTCCTCAAAACTTACTGAGAGTGTGTCACATCCATTACCTTGGCAAAGTAAAATTTCCAAATTTATTGAGACCCGCCTCAGACATTTTGGGTTCACAATGGAACAGAGAGTGGCCCTCAGCTTCCTGCTGGACAGCGCTGACTCGAGTCTTCTTCGGTGATCCCAGGGGGTTCTCATCACACCCCCTCTGGTGGAAAAGCACGGGGCCATTCGGTGTCTTTGGTGTACAGAAGTGTGTGTTTGCTTTACAGCACTGCATAAAGAAGTCTAAATAAAAAAAGTTTTCTTGTCTTGACAATCTAAAACAAAGGGCCCACGAATCCAGCAAGTAACTACTCACTAAATGTGTTGAATGCAAAGCATTAAGTAAAATGAGGATCTTTTTAGGGTATTGCTTAGAGTGGAAGTCAGGGAACCTCAGCTCTGGCACCAAAATCTATCCCTCATTTGGAGGGTGATATTGGGGAGGAAGGGCAGGAAATAAGAGCTGTCCAGTAATAGAGTAAGGGAAAGAGGGTAAATATCCTATGGAAGGCAAATTTAAGCAAATGGCAAGTAACATTTAAAAGTATGTTCTGAGACACAGGGTGGGATCATCCCTGGCTTCATTTGGCCATTTCTGCAGACTGGCCAAATCTAGGTAAATTCTGGCAATGATACTCTATTTAACCCTTAAAATTTACTACCTTCAAATGCGTGACTACAGTGGCATGATCTAGAACTCAAATAGAGTGAATCTAGTACAGGTGGAAATTTGGAAATGCCCCTAGAATATCTCAAAATTAGGTTTCAGAAATGCTAGGATCTCTGCAAAGTGGTTTTCAAATAACTAATTGTGATTGGGTTTTTGATGTACTTTCCCTCATACATTTTTTTGTCCTGGGAGTGGGGGGTTTGGAGGTAGAGACTGCTTTGCCACACTGACTAATGAATACGGTAGTAAAAGTACAGGTGCTAAAAATACGTTCTCTAATTAATTATGCTCCTATGTAAGTGAAAAGGAAATTTGAAAATTTTAGTGGACAACTACTTCCTCTGGAACTTTTCAGGTTGGATTTTTTTATTAGTTTGTCTTTGATATTCATTTCATCCCGACAGCATGCCTCCCCTCCCCCACCTACTCGTGGTTCTATAGCTAGAGCAGCAGTACTAGAAAAAATAGTCTATTCTATTTCTAATGTAAAGAATCCTACTTCCAATTTTATAGAAAACTAAATTAAAAATGTGCTTCACCAAAGCATTCGCACTCCAGGGCTCATCATTTAGGTCTAAGTCTTCTGTAACTGTGTCATTAAATTTATACTACTTTTCTTTTCCACACCCCCTAGAACCCAGAGATCAGATGAACACGATAAGGTTAAAAACAAACATCTTATCCCCAGCATTTATCTCTATGCATTGTCTACAAATAAAGCAGCTACCATTTTAAACATCTAAGAAAAATGTGACAACAATTATTTCAATTTATAAAATAAACTTTTCAAATTGAAGGGGTAAAACCAGTTACATCAAGCTTTAAAAATTCAGAATGAAATGAGGTCAAAGAACAAAGCCAGCGTGTCCGGCACCACAAAGGTGAGTGTGGATGATAAGGGAGCAGAGAGGGCGGGGGAGAGGCTGCTGGCCGGTGGATGAGTGATCACCGCCTCCAGAGATCCTCCCCACCTGTCCTTCATGAAGGAAAAGCAGGGGCCTGTGTGTGCTACTCATTGTATATGATGACACTAAGTGCATAGGTTTCTGTGAGGGCACTTTTTCTTTTTTTTTCCAGGACTCTCCACCTTCCTGGATCTACACTTTGCGCATCTTCACCAATTTCCAAAGAAGAGTTCTGCCAAGCCATTCCCAAAACTGTAAGGCTCCATGTTCAGCATCCAGGGAAACTATACTTTAGCCAAAAGACCATATTAATGTGGATTAATAATAGCAGGACCCAATGAAGTCAGATACAGATAAGAAGATGTGATTTCCTAGCTTAATCCCAGAATAACTACCTCTTCAGTTTAATTACAAAATCTCAGAAAGGCCAAGTCTGGGAAAGCCTAAGCAGCCCCTGGTTTGAGCATTAAACATTTTCCTTCACAGCAATGCAAGGCTGCCCTCTAGAAATGAGGGCTCCTGCAGAGAGATCTGCCTGTTCAGGAGCAGCAGCTGCTTCAGACAAGGGCTCCTCGGAACACTGGGCACAACCCTTCACATGGTGAATGAAACGTGAGAACAGAAGAAGAAAGAATTGAGTGAGGAAATAGTTTTTAAAAATTTCAGAAAGAGAAAAAGTTACCCTTTTTGTTCATCATATTTACTGGAGGATCTAATCTCCCAGTCAAATCCAAATCTCATTAGGTCAATTACCAAGACACCAGGTCAAAGCTTAATGTAGGTTCTTCCCACTGAAACAGAATTCACGGACACAAGCAAATACATACAAAAGGTAAATCTAACAACCAGTAAAATCCGGCTTGCTACAAAGTAGTTGTCTAATTTTCTTTTCTGTTTTTTCCCTGTAATTTAAAACTGACTCATCTGATAGAAACTTGGTGTTGGCGACTGGAGTCTAGTGAATCAGCTGGGTTGAGCGACAGGGTGTGGGAGAGGAGTCGGGAAATCTGATTTCTAGACTTGGCTTGCTAATCATCACAGTGATTCCCAGGAAAGTTACTATACCTCAGACTTCTTGTCTGTAAAATGAGAGAATATTGCCTGGATACCTCACAAGCTGATCATTTCAAGGGAAGGTTAAAAAATAAGGCAATATACAGACTTAAGTAATATGTTTTTGAGGACAGATGCTTTATAACAGCGGTTGACAAACTATACCAGTGGGCCCACTGCAGCCTGCCATCAGCTCTCGTAGATAAAGTCTTGTTAAAGCACAACCATGCCCATTTGTTTACTATTGTCTGTGGCTGCTTTTGCACAGCAGCAGCAGCAAAACTGAGTAATCAGAGACCATATCGCCCACAAAGCCTAAAGTTTTGTTTTGTTTTGTTTTTCTGAGACAGAGTCTTGCTCTGTCGCCCAGTATGGAGTGCAGTAACACGATCTCGGCTCACTGCAACCTCCGCCTCCGGGTTCAAGCAATTCTCCTGCCTCCGCCTCCTGAGTAGTTGGGACTACAGGTGCCTGCCACCACACCTGGCTAATTTTTTGTATTTTTAGTAGAGACGGGGTTTCACCATGTTGGCCAGGATGGTCTCGATCTCTTGACCTCATGATCCGCCTGCTTTGGCCTCCCAAAGTGCTGGGATTACAGGCATGAGCCACCGCGCCCAGCCAAAGCCTAAAATATTTACTATCTAGTTCTTTATTTAAAAAAAAAACACTCGCCAACCCCAATCTATAATGTAACTTTGAACTTGATAAATAAATGTGTAAAGGTGGTTTTAATGAATTATTTTACTATTTCTACTGCATGTTTCTTCATCTTTCTTCTAGATAGTCATGACCCCAAATCTCCTTCCTGGTTATAAAGTGACATGGTAGAAAGATTCCTTTTGGTTTTGAGACGGTTTTTTTTGTTTTTTGTTTTTTGAGATGGAGTCTTGCTTTGTCACCCAGGCTGGAGTGCAAGTGGCACAATCTTGGCTCACTGCAACCTCTGCCTCTCAGGTTCAAGCAGTTCTCCTGCCTCAGCCTCCTGAGTAGCTGGGATTACAGATGCCTGCCACCACACCTAGCTAGTTGGTTTTTTTTTTTTTTTTTTTTTTTTGGATTTTTAGTAGAGATGGGGTTTCACCATATTGACCAGGCTGGTCTCGAACTCCTGACTTCATCATCCACCCACCTCGGCCTCCCAAAGTGCTGGGATTACCGGAATGAGCCACCGCGCCCAGCCGGTTTTGTGGCTTTCTTACTACAGTTCCCTGAAGAGACAATACAATGCTCATTGCATTTTAGGGGTCTCCTCCCCAGAACTGACTTGTGGAGTGCATTTATTGGAATGGCAAAGGTCCCTTTAATTAGAGTGGATGTGAATACTGAAAACACCCACATACATAGACTCAAACGTGAAGAAGAAAAATTGTCCAGTGTGCATCAACATCTTTGAGGCTTCCAGGCCCCAAAGGAGCCGCGCGAGTTCCCCTGCTCCCTGCCTGGTTTGTTCCCCTGTTGGCTGAACCAATATCCCCCATCAATTCTCAACCTCACGTGTCTCTATCCCCTGCCAGCCCATTAAACAAACAAGCCAACCACAGCCTCCCACAGGCACCAGAGGGCACCACACCCCCTTGTTCCTATAAAGCCTGCCTTCACGCCCCTCTGCTTCACTCTGTTCCTGAGTGCACCCCTCGTGTGGCCCTGCCTGGTGTGTGGTGTCCTCTTCCCCAGGCCATGAGTATATGTAACTCATAAACTGCTGTTGATCACATCTGTCCAGCGCAAGGTGTCACGTGTTCAGCTACCTTGTGCTATTTAGGGTGGGGCATTCTTCCTTCACCGACATGGTGAACGATGATGATAGAACGGGGTGCAGCTGGGAGCCACCAACAGCCAGGCTATGGGTAAATTATTTCTAAGAAAGGATGTTGGCAAAGCACCACAGTATTCACTAAAGTTAATCCCTTCCACTGCAACAGATCAACTTACTTTTTACATGAAGTTTGTTTCATTTGGAAAAGCACTGGGTTCATGAGCACCAAAGAGATTCTTCCCTATGCTATATTGTGTGGCAGCAGGCCAACCTCCCACAGATGATCAGAGTCGATTTTCCCTGCAGGTTGTGACTTTTTTCTCTTCTGGATGGTTTCTTGGCACCAGCGCTAAAAGTGATCAAGCAGAAGATGTAGCTGAAAGTTCAGTGAGATTCTTATGCCCACTGATAGAAGTAATTTCCTTCTGGAACCCAGGACTTCTTAACATGCAGAGCTTGAAATTGCAGGGACCAGAGCATAAATTTCAAGTGAGTCACAGAGAGTCATGAAGAAGGCGGCACCATCTCTATTTTCCATCCCTTACACCAAGTGAAGACACAGCGGTGTTACATAATACTCATTGATTTAAGGTGGATACTCTGCCCTGGAAAATAGTAATGGTAAATTAAAAATGGCTGAAGATTTTTTGCTACTGGTCCCACTGAGATGTCATTGAGAGGAAGAGTCTATTTCCCCTCCTCCTGAATCTGGGTCAGGTCTGGGACTCGTGTGCTACAGAAGTGATATCCCATGAGGCTGTGTGCAGTGGCTCATGCCTGTAATCCTAGCACCTTGGGAGGCCAAGGCAGGTGGGTCCCTTGAGTCCGGAAGTTCAAGATCAGCCTGGGCAAAGTGGTAAAACCCCGTCTCTACAAAAAAATACAAAAATTAGCCGGATGCAGCGGCAGGCACCTGTAGTCCTACCTAATCAGGAGGCTGAGGTGGGAGGATCACCTGAGCCCAGGAGGTTGAAGCTGCAGTGAGCTATGATTGTGCCCCTGCACTCCAGCCTAGACGGCAGACTGGGAAGCTGTCTCAAAAAATTAAAAATAAATAAATAAATAAAACAGTGGATGAGATAACAAAAATGTATTATACACCATGGAACATTATGCAGCCATGAAAGAAAGTTACATCCTTGGCAGCAACGTGGATGGAGCTGCAGGCCATGATCATAAGCGAACTAAGGCCTGAGCAGAAAACCAAATGCTGTACATTCTCACTTATAAGTGGGAGCTAAACTATGAATACACCCGAACATAAAGGGAACAACAGACACCAGGAATGACTACCAGACCCCCTCCCCAAAAAAAGGGAGGGGGAGTGTGTGCTGAAGACCCGCCCTGTGGGGTCCTCTACCCACTGCCTGGGTCATGAGGTTGTTGGGACCCCAAGCCTCTGTGTCATGCAATCAACAGATGTAACTAACCTGCATGTGTACCGTTTAAACTAGAATAATAAGAGTAAAGAGCACTGAAAGAAAAACTCAAGATTAGACGCAAAGAAAATAATAAATGAAAAAACACAATCTATAGTTATCCAAACAATCCATGACTGTCACAAACACAGAACGAGGGCCCAATGGACATAATGAGGCAGCCAAATACTCAACCCGACATGGTATGTAGGGAACACATTTTTCAAAACACCAAAAAGACACAATGGGAGAGAGTCTAGTTCAATCAATGATTTTGAGGAAACTGAATATTCACATGCAAAATACTGAAATAAGACCTTTACATTGCACGGTACACAAAATCATCACACACTGCGAAGGTCCTGTAAGAAAACATAGGTTGGGCGTATATTTTAGGAAACTTGTATCCATGCACACAGGCTGCAAAAGGTGAAAAGTAATCATAACAGTAAAGGAAAAATTAGGGGAAATACCCCCACAGACAATGCAATGGCTTGGCTATATGTGTGTGTGTGTGTGTGTGTGTGTGTGTGTGTGTAGGCTTGATACAAAAATTACTGCTAACATATGGAAATATAAACAATGACACAAGTGACACTTTAGAACTTCTACAGGGGGAATGAACCAATGAAACAAACAAACAAAAAATGCATCCTAAAGACTGGGAGAGAATTATGGAAAGTCCTACCTCAGAAAGAGGTTGTTATCTAAGACCCACAATAAACTGACTCTAGTAAGTGAAAGACAATAAAAACAACAACAACAAATACCCAAGCTAAGAGGATCTGAATAGACGTGTGTAAAGAAGACAGGAAACGGACTCACAGGTGACAATTTCTCAGTATCACTAATCCTCACAAAAAAGTGAATCAAAACCATACTCAGGTACCATATAATTCCGGTTAAAATGAATATTACAAAAGACAAAGATCAAAATTGTTGAAGATGATGGCTGGTGTAGAATTGCAGGAAGGAAAACTCTTGTACGCTCTTTGTGGGAAGGTAAATTAGTATACACACTATGCAAAACTGTTGGAGATTCCTTAAAAAAGTAAAAGGTCAAAGTACAACCACCACTCCAGGTAGCAATCCCACCACTGGGTACATATTTAGAGGAAACAAAATCCCCACATTGAAGAGGTATCTGCCTTCCCATGTGTCCTAAAGCACTAGTCACAATAGTCAAGATACGCAATCAACCTAACTGTCCATCCACAGATGAAGAGATAAAGGAACTGGATATATACACGATGGAACGCATTTCAGCCGTAACACTTTGGGAAATCATTGATCTGCAGCCACTTGGAGAAACCTTGAAGACAATTAGGTGAAATGAAATGAGCCTGCTAGAGAGAGACCCACAGTGCATGATGTTAGGCAAAAGGAATCCAAAGAACACTGTTTCCTAGAAGCAGAACTTTCAATAGCAGTTACTAGAAGCTGGAGAGAGGAGGGGGCCTGGGCAGGGATTGGTAATGGGTACAGAGTGACACTCAGAGGAGAGGAATCCATTCTGATGTTCTATTCCACAGCAGGGTGACCAGGGTCAACAACCTCTGAAGGAATTTTTCAAAATCAGCTGGAAAGGATGGTTCTGAATGTTCCACAGGGAAACAATAACGATGGAAGGTCACAGAGATGCCGGATTTGATCTTGATGCTACGTATATATCAAAATGTCCCTTGCACCCTCTGGTTATATACATACACTCTATAGCAATGAAACTGCCATCAAATGTTGGTAGAATTCATTCTAACTGGAGTGAGATAGAATCTGAGTGTGGTTTTCATTTATGTTTTGGTATTGGCCATGTTGATAATCTTATCTTTTACCTGTGCATCAACCTCATGTTTTCAGGTCCTCTGCCCACTTTTACACATCAAATTCAAAACAAATTAACAGGCCGGGGCACAGTGGCTCACGCCTGTAATCCCAGCACTTTGGGAGGCCGAGGCGGGTGGATCACGAGGTCAGGAGATCGAGACCATCCTGGCTAACACGGTGAAACCCCGTCTCTACTAAAAATACTAAAAATTAGCCGGGCGTGGTGGCGGGCGCCTGTAGTCCCAGCTACTCCGGAGGCTGAGGCAGGAGAATGGCGTGAACCCAGGAGGCGGAGCTTGCAGTGAGCCGAGATCGCGCCACTGCACTCCAGCCTGGGCGACAGAGCGAAACTCCGTCTCAAAAAAAAAAAAAAAAACAAAAAACAAAAAACAAAAAATTAGCTGGGCGTGGTGGTGTGCACCTGTAGTCCCAGCTACTCGGGAGGCTGAGGCGGGAGAATAGCATGAACCCAGGAGCGGAGCTTGCAGTGAGCCGAGATTGCGCCACTGCACTCCAGTCTGGGTGTCAGAGCGAGACTCCATCTCAAAAACAAAAAAGCAAAAAAACAAACAAAAAAACAAATTAACAATAACTTGGCAAACATAACTAATCATGCAAACATACAAAATCAAAACCACCACTCAGATTCCATCTCACTCTAGATGGAATGGATACTACAAAAAAAAAAAGTTGAAAAATGTTAGAAGACAAAAAATGACAGTGTGGTGGATTTCCACAGAGGGGAACTTGTCTCCACAGTTCGTAGGAACATAAACTAGTATACACACTAAAGAAACCACTTGGAGTTTCCTCCAAACCTTAAAACTCCAACTACCATTTCATCCAGCAATCTACTACTAGTTGTATATACAGAGTACATGAAATCAAGCCATGGAAGAGATTATCTGCATTCCCAGGTGGAATCCAGCACTATGCAGAATGGCCAAGATAAGAAATCAGCCGACCTGTCCATCTGCAGATGAAGGGATAAGGAAACTGTCCCATGCGTAGACACTGGAATACTCTTCAGCCAGAAAAATACAATGAATTCCCATCACGGGAGCCACACGGTTGCACCTGGAGGACATGATGGTAAATGAAATGAGCCAGGCAGAGACAGACAAACTTTGCATCCTCTCACTCATGCAGAAGCTGAGAAACTTTATCTCAAAGATCTAGAAAGCATAATCATGGTTACCAGAGGTTGGGGGGAAGAAGGGGAATGGGCAGGGATTGGAAAGGGGTAGAAAGTTCCACACATGGAAGGAAGAAAATTCTGTTTTTCTATTCCACAGCAGGGTGGCCAGGGTTAACAGTATTAGACAGCTTGAAAGGAGGATACAGAAGCTTCTCGTCACAAAAGAATAAACAATGGTATGAAATAACAGAGACACTAAATACCCTGATTTCATCATTCCACAACGTATACAAAGACCAAAATGTCACACTCTACCTTCTCATTGTATTCCTTTACTATTCGGCAAATTTGTTTAAAGAAATATAAATACATGATGCTAAAATTCACATGGACCATGAATCACCCTGAATTTCTTCCAAAGCAATCCTGAGACATTCAGACTACATCAGATGCATCTCACCCACCAATTTCAAATTTCATGGAAAAACTGGGTACCCGCTTCCACACAGAGAAGTGGGACACAAGAGAGGGCCCAGAAGTAAACCCACACACCAAAAACCATCTGATCCTTGACAGAATCCACAACAATAAGCAAGGGGGAAAGGATGTCCTATTCAATCAATAGTGCTTGCTGTGATAAGCGGCTAGCCACGGGCAGAAGAGTAATACGCTATCTCTAACCAGACACAAAAAGAAACTCCACACGAATGAAAGATTTTTTTTTTGAGACGGCGTCTCACTCTGTCACCCAGGCTGGAGTGCAGTGGTGCGATCTCAGCTCACTGCAACCTCCGTCTCCCAGGTTCAAGCGATTCTCCTGCCTCAGCCTCCTGAGTAGCTGGGATTACAGGCACATGCCACCATGCCCAGATAATTTTTGTATTTTTAGTAGAGACAGGGTTTCACCATGTTGGCCAGGCTGAGCTTGAACTCCTGACCTTGTGATCCACCCGACTCGGACTCCCAAAGTGCTAGGATTACAGGCATGAGCCACTGCTTCTGGCCTGAATGAAAGATTTAAATGGAAGACCTCAAACTATTAAGATCCTGCAAGAAAACATACAAAATACCTTTCTCCACATAGGCTTTGGCAAAGAAACTATGTGGCTATGTCCCCAAAGGAAATGACAACAAAATTGACAAGTCAGACTTAGTACCCTAAAGAGCTGCCAAAGAGCAAAATAAATTAGCAACAGAGTAACGGATACCCTATAGAGTGGGAGAACGTGTTCCCAAACTGCATCTGATCAAGGTCTAATATCCAGAACCTTCAAGGACCTTATGCCAATCATTGAGCGAAACACAAAAAATCCCATTAATGTATGGGCAAGGGATGTGAACACACACTTCTCAAAGGACAATGTGCAAGTGACCAACAAAGAGGGAAACATGCTCAAACTCACTCATCAATAGAGAAATGCCAATCAAGAGCAGGTCGAGATACCATCCCACACCACTCAGAGCGGCGATGACTATGCAGACAAGGAACAGATAATTATGTATTTTTAGTAGAGACAGGGTTTCTCCATGTTGGTCAGGCTGGTCTCAAACTCCCGACCTCCAGTGATCTGCCTGCCTCGGACTCCCAAAGTGCTGGGATTACAGGCGTGAGCCACTGTGCCTGACCACTGAGGACTATTCTTTTCTTTTCTTTTTTGAGATGGAGTCTCGCTCTGTCACCCAGGCTGGAGTGCAGTGGCACGATCTCAGCTCACTGCAAGCTCTGCCTCCTGGGTTCATGCCATTCTCCTGCCTCAGCCTCTCTAGTAGCTGGGACTACAGGCGCCCACCACCATGCCCAGCTAATTTTTTGTATTTTTAGTAGAGACGGGGTTTCACCGTGTTAGCCAGAATGGTCGCAATCTCCTGACCTTGTTATCCGCCCCCCTCGACCTCCCAAAGTGCTGGGATTACAGGTGTAAGCCACCACCCCCGGCCCACTGAAGACTATTCTAACCCATGCAGTGGAGGAGGCTGAGGAGGAAGACTGAAGTTATCTGCTAATGGCTTCCCTTATAATTTTTGACCATTCTTATTTACTTGGTAATATTAATACACATAATGTGGATTTGTGGGGAAATGAACCTTTCAGAAATGCAGAATCTCAGGCTCACTCCAGACCTACTGAGTCAGAATTCACATTCTCCAGAATCCCAGAGGATCTGTGGTTTGGACTTACCTTCGTGGGAGAAATCATAAAGTTGAGCAACTTCTTTTTGACTCATTAGTCAATTCATGTCATCTTTTCAGAAATGTCTACTAGGGGCCTTTGCCCAGTTTTAGCTTCAGCATTAGTGGTGGTGGTGGTGGTGGTGATTGACTGTTTTTTTTTTCCAAACACAGTGGTGTTAGTTTCTTGGACATGTTAGATAACAACCGCTTTCATAGATAAAGTTTTTCAGATCTGTCTCCAAATCTGTAGGACACCTTCTCTTCTGGTTCATTGGTTTCATTCCCATGGAACACCTCTAAAGCTTTCCATAGTCCTCCATGTTTCTATTTGCATGTGTACGTGGTGATTTTGGTATCCCGTCGCAAAAAAAAAAAGGAAAAAAGATCACATTGTCTCCAGGTTTCTTCCTCCTACGTTTCCCTTTTGTTTTCTTTCGTTTTGGCAATCTGTATGCATAGATTCAGGTCAGGGGAAGAGACTCTATCCTTGGGGGGACCACACAAAACAGGGTCCAGGTTACTCTCATCCTAACTGTCTCTCCTGTCGGTTTTAGGGGTGGATTCTCCGAGTGTGGTGACCCAGGAGCCATCGTTCTCAGTTCCCCTGGAGGGACAGTCACAATCACCCGTGGCTTGAGCTCTGGCTCAGTCTCTACTAGTTACTACCCCGGCTGGTACCAGCAGACCCCAGGCCAGGCTCCACGCACGCTCATCTACAGCACAAACACTCACCCTTTGGGGTCCCTGATCGCTTCTTTGGCTCCATCATTGGGAACAAAGCTGCCCTCGCCATCACGGGGGCTCAGGCAGATGATGAATCTGATTACTACTGTGTGCTGTATATGGGTAGTGGCATTTCCACAGTGATTTAAACCTATGAGGAAGTGCAACTAAAACCTCTTTATATACTGAGAACAGTTCAGCCCTTACAGACAGGAGGGAAAGTGAGAGGGTGGAAATGGTCAACACGGTGAGTGAGGAGTCTCCTTGCCCCAGTCTCTGACGCAGGGGTTCACTGCCAGGTGCCTCACCCAGTCTCTCCCCGGGTGTGTCCACCTTCCCAGTGTGACTTTTCCATGGCTGTGCTTCCTCTCCACCGAGAATAATGTGGAGGGAGAATTATCTACAAAGTATATAAGCTCACAGTGAGTCACAGACACCCCAGGGCTCCAGGAAGATGCTTCTTATTCAAAGAGAATTAACAGGCATATGCTCACTCATTAATTTGACCATGGAGGCTGACTGAATATTGTATTTATCACTGAAGTGGGAGCATTTTCAAGGGGCTTGTTAAAAATGTAATTCTCTAACCTAAACCTACTAAGTCAGAAACTTGTGTTGGTGACAGATAGCCTCTATTTAACAAGCTGTACATGAGATTTTTATTAGCATTAATGTTTGGGAAGAACCTACTTTTATTATCATAAAATTATTCATAGGGATCTCCATTTATAATGATGTCAGGTTAATATTCCATAATCCTACTCTCCTAAGTTCCCATTCAAAACCCCCCAAATAGAAACAGATTTTAAATTTCAAGCCATAGCAAAAATTGTAACTTGATTTATGCAGACAGAGTTGGGAGGAATTTCTAAAAGCGTAAGTTCTTAGGTGCCAGGTGTGCTGACTCAAGCCTATAATCACAATACTTTGGGAGGCTGAGGCAAGAGGACTGCTTGAAGCCAGGATGACACCACTGTCTTCCACATAGTGAGACTCCATCACCACGAAAGGAAAAAAAAGATGTAGGGTATATTTAGTGGTCCATATGAATATCTGTTACTGAAAACCATCCCGTAGAGGACTGGCTTCCAGAATCCCTTCTCCCTCCCACTGAGCTCACCTACCTGTGGCTCTGGCTCTCAGGGTCTTTGTAGGACACAGGGCTCAGCCTCTTATCACAGATTGTTCCACAAGATCATGGTTCCACTGAGATCCTCTCAGCATAGATACGTACCTGTCCTGAACAGTGTCTTTTAACATAATGTTGTCAAGATGGGAAGGACTGAGGGGTGATGGAGCCTTGGAGCCACCAGAAGATGGCAGTAACCTCACTGCTGAGCTTTGCTGGGCCAGACTCAGGCTCCCACCCTCCTCCCTTCCTCTGACTCTTTCTCCTGGCCACCCGGGGTCCAGGAGCTTTTTCCACTCAATCTGGGCTCAGGGGTCACCTGAGAGAACCTCTCAACAAGACAAAGGAGGTGCTTCAGGGGATCTAACACAAGTGAGGGGAGATTTTAAGACTGTCCATGCACAGAAAATCCTGTGAAAAGAAACAAACCAGCCCTACTTGTGTCTGTGCACCTGAGTCCTTAGGACTGTTTTCCTGATCTCCTGGCTGAGTCAAGATTGCAAATGTGCGGTTCATTATCCAGATCCAGAGAAATCCATGACAGTTTATGAAGACAAAGACGACAACTATCCTATCTACTTGTCACACAATGAAGACACTGGCCTTAGATCTGTCAGTGCCCTGGAACATTCTGGAAGAAGAGGGTGAAGGTTACTTGGCATATGTTGGGACTCAAACATGAGGATCTCATGATGACCCAGAGGGATGAAGGTGGGATCAGTTGTGAGGGTGGAAAATGTGGATTTCTTAAGGCCATTTTGTTAATCCTTTTCTCATTGCAAAGGATTTAAACTGAAATAAACACGATTTTTCTAATAAATGCTTATGAGGCTTTCCATTAAATTTAATATTTCCTGTCTTTATGAAAATAAATATAGAAAGTAAGAAATAAAATATACTTCCATAATGCATTACTGATTGTGTATCTTTAAACCAGAGGGAATCATTACTTCTAAAGAAAAATTACTAGGATTGTTTGCATTTTAATCTGGGATGCTACATGATGGCTACAGATACAGCTGGTGTTCAAGGTTTTAGCCTGGAATCTCTGCCAATTCAATAATACAGGCAATAAAAATAGACACTAGTATTATAAAGACAGAATTCATTTATTTTGAAAGTTTTGAATGCTATGAATATCTACCAAGAATAAAATTGTACTGAAAATTTATTAGAATGGATTTTTAAAATGCCAAATTCACAACTAAAATACAATTTATTACAAAAAATTCAAAATTCCTTTTTGTCTCAGTATAAAAAACATTGAATATATCTATTAGAAATTAATGAACAATTTTATAAATGATACAAAAGAAAATTTGAACAAATGGTGAAACATTTTCTTATCTCAGGACACCAAATTAAAAAAAATTTAGGGCAGGTGCGGTGGCTCACACCTGTAATCCCAACTACTTTAGGAGGACAAGGCAGGAGGAACTCTTGATCCAAGGAGTTTAAGGCCAGACCAAACTGGGCAACATAGTGAGAACTCATCTTTACAAGAATAAACAAAATTAGCCAGGCATAGTTTCATGTGCCTATAGTCCCAGCTACTAGGGAGGCTGAGGTTGGAGGATAGCTTGAGCCTGGAGGATTGCTTGAGCCTGGGAGGTCAAGGCTGCTGTGAACCAAGATTGTGCCACTGCACTCTAGCCTGGGTGCTAAAGTGACACCCTATGTCAAAAAATAAAAATAAAAAAATAAAAAAATTCAACAGCATGTAGATTAGTAATATTAGTGCTTTATTTTTTAAAATTATTGTTAACTTATATGGGTCTTTCTCTGAGAAGGTGCGCTGGAGGTTGTCAGCACAGCAGACAGCACAGACCCCTCAGATTTCAGAAGCAGGGGTTTATGGTAAATGAAAGATGCCAGTCACTTGTCAGCATGCACAGGTGGCTATGCCCGCCCTGTGTCAGGCTCTGGGTCAGTAGTAGTGTGCTCCATGTGTCCTTTTCAGAGTCCTACATGCCGTCTATGCTCACTCAGCCAGGCCTGTCACCTGGAAGTAACAGGCAACTCCTCCTGCACTGGAATTAGCAGCAGAGTCGGGTGAATAATGTGGTCTGGCCACACCACGTCTCAGCAAAAGTCCCCAGTGGTGATGCCTGATAGTTCCCAATCCTCCTTAAGTAATTAATTCACTTCAATTGAATTAAAAAAATCAATCACTTCACTATGACACACAAGGACATTCACTCTCTGGCTTTGACTATCCTTGTCTGCCTTGTTATTGTCATTCCATGTGCCCATTACTGTCAAAAGATGTGTTTTGCCATACCCTCCACATGCCATTATGTATGTGTGATTTTTTTTTTTTTTGAGACGGAGTCTTGCTCTGTCACCCAGGCTCACTGCAATCTCCGCCTCCCGGGTTCAAGCGATTCTCCTGCCTCAGCCTCTCAAGTAGCTGGGACTACAGGCGTGTGCCACCATGCCCAGCTAATTTTTGTATTTTTAGTAGAGATGGGGTTTCACCATGTTGGCCAGGATGGTCTTGATCTCTTGACCTTGTGATCCACCTGCCTTAGCCTCCCAAAGTGCTGGGATTACAGGTGTGAGCCACCACGCCCTGCCACGTATGTGTGATTTTTATTTTCAAATTCTATTTCTCCTCTAGGAATATGGTGTGTTTTATTTGTCCTGCTGCAGAACTCCCCTCTCCACTCAGATTAAATTATTAAATTCCAGATAAAAAATTAACTTGGAATACTGTTGAATCAATAGTAGAAGTAACCAAAATAATAAAGATATTTCAAAATGAAGATGGATTTTTAAATGTAAAAATGTCACATACTCCACCTAGAAGATAAGAGACTGTACTACAAATTCATTAGAACATCCCCTTTATGTCATGGGCCAGTCATGTCCCTGAACTTAACCTCTGTCTTCTCGGGTTATGTTACAGGCCAACGCAGCATCAGCCGCCCACACTCCTAGTGGTGGAATCTGGGAGCACAGGCAGGAGTCTGCGCCTGTGGCCTTGGCTGGGTGAAAGATGACATTTCCAAGACTTCTTGCTTGGCAGCCATCCTCACGTGCAGGTGGCCTGGCAGCAGCACTGCAAAACCCAGGCAAGGGATGCCCCACTGCAAGGCCCAGTGGTAACTGTGGTGGCCATTGGCATTGGGGGCAGATGCAGCCATGTGAGTTGGTGGGCTGTGGCAGCCACCCTAATGATGGTTTACACCCCTCCCAGCTGGTGGTGGCTAAAACCACCCGGTAGGAGTTTCAAAAGCAGTGGCACCATTAAGCGGAGCTCCTGGAGGAGGACTGGAAGCAACTGCTTGCATTGAAGGAATGTAGCTATAGTGGAATTATTGAACCACATCATATTTGCAGCAAAGATGTAGAATGTATTACAGATTATGGGATATGGAAGTTGAAGTTAATCTAGTAGAGAGCAGTGAATATGAGGAGGAAGCTGTCTATTGGGTGGGTGCTATCGCAACTGCAGAAGGTGATGGTGCAATGCGTCTGCCAGTGAGTAAAGTCTTGTACAAACTTAAACCAGTTATGGGGTAAACTCTGATCCAGAACTACCTGAGGGTCACTTATGTTGGCCTGTTCAATACACACATTTCTTTCCAGAAGCCTTGTCAAAGGTCTATAGTAGTGAGTTCAGTATGGAGGCAGTAATCAGATCATATCTGGAAGGAACTGGCATAAACTCCAATCCTGTGGGACATCATGGACAACAACTAAATTCCAATCAACAGAGTAGAGCCCTTGACATTGGACGAGTTCGTGGTGAAAGATCTGAGGCTTCAGGACTCTGACATTTGTGAATGAGAGCACTAAATGAAGTCTTTATTGGTGAACATCTATTCAGAATATTTTATGCTTGGGCTATGGCAGTTGGTAACCTAAGAAAAGTAGGCCCACTCTAAAAGACTAGTTTCCTACTGTGAGATTTCAGTTGATAATGGTCCATGGGAAAAATGGAAGAGTTCAGGGCTCAGTTTGTGAACTGGAGCAGGATCAAAGGTCATTCAATATTAACAGAGTTGCAAGTCAGACTGTGGAGCATGATTAAAATATTGCAAATGGTCCCAGCTACTCGGGAGGCTGAGGCAGGAGAATGGCGTGAACCTGGGAGGCGGATCTTGCAGTGAGCCAAGATTGCACCACTGCACTCCAGCCTGGGCGACACAGCGAGACTCCATCTCAATAAATAAATAAATAAATAAATAAATAAATAAATAATAAAATAAAATAATTGTTTGGGTACACTGTTGCTGTTAGGAAGCCTACTATTTGACTGCCTTGCCTTCATTGATGATCTTTTTCTCCCCATGGTTGCTTTTAAAATCTTGTGTTTAGTATCTTGTCATTTAGTACTACCTTGAGTCTAGGCCTGGATTTTATTTAAATATATGTTTGGTATATATTGTGTTTCCTGAATTTACGAATTCATGTTTTACCAACAAATTTGGAACACTGTGTTATCTGTTCAAGTATTGCCTCCTTCATTCCCTAGATTCTCTCCCTCTAGTACTTCCAGTCTTTAAAATTCTTCCCTCCAAATCTCAACTTTCTAATGTTTTCTAGCTCCTTGTTTCTCCTACTGTTGTTTGTATAAAATTATAATGAAAAGTGTTTATAAGAAATGGTAAACAAATGTAAAACTAAATAAACATTGTTATGCAACATTTAAAAAATTGTTCGAACTGAAGGATAATAGTGACAAAGCCTATTAAAACCTCTGGGATACAGCAAAATTAAGAGGAAGGTTCATAGCATTAAATGCCTACATCAAAGAGCACGAATAGACAATCTAAAGTCATACCTCACAGAACTAGAGAAACAAGAACCAACCAAACCCAAACCCAGAAGAAAAAAAGAAATAATAAAGATCAGAACTAAATAAAATTGAAACAAAAAATACAAAAGATATATGAAACAAAAACTGATTTTTTTAAGAGATAAACAAAATCAATAGACCATTGGTGAGATTAACTAAGAAAAAAAGGGAGAAGATCCAAATAAGCTCAATTAGAAATGAAATGGGAAATATTACAACCAATACTACAGAAATATGAAATATATTCAAGGCTACTATGAACACCCTTATGTGCACAGACTAGAAAATTTAGAGAGAGTGATAAATTCCTGGAAATATACAACCCTCCTAGAATAAACCACAAATAAATAGAAACTGCACTGGGTATAGTGGCTCACACCTGTAATCCCAGCACTTTAGGAGACTGAGGTGGGCAGATCACTTGAGGCCAGGAGTTTGAGACCAGCCTGGCCAACAGAGTGAAACCCTGTCTCTACTGAAAATAAAAAAAATTAGCTGGGTGTGGTGGTGCACACCTGTAATCCCATCTACTCAGGAGGCTGAGGCAAGAGAATCACTTGAGCCTGGGAGGCAGAGGTTGCAGTGAGCTCAGATTGTGCCACTGCACTCCAGCCTGGGCAACAGAGCGAGATCCTACCTGGAAAAAAAAAAGACAAAGAAACTGAACAGACAAGTAACAAGCAGTGAGACTGAAACAGTAGTAAAAAAAATTGCTAACAATAAAAATGTCCAGGACCAAATGGATTAACAGCTGAATTCTGTCAGGCATTCGAAGAATTGGTACCAATCTTACTGAAATGATTTCAAAAGATAAAGAAAGAGGAAATCCTCCCTAAATCATTCTATGAGGCCAGTAACACCCTAATACCAAAACCAGAAAGAACATAACAAAAAAAGAAAACTATAGACCAATAGTTCAGACCCTGTAGGTCTATAGTTCAGCCCCTGATGAACATAGATGCAAAAATCTTCAACAAAATACTAGCTGAGTCCAACATTATATCAAAAAGATAATACACCATGATCACGTGGGTTTCATATCAGGGATGAAGGGATGGTTTAACATATGCAAGTCAATAAATGTAATTAATCACATACAAATAATTAAAAATTTAAAAATATGATTTCAATTGATGCAAAAAAAAACCATTTCACGAAATCCAGCATCCATTTATGATTAAAACCATCAGAAAAAGCATAGAAGGGACATACCTCAAGGTAATAAAAGCCATCTATGAAAAATCCATAGTCAACATTATACTAAACAGAGAAAAATCTACAGCATTTCGCCTAGGAACTGGAACAAGAAAAGGATATCCACTTTCACCTCTTCTATTCAACATTGTACTGGAAATTTTGGCCAGAGCAATCAGACAAGAGAAACAAAGGGCATTCAAATAGGTAAAGAGGAAGTCAAACTGCTGCTGTTCACTGATGATATGATTGTATACCTAGAAAACCCTAAGGACTCATCCAAAAAGTTCTTAGATCTAATACGTGAATTCAGCCAAGTTTCAGGATACAAAACCAATGTACACAAATCAGAGGTAGCACTGTTATACACCTCCAATGACCAAGCTGAGAATCAAATCAAGAACTCAACCTCTTTTACAACAACTGCAAAAAATAAAATACTTAGGAATATATACCTAACCAAGGAGGTGAAAGATCTCTAAAAGGAAAACTAAGAGACACTGCTGAAAGAGATTATACACAACACAAACAAGTGCAAACACCTCCCATGCTCGTCGATGAGTAGAATCAATATTGTGAAAAGGACCATACTGACTAAAGCAATCTACAAATTTAATGCAATTCTCATCAAAATACCATCATTACTCTTCACAGAACTAGAAAAAACAATCCTAAAATTCATATGGAACCAAAAAAAAAGCCCTCAAAGCCAAAGTTAAACTAAGCAAAAAAAAAAAAAAAAAATCTAGAGGCATTACATTACCCAACTTCAAACTATACTACAAGGCTAGACTTACCAAAACAGCATGGTACTGGTGTAAAAATAGGCACATAGACAAATGGAACAGAATAGAGAACCAGAAATAAAACCAAATACTTACAGTCAACTGACCTTTGACAGAGCAAATACAAAGCGGGGAAAGGACATTCCATTCAACAAATGGTGCTAGGATAATTTGCAAACCACATGTAGAAGAAAAAAGCTGGATCCTCATCTCTCACTTTTTACAAAAATCAACTCAAGATGGATGAAAGACTTAAATCTAAGCCCTGAAACCATAAAACTTCTAGAATATAACATTAGAAAAGCTCTTCTAGACATTGGCTTAGGCAAAGACTTCATGATCAAGAACTCAAAAGCAAATGGAACAAAAACAAAGATAAGTAGCTAGGATCAAATTAAGCTAGAAAGCTTCTTCACAGAAAAAGAAATAATCAGCAGAGTAAACAGACAACCCACAGATTAGGAGAAAATATTTTGCATACTATTCATCTGACAAAGGACTAATATCCAGAATCTACATGGAACTCAAACAAATCCGCAAGAATAAACGAATAATCCCATCAAAAAGTGGGCAAAGGACATGACTAGGCAGTTCTGAAAAGAA
Organism: Gorilla gorilla gorilla; assembly: GCF_029281585.2. NCBI lineage: Eukaryota > Metazoa > Chordata > Mammalia > Primates > Hominidae > Gorilla > Gorilla gorilla. The sequence continues at coordinate 18,154,150 of NC_086018.1, read as the reverse complement.
GATACACAAATGGCCAAGAAACAAATGAAAACATGCTCAACATTACTAATTATCAGGGAAATGCATATCAAAACCACAATGAGATGCCACCTTACTCCTGCAAGAATAGCCACAATTAAGAAAATAAAAAAATAACAGATGTTGGCATGAATATGGTGTAAAGGGAACATTTTTACACTGCTGGTGGGAATGTAAACTACTACAACCACTATGGAAAACAGTATGGAGATTCCTTAAAGATCTAAAAATAGATTTCATCCACAATCCCACCACTGGGTATATACCCAGAGAAAAAGAAGTCATTATATGAAAAAGACATTTGCACACTATATAAAAATATTAAACGCATAGCACAAAAAGTGAATAATAGGGTAACTTTGGTTTTAACTTTAAATGAGAAAACCCAAAGTAGAACAACAGTACATAATATAAATATCATATAAAATGAACAAGAATAATTTATACTTAAAATAGTTTAAATTTAATATTAACAAAAATAAATGTAATATGCCACACAAGTAGGTATTCAATAAAACTAAATACAATTATGTTTAACTTTTGAAACTATGTTATACTATGAAAAAAATCCTATTAACTTTTGAATATTTAGCCAAGGAAACCAAGTATATCTCTTCTTTAAAAGGTCTGATTCCAATTTTAACAAACAGGTGTTTTTGACAACCAGTTTATTTCCTTACTGAAATTTTCAAGGCACAGAAAGAACAAAAGAAGAAACATCCATTACACTGTCCAAAACAACAGTACCTGAAGGATTTAGAGGCAAAAATGAAGCCTGAGAATAGCAGGACATAGACATATTTCGTAACATAGACTCATAGCAGAATAATGGTTATGTTGGTTCACTAGGGAAGAAAACACTAAACAGCTCTTGCAAATACACTCAATATACAATAAGATAGCTTGTGATTTTAACGAGTTAGCAATGCAGAACAATGAAGCAAAAGCAAACAAAAAAACTAAATAAAATAACTAAATAAAACAAACGCTAAATAAAAACAAAAATAAATCCATTTTCTAGAAAAATTTTTAAAGACTTTGCTTGATTTACCAAAGAATTCAGTATTGACTTATTCTGTCTCCATTTTATTTTATAAGGGAACCCATCTAATTTTATGCTAAAGTATGCTGTAAGGACACCTTGCTACTTTGGAAAGAATAAGAGGACAGTGGACAGAAGGCCATACTCTATTGAAAAAGAGTATCTCCAGCCTGGTGACAGAGACTCCATCTCAAAAAAAAAAAAAAAAAAAAGAGTGTGTTTTCATATATGATTTTGTGACTCTACATTTTTAAGTAAGGATGAAGAACTTGGTAATTAAATGATTCCTCAGTTGCTCATCAATGTCATCAGACACCTTGAGTATACTGTGGGGACAGCATCTGGAAGAGGAGGAGGAGACCTGAGTAATAATTTGGATGGAGCCGATTTCCACAATCCTACTTTCCCATTATCTGCAGTTCAGAATTTAACTAAGTATCTGTATTGTTAATCTGGGTGAACGACCTCAGTAGACACCAGACAGCTGGATGCCTGCACTTCTTTAGATTTCATATTAATGGTTCATATACTCTCCCCATCCCTGTCACTTTTATACTTCCTTGAAATTGGATTACATATGAGATAGCAACAAGGAATCCAGGTATTATATTGACTCTTTCTCAGGAGCCACTGCATTGGTGTTCATGATGCGTTACTGAATGTACCAGCTGCCTCCCTCTTCTTGTGAAGGCCCTTCTTTATTCCCTCAGATGTGCTCATCACGAGATAGCTTCAAGCATATCATCTGCTTGCCTTGCCAGTTATAGCAACCATAAAAATAAATTTGCAGCATCATATATAGCTTGAATATTCTCAAAAGATGTTCCTAATAGCTCTTAAAATAAAATGTTTTCCACAGAGTAGCTATACATAACGTGCTCTCAGCTTATGTAAACTTATGTTTTTATTGGTCTTAAAGCAAAACTTCTCCTAAAATTGAGAAAAGAACTAAAGTCTTTTGTCATTATATGAAGAAAGATACAGCATCTAATATTGTGAACTTCTCTATTTTAAGATGTTTTCAGACATCAAGACTGGATGATAAAATTATTTAACAATTTGGAATATAAATTAAGAAATAAAAAACCTTTATACTATACTATATTACTAACATTTTTGTTTGAGCGTGGCTGCCTTATAACTTTTTGGTAGTTCATTGAAAATAATGGCTACTTGTGAGAAAACTGAAATAGCCTAGGACGTAGAAGACAGAGACAGAAAAAAAAGGTAAATTAACTATTTGTGCCATGTGGTAAAGAAAGTTTACAGTATGTAGTCATTAAATGTACTTGCTTATAATTATATAATATAACCAATGATGAACAATTTTAAATGCAATTTAGAATTCAGAATGTTTTATATTTAATATATGTTTCTGAAAGAAATATAAGATCTTCTGAATGGGGAGATACTTTATATGTGTAATTACTTACAAATGGGAGAAAACTTTTACAATAGTTTGTACTCTTTAGCTATAAACTGTAATTTAAGAGATTCAGTAAGAGTAGCTTTTTGTAACTTAAATATTCTATATTTTCCTTGCACACATTTTTGCCTTTAATCATGTATTTTATTTAACCTGCTAAGATGGTAGAGAATATACATACCTAAGATTACATTAATAATTACTAAAATAATGGTCTATAACAAATTTAGTTTTAAGTGCAGTAGGAAAAAAGTTTAATAAAAACAACAGAGATATACAGTATGTGGCTTTCCACAGTTTGTCTCCCATATTATTCCTATCATTTACTCTGTTTCTAAGGTTAAGTAATATTAAGATTAGGCGTAAGTGTTGTAATATGCTTTTAATTATTAAATATAAATGTATCACATGGCATTTATATTCAACATACTCTTATTCCAAGCTATGTACAATTTTAATAATTTCATACAGGTAGCTTTGAAAATGAGCAAATTTGAATATAACCAATAATCACAGAAATGTTTACAGTGCAAATATTCTCAGCAAGATTTGAATTGTTGGTAAATTCAAAACAGATAGAAATACAAAGAAAAATTTTGTGTAATACTTTTCATCTAGTTTATGTTACAGTGTTTTAAATTCAGATTAGTCACATATCATGATACAATGCTTTTGGTTTTGTTTTTTTGAAACAGAGTCTCACTCGCTCCGTTGCCCAGGCTGGAGTGCAGTGGCATGATCTCGGCCCAGCTCACTGCAACCCCTGCCTCTCGTGTTCACATGATTCTTGTATCTCAGTCTCCTGAGTAGCTGGGATTATAGTAGTGTGCCACCATGGCTAGCTATTTTTATTTTTTTTGTAGTTTTAGTAAAGACAGGGTTTTGCCATGTTGGCCAGGCTGGTCTGGAACTTGGCCTCAAGTGATCCACCCACCTCAACTTCCCAAAGTGCCAAGATTATGGGCATGAGCCATGGCACCTGGCCCTGATATGTTTGGAAATAGTGGGTGAATGCTGCATTTGAGATACTAGAGACCTATTTGGAGCATTAAGCGAATGCATCTTATTCTCTTCCTTCTTTTAAGAATGTATTCTTTACCATTCTATGCAATGGCTTACATATTTGCGTATTTTCTTGGCTTGTCTACAAGATATACAAATATTTGGATACATACAGAAATATAGGTCACTCATCTAAAACCTTTTCAATCTGACACATAAATTCAGGTTATTCGAAAATGGAATGGTAAAGTGTTACTGAAAAACTTTTACTACGGTTCATGTTTGGTAATATTTGCTAATATTCTAAAAACAAAACAAAAACCAAAAAATACCTTGATTTCATAATGTAAACATCTGATGTCTAAATTAATCAATAAAATAATTTTTGTGTTTTAACTAATTATATTTTGTTTTGGTGCCGCGTAATTTCATGATAGATTAAATACTGAGACTCATTAGAAGTAAACTAGTGAATTATCATCCCATTAAGAAAAATTTTACTTCCGTTCGTGGGGGAGCTGCGGCGGTGGCGGTGCAGGAGGCCGGGCCGGGGCGCGGAGGGACCGACGGATGCACGGGCGGGCGGCCGGGAGCCATGGAGCGCGGGGCCCGGGGGCGCGGGCCGGGGTGGGGTTCCGACGGCACTACGTGGAGATCTGTGGTTGCGAGGCTCCCTGGGACTCGGCTTGCACCGCGATGGGGCTGGGCCCTGGCCTCCTAACGGGGCTGCCGTCTGGGGCTCTCCCCCTTGCCTGCGACTCGGAGCACCCCCACCCCTCCCCTGCCGGGCCAAGCCGGGCGGCGTTGTTGGCGGGGCCCCGTTGGAGGCCCGGCCCGGGCGGCGCCCGCCATGAACGGGCTGTCGCTGAGTGAGCTCTGCTGCCTTTTCTGCTACCCGCCCTGCCCCGGCTGCATCGCTGCCAAGCTCGCCTTCCTGCCGCCGGAGGCCACCTACTCCCTGGTGCCTCAGCCCGAGTCGGGGTCTGATGGGGCCGGGGCCGCCCTCTTGGGGACCCTGCGGGCCTCCTCGGGCGCACCCGGGCGCTGGAAGCTGCACCTGACGGAGCGCGCCGACTTCCAGTACAGCCAGCGCGAGCTGGACACCATCGAGGTCCCCACCAAGAGCGCCCGCGGCAACCGCGTCTCCTGCATGTATGTTCGCTGCGTGCCTGGTGCCAGGTACACGGTCTTCTCGCACGGCAACGCGGTGGACCTGGGCCAGATGAGCAGCTTCTACATTGGCCTGGGCTCCCGCCTCCACTGCAACATCTTCTACGACTACTCCGGCTACGGTGCCAGCGCAGGCAGGCCTTCCGAGAGGAACCTCTATGCCGACATCGACGGCGCCTGGCAGGCCCTGCGCACCAGGTGAGGGCGACCCTCGGGGCAGCTCAGCCTGGGCACACCCAAGAGGGGACCAGGCCGTGGGCCGGGGGGGCGGGCTTCCCTGGGAGGAAGGTGGGCGGCCCTGCAGGAGGGGAGCCACAGTGGATGCACAGGGCCAGAGAGCCGGACAGGCGAGCTTGGGTGTGCAGGTGCCGCCTCCACATGGCTGAGGTGTGGCCAGGCCGTCCTCCCACACCCTGGCCTGTGGAGCCAGGCTCCCTGGGAACCCCTGGCCTGAGGACGGGAAGGGGCTGAGCTTGTCACAGGGGCGTGGATGCCACCCGGCGGGAGGGAGTGGGTGGTGGTCTGGGGGTCTGTGCACGTGTGGCTGGGAGCCCATCGGCCGAGGCAGCACTTGGGGCCAAGTGAGGCGAGGCTGCTGCATCCAGGTCCCGAGGCCTGGCCCATGAGGCCCTGTGGCTGCGGAGCTTGGCCATCCTGGGGCAGGGCCTGCAGGGTAAGGTGCAGACCCCCAGCACACACCCGAGGTCTGGGCCAGCCTCGATTCCAGATCCAGCCCTCCTAGTCATCCAGGTCCCCAGCCCTGTGCTTGCCTGGGCCCTTCACCAGTGTTTGAGCACCGCCCGGGCCAGTGCTGCTTTGGACGAGGAGACCCGGGTGGGCCTCTGGCGCCCTTTCCTGCTCGCCATCCACTGGGGCTGTCTCGTCCTGGCCCTGCCCAGCCCACTAGTCTGACCTGCTCCCGCAGGGACCAGGCACAGCTCTGAGAAGTCAGAGGCCCTGGGGTGGTGGGGTCCTCGTTGCCTTGGTGCTATTGCAGGCAGTCCCTGCTGTGGGCCTGGGAGCTGGTCCCCTGGCACCACCCTGGCTCTGGGGGCCTCCCAGCAGTGTGGGGCGCTGACACCAATCACCACTTCATGCGACTTCCTCGGCCCCTCCTGTCTCTACTGCCTGGGCCACTGGCAGAGTCACACCCGCCATGGCCAGCTCTGAGCTCTGTCTGCTCGGCCATCTGTCCTGCTGCCACTTTGTCCTGCGGGAACCTAGGCCCAGAGCTGTGAGGGGGAGGCCAGAGCGTGCCCAGGGCCTCCACTGGGGATGTGTCCCGTTCATTTGAGTGGTGACATCCAGGTGGCAGCTGGGGGCTCCTGCCTGTAGCAGGTGGTAGGGCTGGGCTGGCTCAGTACACTACTGACCATGGCTGCCAGGGAGCAGACCAGGGAGGCTGAGGCAGAGCTGGGGCCACAGGCACAAACCAGGCAGCATCCTTTGGGGGTATGGGTGAGTGGTGAGCTGTGGAGTGCTGCCAGGAGGCTGGGATTCCAGGCCAGGGACGGGGACAGCCCTGCTGGTGAAGTCCAAATGCCAGGCAGAGGGGACGCACACCTGCCCATGCTCCTGCCTTGCAAGAGGGCATCTGCCTGGGATCAGAGCCTAGAGCGTGTGGGAGGAGAGTTGTGGGGTCCCGGCATGGGCAGGGTAGCAGGTGGGTCCCGCATGTTTGGGATCGGGCACAAGGAGGCCTTGTAACTGGTGCTGGATCAGCTGGGTCAGGGGCCGCACACCAGTGACCTGGGGGTGGGGGTGCCCCTGGGTGGGAGCTGCTGGTGCTGAGGTGGCCGAGGACTTGTCCACTCCCAAGGGAAGGTGCTGGTGGGAGGGGGTGCCACCTCCGCAGCCACCACCCTCGATGCTGACCTGGGTTGCACTGGCATCTCATTGGGCGTGGGGACTCCGAGAGTCCAAAATTGGGTGGAGACATTTGGGGACACAGCTGCCTGAATTCCTCATGGCCAAGGGGGTGGGCAAGGGCTGCAGGAATGAAGAGTGTCCGCTGTCCTGGCCAGTGCACCAGGAACAGCTTTCTAACCCGGGCAGGAAGGCGTGAAGCATTCAGGATGTGGGGGGCACACAGTTCCCAGTGTGCACCTAGGGGTGACCAGGAGGAGAGGTGCCAGGGCCTCCCCTACCCCCGCCCCAGGGGCACTCCGTAGGCGGGATCCCTGCAGATCCTAGCTAGGAAACGCCAGTGAACGGCAGCGCCAGGGAATGGGGCGGGGCGCTGGCTTCGCCCACCGCCGCGGTGTTGGGGGCTGGGGGTGGCCCTCGGGACTGATGTGGATCCTGGGCCTGACCCACTGACTTGGCTGAGTGGGGAGACTGGAGGGTAGCATCCGGAGCGGGGCCCGGGGACGCCCGCTGGTGGGAAGGGTGCGGGCGCGTCGGAGGCCGCGGCTGACCCTGCTCCGGCGCCGCCAGGTTCGGCATCAGCCCGGACAGCATCATCCTGTACGGGCAGAGCATCGGCACGGTGCCCACCGTTGACCTGGCCTAGCGCTACGAGTGTGCCGCGGTGGTGCTGCACTCGCCGCTCACCTCGGGCATGCGCGTCGCCTTCCCCGACACCAGGAAGACCTACTGCTTCCACTCCTTCCCTAACATGGAGAAGGTGTCCAAGATCACGTCGCCCGTGCTCATCATCCACGGCACGGAGGACGAGGTGATCGACTTCTCGCACGGGCTGGCGCTCTACGAGCGCTGCCCCAAGGCAGTGGAGCCGCTGTGGGTGGAGGGCGCCGGGCACAACGACATCGAGCTCTACAGCCAGTACCTGGAGCGCCTGCGTCGCTTCATCTCCCAGGAGCTGCCCAGCCAGCGCGCCTAGCTGCGGCCCCAACCGGCCGGACCTCAGCAATAAGGCGGCCCCCGGACCTCACCCCGCGCCGGCCCCCCAGAGGCTGCATGTGGACCCCCCGGGCGGCCCAAGGGACCCCGTCCCGACCCAGGGGCTGTGGACGATGTACAGGTAACAGAGCTACGCACTCCTTTCCTTTTGGAAGCAAGAAGAAAATATGTGAAAACAGAAATTAAAGATTTAAAATTAAAAAAAAAGAAAAAAAAAAGAAAAATTTTGTTTCCGGGAAGTAACATCTTAATTTAAACGGAGGAATTTACCAAATCAAGTACAAGGATTTTATTTCTGCTACTAAATGGAATATATATGTAAAATATAAATAGACTCCATCACTCTATTCTTTACTATCGTGAGAATTAATATAGACAGCATATTTTAGAGCATACAAAGCCTTATGTTCACTGAATTACAAGTAAAATATATGTATGTATATATAAATAATTATATATCTAATTTAGATAGTAAACGACAGAATTTACTTATTTACCTGTGCATGATGGAATTTGATTCTAGCAATTATTCCGGGTATGATAACTGGTTGAAAATGGGATATGAAGTAAACTGATATGCTTAAAAGTAACTACATCAAGTGAATTCATTATAATGTCTCCAAGCAAGGCAAGACCACCCTCATGAGATAAGAAATGAGAGGCTACTTATTTTGACTAAGTTGACTCAATGACTTGGGGAACCAAGGACTATATGTACATGGATACTTGTTTTGTACCCCCCCCAAAAAATGTGTTTCCACTGCAGTATTTGGGAACCCATTATTTCTCGATTCATGCTCTTATTTTCATATGAGAAGAGTTGATACCCCAAAATCAACTTAAATTTTAATTAACCAAATACAAAGTTTTTAAAGACAAAAAAAAATTTCATAATAAGAGTTAAGCCAACAGAAAGGGAATATGAAACAACAGATAAAATCAATAAACCAAAATTAAATGTTTGAAAAGATAACAAAATTGGCAAATATTTACTTGGGTCAATCAAGAAAAAAAGAGAAGAGACTCAAATTACTAAAATCAGCAATAAAAGAAAACCCATCACTGCCAGTATTACAAAATAAAAATAAAAGACAATGCAGTGAAAATTTTATGCTAAAAAAATCAGATAGCCTAGATAGAATGTATGAATTCCTAGAAAGACACAAACTAAAATAGATGAAAGGACTAAGGAGAAATAGAAAATCGAAATAGATCTACAGAAGGTAAAAAGATTGGATTGTAATTTTAAAAACTTACAATAAAAATCTCAAGTAGCTTCCCAGGCAAAATCTATCAAACACACTGAGAAATTAATATCAATTGTTCACCAACCCTTGCAGAAAATAAAAGGGGAGAGAACACTTCCCAATTCATTTTATAAAGCCAGGATTACTGACACCAAAACTGTATCACAAAACAATATAGAACAGTATCTTTCATTTTGTGTGTGTGTGTGACGGAGTCTCACTGTCATCCAGGCTGGAGTGTAGTGGTGCAATCTCAACCCACTGCGACCTCCACCTTCCAGGTTCAAGCGATTCTCCTGCCTCAGCCTCCCAAGTAGCTGGGATTACAGGCGTGCACCACCATGCATGGCTAATTTTTGTATTTTTAGTAGAGACACGGTTTCACCATGTTGGCCAGGCTGGTCTCGAACTCCTGACCTCAGGTGATCTACCCACCTAGGCCTCCCAAAGTGCTGGGATTATACAGGCGTGAGCCGCCATGCCCAGCGCATTGTTTTATAAAATCAAAAGTCTTCAACAAAATACTGCCAAACTGAATCCAGAAACATATAAAATAGATTATGCACTATACGCAGATGTGATTTACCCCAGGAATGCACCATTGATTTAATATTTGAAAATCATTGCATGCAAACACCATATTAACAGACTAAAAGACAAAAATATATAAGCATCTCAGACAGAAAGCAGTTGAGAAAATATCACACATTTTAATAATAAAAACACTCCAGGCTGGGAGCGGTGGCTCACGACTGTAATCCCAGCACTTTGGGAGGCTGAGGCGGGCGCAATCACGAGGTCAAGAGATCGAGACCATCCTAGCCAACATGGTGAAACCCCGTCTCTACTAAAAATACAAAAAATCAGCCAGACATGGTGGCATGCACCTGTAATCCCAGCTACTTGGGAGGCTGAGGCAGGAGAATCGCTTGAACCTGGGAGGCGGAGGTTGCAGTGAGCCGAGACCTCGCCATTGTACCACTCCAGCCTGGGCAAAAAGAGTGAAACTCTGTCTCAAAAAACAAACAAACAAAAAAACACTCCAAATTTACGAACAATAAGATAACCTCCTGAAACTAGTGGTAGTTACCTATGAAACTGACAGCTATCATTATACTCAGCAATGAGAGGGTGAATGACTAATCAGTTACAAGATTGTCCACTCTTGCAAATTCTATTCAACATTATACTGTAGATTGTAGCGAGGTGTAGTAAAGAACGGAAAATTTAAAACATCCTTACTGAAAAGAAAATAATTTTTTTATATTTACACATGGCAGGATCTCATATATAATTCTAAGAAATTCAGTAACATACTATTAGAAATAAATTTGATGTAGTTTCAAGATATAAATGCAATACTAAAAATTTAATTTTATTTCTATATACTATCAATAAACTGCTTTAAAATGATATTAAGGAAACAAACCCATGTATAATACCAACAAAACAAGTAATAAATTTAGAAATTAACAAGAGCAGTGCAAAATTCATACTTTGAAACCTGCAAAATATTGTTAAAATAAGTTGAAGAACAACTAAATAAATGAGAAGAAGTGGAGCGAGATGGCAGAATAGAACTCTGCAAGATTGTCTCCCTGCAGGAACATCAAATTCAACCACCAACGATCTAAGCAAGAGAATACCTTCACAAGAGCCAAAGAAATCAGGTGACAGATCACAGAACCTGGTTTTAGCTTAAAAACAGGAAAAGACACATTAAAGAGGGCGGAAAAGACAGTCTTGCAGTGCCTATACCATCCCTCCCTCAACCCCAGGCAGTGCAGAGAGAGAATGTGTCCACTTCTAGGAGGGAGAAGAAAGAGAGTGTGCATTAAACTTTGCCTTGGAGCCCAGTACCAGCTCTGCTACAGTAAAACACAGCACTGGGCAGAACCCCATGGTCCTTGGTTCCAGGCCGGTGCCCACAGACAGAGCATTTAGACATGACCTGGGCTAGAAGGGAATCCACTGCCCGGTGGGACAAACCTGAGTCCTGACTTCCTTCACCACCAGCTGTTTAAAGTGGCCTCAGGCTCTGAATAAATTTTAGTGGCAGGCAGGCCATAGCCACTGTGGTCCTTGGGTGAGCCCCAGCAACCAATGATGCGCTGGTCTGGTAGGCTGTGGGTTTCATATATGACATCCACTACAGTGACCACAGGGCTGCCTGTGTTACCCTAATCCCAACTCCAGGCGGTGCAGTGCAGGGAGAACTCCTTTCCTATGCAGGAAAGAGGAGAACCCAGTCCAGGCTCCACCACGGTGGACACAGCATCAGACAGAACACAGTGGCTCTGATCCCAGGCAGGAGCTCCCAGACACCTCTAGACCTGCCTGGAGGTAGAAGAGAACCTGCTGCCCTGACGGGATGGACCTGAACCCTGGCCAGCTTCACCACCAGCAGAGTAACTCGGCCTCGAGACCTACATAAGTCAGCAGTAGTCAGGCAGTAGTGGCCACAGGACTCAGACAAGCCCCAGTGCTGCTCTGGTCCTAGAGGCTGTGGGCTTCGGGTATGTGGTGCCAGCTGCAGTGGCCATGGGAGTGCCCAAGCCACCCTTCTCCCAGATCCACAAAGTTCAGTACCCAGACTCCTTCCAATGGGAAGAAGAGGGAAGTGAATGAAGCACTTTGCCTGGGAACCCAGGGAACCCCTCCCTTATCTTCTCCAAGTCCGTCAGGGCCCTCCGGGACCTCAGTCCTGCAAGAGTCACAGTGAACCTGAGCTTAGGGCACCCTGGTGCTGAAACAGCTTCAGTGACCACAGGCTTAGGGAACTCAACAGTCAGTACCCTTGGAATTTCTGGAAGACCATCTAGAGGAGGACAGGTACAAACAAGACCAGACTACAAAGACTGGAATAAATACCGACTTATTCAATTCCCAGGCATGAACATAGGCCCAAAAGCATTAAGAACATTCAGGGAAGTATGACCTCACCAAACAATAAACAAGTCACCAGTGACTAACCTAAGAGAGATAAAGATGTTAAACTCTTCAGAGAGGGAGGTAAAAAATAGCTGTTTTGGGGAAACTCAATGCAATTTTAAAAATATAAAAAAAGTAATTCAGAAATTTATCAAAGAAATTTAACAAAGAGATTGAAATAATTTTAAAAGACCACAGAAACCTCAAAGCTGAAAAATATAATGGATGCACTGAAAAATGCATGAGAGGGCCTCAACAGCAGAACTGATCCAACAGAAAAAGAATCAGTGAGCTCACACAGGCCATTTGAAATACACAATAGGAGAAAAAAGAAAAGAAAAAAAAGAATGAAGGCAGCTTAGGAAATCTATGGGATAGTATCAGAAGAGCAAATTTAAGAGTCATTGGTCTTCAAGAGAAAGCAGAGAAAGAGTAGAAAGCTTATTCAAAAAGATCATAACAGAAAGCTTTCCAATTCAAGAGAAATATATAAATATCCAGGTACATGAAGACCAAAGATCATCAAGCAGATTCAAGCCAAATAAGACTATGCCAAGGTGGCCAGGTGCGGTGGCCCACGCCTGTAATCCTAAGTACTTTGGGAGGCCGAGGCAGGCGAATCACTTGAGGTCAGGAGTTCGAGACCAGCCTGGCCAACATGGTGCAACCCCATCTCTACTAAAAATACAAAAATTAGCCAGGTATGGTGGTGGGTGCCTATAATCCTAGCTACTTGGGAGGCTGAGGCAAGAGGATTGCTTGAACCCAGGAGGCAAAGGTTGCAGTGAGCCAAGACTGTGCCACTGTACTCCAGCCTGGGCAACAAGAGCGAGACTCCATCTCAAGGGAAAAAAAAAAAAAAACTATGCCAAAGTATATAATAATCCAACTCCAAATGTCAAGGACAAAGAGGATACTATAAACAGCAAGAGAAGTGAATCAAACAACATATTGAGGATCTTTGATATGTCAGGAAGCACAGTTCTCAGCAAAAATTAAACAGGCTGAGGGCCTCCCTCCTATGGGAGAAGTGGGATGACATATTCAAAGTGCTTAAGAAAAGCAATACCAATGAAAAAAACCAAACCCAAAGAATAGATCCTTCAAAAATGAAGAAGAGATAAATACTTTTCCCAGACAAAAGCTGAGGAAATGCATCACTACCAAACCTGGTTTACAAGAAATGCTAAAGGGAGTTGTTCAGTCTGAAAGAAAATGATGCTAACATGTAACAAGAAACCATCTGAAGGTATAAATCTCATTACTAAAAGTAAGTACACAGATAAATTTAGAATAATACTGTAGTTGTGATGTATAAGCAACCTATATCTTTCATATGAAGGCTAAAATACAAAATTGTTAAAATAATAATATAACCCAACAATTTTTAAAGGGATAGGCAATATAGAAACATACTGAGCCTGTAATCCCAGCACTTTGGGAGGCCAAGGCGGGCGGATCACAAGGTCAGGAGATCGAGACCATCCTGGCTAACATGGTGAAACCCCATCTCTACTAAAAATACAAAAAATTAGCCAGGCGCGTTGGCTGGCGCCTGTAGTCCCAGCTACTCGGGAGGCTGAGAATGGTGTGAACCTGGGAGGCGGAGCTTGCGGTGAGCCAAGATAGCGCCACTGCACTCCGGCCTGGGCCAAAGAGCGAGACTCCGTCTCAAAAAAAAAAAAAAAAAAAATACTGAAAGACATCTAAATACAAAATGTGTGTGCGTTGCGGGGGATAGAGTTACAGGGTAAATGTTTTTAGTTTTTTTTCTCTCTTTTTTGTTCTTTGCAATCAAGGTTAAGTTTTCTTCAGTTTAAAATAACTCGTTATAATTATGTTGTTTAGCCTTATGCTGACCAGAAAACAAAAATCAGTAATAGACACCCTAAAAATAAAAAAGCAAGAAATTAAAACACACTACCAGAGAAAATGACCTCACTACAAATAAAGACAGGAAGGAAGGGAAAGAGGAAGGAAAAGAAAGGAAGAAAGGAGAGAGAGAGGAGAGAAGAGAAAGGAAAGGAGAAAGAACAAAAAAAAGAGAGTAGCAAAACAACCAGAAAACAAGTAAAAAATGGCAACAGTATGTTTTTACCTGTTAGTAATAATCTTGAATATAAATGAATTAAATTCTCCAATTAAGACAAAGTGGCTGAGTGGATTAAAAGACAAGACCCAACTATATACCGACTAAGACACTCACTTCACGTATAAAGACATACATAGACTGAAAATGAAAGGATGATAAAAGATATCCCATACAAATGGAAACAAAAAAAGCAGGAGTAGCTACACTTATATCTGATAAAATAGACTTTAAGTCAAAAAAAGAAAAACTAGAAAGATGATTATATAAGGGTAAAGAAGTCAACACAGCAGTATAAAAGTAGAAAGATCTCAAATACCCAACCTGACAATACACCAAGTAATGAGAAAAACAAGAAAAATCAAATTAGTAGAAAGAAATAAAATAATAAAGATTAGAAAAAAATAAAAAATTGAAACTAAAAAAAATACAAAAAGTCAAACGGAACCAAAAGCTGGGGTTTTTTTGTTTTTGAAAAAAAGTCAAAATTGACAAGCTTTAACTAGACTAAGAAAAACTGAAAATGATAGACGAAAAAGGAGACATTACAGTTGATGACACAGAAATACAAAGGATTGTAAGAGATTACTAAAAACACTTATATACAAATTGAAAAATGTAGGAGAAATGAATAAATTTCTGGACATATAACAAATTCCCAAGATAGAATGATAAAGAAATAAAAAACCTGAACAGACGAATAATGAGTAATGCAATTAAAGCAGTAATAAAAAGTCTCCTGTCAATTGAAGAAAAACACAAATCATGGTTTTACTGCTGAATTCTACCAAACATTTTTAAAACAACAAATACCGATTTTACTCAAAATATTCCCCAAAATATGAAGAGGAATACTTTCAAACTTGTTCTATAAGGCATGCATTACCCTGGTACAAAAACTAGACCAGGACACAACACAAAAAGAAAACCACAGACAAATATCCCTGATGAACACAGATGCAAAAAAATCCTCAACAAAATACTTGAAAATTGCATTTGACGATACAATAAAAAGATAATCTGCCATGATCAAGTGAGATTCATCTGAGGAAAATGAGGATGATTCAATAAACAAATAAATGTGATACATCATATTCAGCAAATCAACAACAAAAACCATATAATCGTTTCAGTAGATGCTGAAAAAAATAAAATTCAACATTCTTTCATGATAAAAACTCAACAAAATGAATACAAAAGAAACATTACTTAGCACAATAAAGGCCATATATGACAAACCCACTGCTAACATCATAATTAATGGGGAAAATTTAAAAGCTCTTCTTCTAAAATCTGGAACAAACGTGGTTACTTTTACCACTTTTATTCATTATAGTACTGGAAGTCCTCACTACAGCAATTAGGCAAGAGAATGCAATTAGACAAATGAATAAAAGGCATCCAAACTGGAAAAAAAAGGAGTCAAATTCTCTCTGTCTTCAGGTAACATGATCATATAATAGAGAACCCTAAAGATTCCACTAAAAATCTTACTAGAAATAATAAATTTAGTATAATTGCAAGACACAATATCAATATACAAAAATGAGTAGCACACCAATGAGCCAATAGTGAAACACCTAAGAAAAATCAGGAAAGCCATTTCATTAACAGTACTCACCAAAAAAAGATACCTAGGGATAAACTTAACCAAAAAGGCAAAAGATCCCACAATGAAAACTATAAAACACATTGATGAAAGATATTAAAGCAAATGCAAGTAAATAGAAAGCTATCCTATGTCCATGCACTAGAAAGAATATTGTTAAAATATCTGTGTCACCCAATATATGACTTACAGAATCAGTGCAATCCATGTTAAATTACAAAAGATTTTCTTCATAGAAATACAAAAAAAAAAAAACAGCCTAAAACTCACATGGAAATGCAAAATATCTTCAGATGAACAAAAGAATGTTGAATAAAAAGAAAAAAGCTGGAGGCATCACACTGATTTCAAAATATACTACAAATCTATAGTAACCAAAACAGCATGGTACTGGCAAAAAAAGGGGGGTGGCGAGGAGAGACAGAGAGACAGACAGACATAGACAAATGACAGACAGACACACATAGACAAATGAAACAGAATAGAGAACTGAGAAATAAATTCACACATTTACAGTCAACTCAATTTTAACAAAGGCACCAAGAACACATATTCAGGAAGGACAATCTCTTCAATAAACTGTGCTAGGAAAACCCAACACCCACAGGTAGAAGAATAAATCTAGACTGTTATCTTACCATGTAAGAAAATCAACTCAAAATAAAGATTTAAATATAGGATCTGAAACTATGAAACTACTAGAGAAAAATCATAGGAAAAATAGGAAATTGGTTAGAACAAGGAATTTTCAAATAGACATCAAAAGCACAAGCAGAAAAAGCAAAAATAGACAAATGGAATTACATTAAACTTCAAAACTTCTGCAAAGCAGAGGATGCAATCCATAGAATGAAGAAATAATCCAGAGAACGGAAGTATTTGCAAACTATGCATCAGGCGAGGGGTTAATACACAAAATATATAAAGAAGACAAAAACTACTCAAAAACAAAAATACAAATAATCTGATTTAAAAATCAGAAAAAGATCTAACCAAAACCTTTCTCTCCCATCATTATTTCCCTGCCTTCTTTTCCTGACCGCCTTCGGACCCCTCCCTCTCGCCATCCTTTTTCCTCCTCCATCTACCCCAAAACTTCTTCCCCATCATTTTTCCCCACCGTCTTTTCACACCACCTTCTCTACTCTCCCACTCACCACTCTTTTCCCCATCTATCTACCCAAAAACTTTCCCCACAGTTTTTACCCACCCTCTTTTTCCCCCTTCCGCTCTCATTAGCCTTTTGCTCCTCCATCATCCCAAAAACATTTCCCTCCATCTTTTCCCAAAGCCTTTTTCCTACTCCTGCTACTCATCACCCTCTTTGCCCCCTCCCCATCTACCCAAAAACTGTTTCCCCATCGTCTTTTTTCCCCTCCTTGCTACGCTCTTTTCCTTTTCCATCTATCCAAAAACGTTTCCCCACTGTCTTTTCATAAAGCCTTCTCCCCACTTCGGCTCGCCACCCTCTTTCCCCCTCCATTTACCCCCCAAATTTTTCCCCACCGTCTTTTCACAAAGCCCTTCCTCCTTCCCGCTCGCCCTCTTCTTTCCCCTAGCCTGCTTGCCACCCTGTTTTTGCCCTCCATGTACCCCAAAACTATTTTCCCCATCATCTTTTTCCCAATCCTCTTTCCTACCTCCCTCTCGCCACCCTCTCTTCTCCTCCCACTTGCCACTTTTTCCCCTCCATCTGCCCAAAAGCTTTTTACCCACCTTTTTTGTTTCTGCACCATCTTTCTTTTCTGTCTTCCTTCTTTTCGCAGAACCTTCTCTCCCTCCCGCTCACCACCCTTTTACCTTCTCCCGCTTGTCACCCTCTTTTCCCCCTCCATCTACCCAAAAACATTTTCCTCCATGGTCTTTTTGGAAAACCTTGTCTCCCTCGCTCACCACTCTTGCCCCCTCCTACTCACCACCCTCTTTTCCCCCTCCATCTACCCAAAAACCTTTTTCTTGTCTTTCCCCCCTCACCATCTTTTCACAAAGCCTTCTCCCCGCTCCTGCTCAACAACCTCTTTTCCCCACTCCTGCCCCTCTCCCACACGCCACCCTCTTTTCACCCTCCATCTGCCCCCCAAAACTATTTTTCCATCATCGTTTTCCCAACCCTCCTTCCCTCCTCCTGCTTGTCACCCTCTTTCCCCCCCGTCTACCCAAAAACTTTTCCCCCACTCTTTTCCCCACCATCTTTTATGGCTCCTGCTTGCCACCCTCTTTTCCCCTTCTATCTACCCAAAAACTTTTCTCCCCACTCTCTTTTCGCAAAACTTCCTCTCCCTCTTGCTCGCCCCTGTGTTTTCCCCCCTTTACCACTCTCTCTTTACTCCTTCCACCTGCCACTCTCTTTTCCCCCTCCATTTACCCAAAAACTATTTTCTCCCTCTTAACGCTCAGGCGGGTCTGCAGTCTTCATTATAGCCACCAATCGCAGAGAGGCCAGCCGGGGTGCCGAGAGCTCCAGCCTCCAGCTTGGGACAGGTGTCTTCCCCTTCTCTTCCTCCTTTAAGCCGGGCACTGAGCAGCTCCTGCACTGTGGGCCACCCTCCTACTACTCCGGCGGCTCTTCAGTCTCCGTGGCAGCAACCACCAACCACAGCAGTGAGGTGACCCGCGGTGCCTTAGGCCAGAGTGAGGGAGGTGTCTTTCCTTTCACCTCTTCCTCCTCTAAGCCGGGCAAGAGCTGCTGGAGAGGCACACACAGAAGAATCTGCAATGGCCTGACATCCCCTCAGCATACTTTATATAGGGAAGTTACACCACTGGGTCCTGAACTACATGTTCTGATTGGATGGGAGAAAAACCTCTAGGCCTACTCTGATTGGACTTTATTATCATGTTCTGATTGGATGAGAGCAATTCTTAAGGCAATCAATCAGAACATGACAATAAAGTCCAATCAGAGTAGGCCTAGACGTTTTCTCTCATCCAATCAGAACATGTAGTCCAGGCACTCAGTTGCAAAACCTCCCTATATAAAGCCGGCTGAGGGGGCAAGGAATCAGGCCATTACCGGGCTCTTCTGTGTCTGCATGCCCTGATGTTCGGTGCCCAGCTTAGAGAAGGAGAAGGGGAAGACGCTTGCTGGATGCGGTAGGCTTGAGCGTGTGGCAACGTGTTTCGCTTAGCTGAGGTTGGTGGTGGCCATGGAGACTGCAGCGGGGAGAGCGGTAGGAGGGCAGCCCACAGTGGGAGTATGGCCAGAGTGGTAGAAAAGGAAGCAGGGTAGGTGTGGTATCTGGGTCTGCACTGCTCTCCATGGGGGCACGTTGGGCATGCTATCCCAGGTTGCATTGCCTGGGCGGGTTCCGTACAGTATGCATGGTGCCTCCATTTATCCATCTTTACAAGGGGAACAGTACTAAGGTTTTCTTTTTCTTCTCAGTTGACTGAATTATTTCCCTAGTCTGTCTTCTTGCCACTCTTGATGCTCATATGAGAGGACCTAAGGTAATTCCTGACAACCTGGGACTCCTTAGGAAAAACAGAAGGTGCCATAGACTCCATTTTAGGAGAAACGTCTGTTTTCCTTATGGAACCCCAAGACCTGTAAGCAGACAGGTCCCTCTCAAAATCTAAGGCTCTACTCTGTTTTGCCTTGCTTTATCTGACCTTTTTGATTTGGGTGGGCATCAGAAATTAGTAGGGGAGAGAGATCTAAAAAAAGTTGTGGAAACTGGGCATGGTGGCTCATGCCTGTAATTCCAGCACTTTGGGAGGCCGAGGCAGGCGGATCACCTGAGGTCAGGAGTTCGAGACCAGCCTGTCCAACATGGAGAAACCCCATCTCTACTAAAAATACAAAATTAGCCAGGTGTTGTGGCACATGCCTGTAATCCCAGCTACTTGGGAGGCTGCGGCAGGAGAATTGCTTGAACCTGGGAGGCAGAGGTTGTGGTGAGCAGAGATCACACCATTGCACTCCAGCCTGGGCAACAAGAGCAAAACCCCATCTCAAAAAAAAAAAAAAAAAGAAGAAAAGAAAAAGTTGTGGATATGAAGATATATTTATGTAAGATAGGTTATGAAGGAAAGAAATTTTATGTGAGAGAGCATCTTGTATGGCAAATTCTTGTCCTAAAGTAGAATGACTAGGAAAGAGCAAAATATAGGACAAGTCAGAAAGTCATAAGATGGGAAAGAAAAACTTACAACTGCTAGATCTTCTCCTGTCTAGAAGTGTTGTGTGTGTGATGCTTATATGAAGGTACTCTAATTAATTGGATTAAGAGAAAATGAAACCTCTTAAATATGTTGTCAGAAAAGTAGACACTCTCATGCCTTTTATTTCACATGACTTCAGTAATCTTTGGGAAATACAGTTTTAAAATTATTGGTAAAAAAGTCTTTAAAATTTAGACATTTGTTCTCAATTAAGTCAGAGGTTAAATTGGCTAAGTGCTTTAATGTCATAAACTGCTTCTTTGACTTTGGAAAATTATTTAGTTTACCTGGTTTGGAGCCATTCATTAGATTTCTAGGTGAGGCCTGGGAACAGGTGGAGTGAGCCATGTCTCCTAGCTATGCTGGAAAGAGACTTTATCTGCAGTTCTGTCTTGTATCCTAGACTCTGCACCTGGTATGTAATTAAAACTGCTTACACTGAAAAGAAACAGTACGTGTTTTTGATTTTTAAAAGGCATGGGAATATATATATTTTTTTAATTGTTTTGTCTAATTTAGAAAATTTAAATGACCTCAAGGTCACTTCAGGCCTCATCCCTCTATCCCCCCTTGCGCTACCAGATCCAGAAGAGGCATTTGCATGGCAGCCACCCAGAGCTTCCACCTCCAAAGCTGGCAAGGGCAGGATGGTAACTGGGAGGGAAAGGGGGCAGATGCTGGTTCAAGGAGTCTAAATCGCAAGTGCTGAGCAAACAGAAGACATTCCTGCAACTTTACCTGCAGCCCACGAGGTGACCCAGCAGTTCAACAAACTGCTAAGTACCTGAAAATAGCACTTGAGCCTGGGTCACTTGCTGGGCCTGCAGCCACTCCAGGGTCAGGCCCTGAGTCCTGGCACTCTGGATGCACCCCACCGTGCCGGGGAGAGATGCTGGGCTGGGAGGGGCCTGGAGCCTTGCCTGGGGTATCACTTTTGCAAATTCATTTTGTTCCGCAGTGCAGGATGGCCACTCAGGCCCAGGCCCTGGCCTGGGTTGGCATTAGTGCAGCTATGCTGGAGCGGGTACAGAGCTTTGGGAGTTCTCTGTTTCTGGGCACGCTTTGGCTTGTACAGCTTGGCTGCCTTCTTGTTCTGGGTGATCCCGAGCTTGGTCTACTTGAAGGATTCCAGGTGCTTCCTCATAGACCTGTGGAAGAGATCTCGGTCCTGCTTCTTGTCCTCAGCTGGTGTGGCTGTAGCGATGCATATACTCCTTCCCCAGCTTGCACAGGTATTGCTGCAGCGTGTGGTGCATGACCGTGTCCTCCCCGTACCGAATGCTCTGCCATGCTGCTCCAGGGACTGAATGTCTAGACAGATGGTGCTGATGTTCTCCCTCAGGTGGTAGAAGACAGAGGCCACCATGGTGGACGATCGTGGTGTGAAGTCCACGTTTACCACGTTATCAGTACTTGGGGAGCTGATGAAGGCCAGGGACCTCAGGCACTCTCCTTTGGTCACTTAGCTGATGGCATCCTTCAGGTTCAGTGCATGGAAGACATTGAGGATCCCTTCTGGAGACTTCTGGGCCAGCCTTCTCATGAGGACTCCACTGAGGAAATTCCTGTCAAAGTGGGACCACATGTTTCTGAGATCATTGTGCCTGATATGCCTCGATATGTCCTTGATGGCCAAGAGGATGTGGTCTAGAGGGTGGCATTGCAGCTTCTCGTGGAACTTGGGCTCCCAGTGCTCACTCCTCTTCACCTTCAGCCACTGCACCAGGGACTAGATGGTCAGACCCCAGAAGATGATGAAGATGATGATGGTGGTGCTGACAAGCAGGTTCTTCTCCTTGACCTTGTTTCCATTCAGAAGTATGACCAGGATGAAAGCCATGGCCCCATGCAGGCCTCCATAGGACATGACCACCTGGCCTATGATCTCCAGCCACACTATCCAATAGCAGTCCAGGAGCCAGGAGTGGATGACACTGACGGCCTCAGTACATGAAGATGAAGGCCAGTGCAGGCGGATGAATGCCATGTTCCACGTCCAGATGAGCAGGTTCATGGCTAAGGTGCCCAGGGACATGAAGATGGGATTGGTGCCACTGGCCAGCATCTTCATGGTGTAGCACATGGTGGTGGCCAACTGCTCTGAGATGTTGGGCTTCATGTACTTATGGCAGCAGATGCCATAGAAGATGATGGCCAGGATGGCCTACAGCAACAGCTTCTCAGACATCAGAATGGATGGGTAGGAGATGACCAGCATGAAACCAGGCTTGATGATGTGCACATGCTTGGTGAGGTGGGTCACCAGTGACAACAGAAAGGCAAAGACCATTCCCACCAGCATGCCCCCCAGGCTCACCACAAGGAAGGGGAGACTACACCTTCCACAGAGTTCACGCTGGTCACGTTGTCACCACCCAGTGTCACAAAAGATTGAAACACATTGTACAGAACCATGATGACAGAGTCATTCAGTAGCAACTCCCTGAAGATGATGATGAACAGGACCTCATTGCCATGAACCTCCTCAAACACAACCAGGACAGCTGCTGGGTCCACAGTGGTGATCAGGCTGCCGAACAGGAGGAAGTCCAGCAGCCCTATCTGCAGGTAGCCCATGAGCCTACTAAGAGAGACGCCATAGAGGGACAGGATGATGGTGGATGCATTCCACATGGTGCTGATGACCTTGTACAGCAGGATGGTGCCCAGGTTGCCAAAGAAGAGCTGGTTGGGGATGAAGTAGCTGGCATCTAGCATGATGAGGGACATCATCATGAAGGATGTTATGTGTTCGGCCACCCAGAGGATGCTGCCCAGCACCAGGCCCAGGATGATGAGCAGGGCGCTCTCAGGGACCATGCTGGTGACCTTGTGGGACAGGTAGAACCAGTCTTGGCCAGGCTGGCTGCAAGGATGCAGAGCACAATCATGTACAGGTCTTGGACATTGGCCCATTCAAAGGCGACCACCTGGGGACCCTGGTTCACATCTGCACACTACTGTGCTCTTCCTTGACGCCCCCTCACCCATAGCAGCCACCCCAGCACCAGCACCAGTGCCATCAGCAGCCCCCGGCAGCAACATCAGCGCTGTGTCTCAGTGCCAGCCTGGGACACGCATGTTGTGGGGAGTCCCAGCTGTGCTCGACTGATGCACCCCGCTGGGGCTGCTGAACTCACAACCCACCAAGGAGCCCAGTGGGCTTTGGGGCTGTTGCTGATGGCAATCCCCTTGTTTGGTTTTTTAATCACACATCACTTTTGTAAGTACATACAGATAAAATATCATTGAAGTAAGATATTCTTAAAACTTTTTTTTAGTTCAAAGTTCATCTTCTGTATCACTTTTGACTTAAAATCATCAGTGCCCTCATTTTTCCACATTGTTTTCTGTTCTATCAAGAGAAAGGGACAACAAACTACCACCCATGAACCAAATGTGGTCCTGCACTTGTTTTTGCAAATAAAGTTTTGTTGGGGCTGGGCGCGGTGGCTCATGCCTGTAATCCCAGCGCTTTGGGAGGCTGAAGCCGGCAGATCATGAGGTCAGGAGATCAAGACCACCCTAGCTAACACAGTGAAACTCCGTCTCTACTAAAAATATTTAAAAAATTAACCTGGTGTGGTGGCGGGCACCTGTAGTCCCAGCTACTGGGGAGGCTGAGGCAGGAGAATGGCGTGAACCTGGGAGGCGGAGGTTGCAGTGAGCCGAGATCACACCACTGCACTCTAGCCTGGGTGACAGAGCGAGACTCCGTCTCAAAAAAAAAAAAAAAGTTTTGTTGGAGCATAGTTACAACCCTACGACTGCTTTCAGGCCCTGATGGCAGAGTTGAGTGGTTGCAGCTGAGCCTGTGTAGCTTACAAACCAAAAATATTCCCTATCACTCTTTGCATGAAACATTTGGTGGCCCCTGATCGAGAAGCACAGGAAGTGAGGCATTTCTTGCAAGTGTGTCCACTCTTCCCGGGGATGTTTTGTTTTGTTTTTGAGATGGGATCTCATTGGTGCTCAGGCTGGAATGCAATGGCACAATCCTAGCTTTCTGCAGCCTGGAACTCCCGGGCTCAAACGATCCTCCCACCGCAGCCTCCTGAGTAGCTGGGACTACAGACACATACAATCATGTCCAGGTAATTTTTAAGTATTTTCTTTTTTTTTTTTTTTTTTGCAGAGATGGGGGTCTCACCATGTTGTCCAGGCTGGTCTCCAACTCCTGGGCTTCAGTAATCCTGAAGGCCTCCCAAAGCTGTGGAATTACAGTTGTGAGCCACTGTGCCCAGCCTGGGATGGTTTTTAAGTCCCGTTTTAAGTTTTTAAGTACTTGGTTGTTGCTTTGCAAGAAAATCTGGACTTATGGGCCTGTCTGCAGAGATGAATATGTGTCTGCCTCGCCAGCATCGCACAGGCATTCTGCTGCTCTGTTCCCAGGCTTCCTGTGTGCACAATAGCTGTTCAATTCAAAGCTGAATCACAGTTGAATCTTTTTGAAGACATTTAAAATAGCACCTACACTCCACATTTGAAGTAACAACCATGCCCAAAACTTCATTAAAGTGACAGTGCTATGAACTGCTGTGACTGAGTCTGTATGGGACCAGGCAGGACAGCCACGTCACAGTTGTAATTAGATAGACCCACCCAAATTTCAGGTGCATGAAAATATGAACAATTAAGATGTGTGTCTTTACATTGATAAAATACCCCGATGATTCTCCCTTGGGTTATAAGCACGTGGGGTTAAATCAGGACAGTGCGTGGGAAGGCTGAGCCACCGTGGGGACACACTTGGTGCTCAGTAAATGTTGTTGAGGTGAATTTGGTGGAGGGATGGTGACATTGCTCCCCTGACAAACCCGCCTGAGATAAAGCCGGAGAGAAGTCTTGTAGGCAAATCCTGTGGAAAAAAGATCCAGCTGCTGGGAGGCTGGTGTGGGAATTGTGGGGAGAAGGTTTCTGGATATTGTCTGTGGGATGGGCCCTAGAGCTCAGCTATCATCTCTTTGTCTTTTAAGCCTGGCCAAGATAAATGCCTTCTGTTTGAAAAGGATGATTTTCAGAGGGACAAAACCTCCTTCCTGGTTCTAAAGGAATCTTGGGCCAGGGCCCCTTGAGCTCAGGAGGAAGGCGTGAGTGTGAAGGGGATGGGGATGGGGGTGGGTGGTTTTCACAGCTGGGTGATGTAGAACCCATCGTGGAAGGGTGGCTGCAAGTGACTTTGCTTAGTTTGGCCACCTGCAAGGAGGCTTAGGGTCTTCCAAGTGGCCAGGGGCTTGAGAGGATTGGCCAGCCTCTTGGTTCCAGTTATGTATGTGTTCTTGAGTCAGATGGGCCAGGGCCTATATCCACGGTGACTCCAGCATCATGGCCAGGCCTGAGTCCTCCTGTCTCTGCAGAGGGACAACATGGAGGCCGTGCCAGGGATTTCTGTCCCTGCCTCAGACAGCCAATGTCATGACCTTGAAGTGAACAGTAAGCCAGCTGATAAAGGGGTCTGTGGGGGACCTGGACTATAAAAAGAGGTAGGGTACTGGGTCTGCTGTGCTTCTCCTGGGTCCCTTCATTCCCCTTGGCACAGGGAAGTTCCCCTCCTGAGGGGGAGGCTTGTACCCTGCCCCTGCTTCTTCCTGCTACTCTGCCTGGTTGTTATGGCCACTTGGCTCAGCCTCCCTGCAGCTGTGGCCTCACGGGAAACTCAAAGGCTCGGGAGGATCCAGAAACCAAGACTCTTAAGATGTGGAATTTGGCAATATCCTGGTCAAAACCAGCCAGAGGGAGAAATCTTTGCAAAGATCTCCTAAGACTGCAAATGGCAAAATGTTTCCCAGTCTCCAGCCTCCCCTTTCCCAGCACTCAAGGGAAGACATAAGACGTTAGTATCTGATCCAGGGCCACATCTCCTGTGAAATCCTGTGATTTATAAGATCCAGTGGCCGGGCACGGTGACTCACGCCTGTAATCCCAGCACTTTGGGAGGCCGAGGTGGGCGGATCACGAGGTCAGGAGATTGAGACCATACTGGCTAACACGGTAAAACCCCGTCTCTACTAAAAATACAAAAAAATTAGCCGGGCATGGTGGCGGGTGCCTGTAGGCTCAGCTACTCAGGAGGCTGAGGCAGGAGAATGGCGAGAACCGAGGAGGCGGAGCTCGCAGTGAGCCGAGATGGCGCCACTGCACTCCAGCCTGGGCGACAAAGCGAGACTCCGCCTCAAAAAAAAAAAAAAAAAAATCCAGCAAAGGCTTTGGAACAGGGGATTCCCTGCTGCAATGCCTGTATTCCAGCACAATTAGGAAAGACTTCAGGAGGAACAAAGGAAGCTGTGGTGCAAAGGTGTGGCCGACCCCAATATTTCAGCTTGAGGAGTCTTGGCTGCTGGTGGGGACAAGAAGCAATGGTGTTGGCTGCTCCAAGTCCACATGTAATCTATATATATTTATTTTTACATTTTCTTGCTTTTTTCAGAAAACCTTTTATGATGAAAAAGTTTTAACCTAAAGATAGACAGAACTCAGGTACCTTCACCAGGCCCTAATGGCCATCAGCCTATCCCTTCTCCCCTATAATATTATTCTGAAGCAACGTGCAGACATTATATGATTTCATCTGTAAATATTTTAATGTGTATCTCTAAAAAAAAAAAAAAAAGCTGTTTTCAAGAAACATAACCAGAACATTGTCATTGTGTTCTGTTTAATGTGAAGCCTCAGTGTGGTTAACATCAGGCCTTGGAGTGATGAAAAATGTTCTCTAAGCTGATCACTTCCTTTGCAGTGTTTACCCTCTGTCCTCAATGCTGGTCAGTGGGTGGGACAGTTGGTCCCAGGCTGAGCTCAATAATTCAGCTCCAGTCAGACTCTGCTATTTCTCTCAATCTCTCTCTCTCTCTTTTGAGACAGGGTCTTGCTCTGTCACCTAGACTTGGAGTGCAGTGGTACGATCCCTGCTCACTGCAACCTCTGCCTCGCAGGCTCAAGTGACTCTCCCACCTCAGCCTCCCGAGTAGCTGGGACCACAGGTGCACACCACCACACCCAGCTGATTTTTGTATGTTTTGTAGAGACAGGGATTCACCATGTTGCCTAGGCTGGTCTCTCTGTCTCTCATTTTATTTTTAGTTATTTTTAGTTTTTATTTTTTATAGAGATGAGGTCTTGCTTTGTTGTCCAGGCTGGTCTTGAACTCCTGGCTTCAAGTGATCCTCCCACCTTGACCTCCTAGACTCTAGAGTTTCTAATCAAGAGACATTCATGGAAGAACAGGGTAGGCCTCCTGGGGATGCTCTGGGACTGGAGCCTTGCCTCAGCCTCTTTATCTTAAACTTTGGTCTGAAGCCTTCTCTGACCTTCTGGTTGGGTTCAGATTACATAGCCCCAAATCCCTTTGCAGGGATGCTCGGTAAACAAAGCCACCACCAGCCCCCACCAGCTGTCAGCAAGGAGGAGCTCTGTGGCCATAGTCTGTAGTCACACAATTCTGTGCCTAGCTGTATAGCTACCATCTTGCCTTTGAGAACTCAGTGCCTTGAAGCAAGGGTCCTGTCTTGCTCAGATCTTATCCCCAACACCTGCCACAGCTTGTAGACATAATAGGTGCTCAGATCAGCTTTGTGAAATGAAGCAGAGAATTCAGGGGACCTGGGTTCATTCACCAGATATTTACTGAGCACCTAGCCTGTGCCAGCCACTGTGCTAGATACAAGGAAGACAGCAGTTGTAGGAAAGGAGAGGAAACTCCTTACCTTCTCAGAGCTTACATTCTGCTGGAAGACAACAAATGGACAAGGAGATGGGTGAATATATGCTGTGGGACCAAGCCTTTGCTCCACCCTCCCCTTGCTAGATGACCATGGAGGCCGTGCCAGGGATTTCTGTCCCTGCATCAGACAGCCAATGTCTTGACCTTGAAGTGAACAGTAAGCCAGCTGATGAAGGGGAGAGGGTGAAGGAAGAAGGTTGGGCAGGAGGAGTCTGAGACACAACACACAGCTCTAGGAACATTTGGCCAGATCAGTTGGGAGTCTCTGGTGGACTGTTGACTATTAGAGGACTCTCTTGCCTGCAGGAACAGGTGGCACTAGTACCTAGCATGCTCGCTTCTGGCTGGGAGCAGCCTATGGGTAGTGTGGCCTCGGTGCCCAGGCTGGAGTGCAGTGGTGAGATCATGGCTCACTGCAGCCTTGACCTCCTGGGCTCAATCGATCCTCCCACCTCAGCATCCTGGGTACCTGGGACCACAGCATGTGTAACCACGCCCAGCTAATTTTTTGATTTCTTATAGAAGGTCTTGTTGTGTTACTCAGGCTAAACTCAAACTCCTGGGCTCAAGCAATCCCCCTGCCTTGGCGTCCCAAAGTTCTGGGATTACAGATGTGAGCCACCGGGCCTTGACCACTTGATTGTATTTCTATTGGATAGTGCTGGTCTAACG
Organism: Gorilla gorilla gorilla; assembly: GCF_029281585.2. NCBI lineage: Eukaryota > Metazoa > Chordata > Mammalia > Primates > Hominidae > Gorilla > Gorilla gorilla. The sequence continues at coordinate 18,126,198 of NC_086018.1, read as the reverse complement.
TTGGTTTTCTCAGCCTCAGCACTGTTGACATTTGAGGCCAAATCATTCCTTGTGTTGAGGGCTGTCTTGCGTATTATAGAGTGTTTAGAAGCCTCCCTGACCTCCACCTACTAGATACCAGTAGCACCTAGTTAATCCACAAGGCATGGCAAACCAAAGTCTCTCCAGACATCGACAGAATCACCCCACTTGAGGACAGAGCAGATGTTGTGTAGCCACAAGAGCCTATGGGAAAACAGCTGAGGGAGGAAGAGTGAGATCAGAGTCACATCCCTGAGCCAGGCTCAGTGGCTCACGCTGTAATCCTAGTGCTTTGTGAGGTCAAAGCAGGAGGATCACTTCAGCCCAAGAGTTTGAGACCAGCTTGGGCAACACAGTGAAACCCTGTCTTTACAAAAAAATACAGAAAAAATAGCTGGGTATGGTGATGCACACTTGTAGTCCCAGCTACTCAGGAGACTGGGGAGGGAGGATTGCTTGATCCTGGGAGGTCAAGGCTGCAGTGAGCCATGATTGCACTACTGCATTCCAGCCTGGACAACAGAGCAAGACTCAGTCTCAGAAAGAAGAAGAGTCAAATCCCCTGGGCTGGGATCTTGGCTCCACCACTTGTTAGTTGGGTGGCCTTGGGCGTGTTGTTTAAACTCTCCATGTCTCAGCTTCCTAATCTGGAAAAGGGTATAATGATGGTACCTGCACTCAATACGAAGCAACAGCTATTGTCACTAATATGTTTGAGACCCACTTGGTGGAGCAGCTTTAGCCTCAGAACCATGGATAGTGCAAGTACCCTTTTCTTTCATTAGCAGCGGCTCCACTGGGTCTCTTGCCCGTGGGTGCCCTGCCTCATCTGTTGAGTCAGGCTCCCTTTCATCATACCCCATGAGGCCTGCCTCTTCTACAGAAGCACCCAGCAGGTGCCCCTTCCTTCCTGTAGCATCCTTTGAGCATGACTAAGTGACAACATGGTGAGGCTTGGCCTGCTCTGGGATAGGGCCTGTTTTCTTGGCTGTTGTCTCTCTCTGTTCTCTTGCTCTCTCTTCAGCTGTCATCAGTTCCGCCTATGTGCTGGGGCCCCCAGATTTTGGTGGTGGCTTTCATTGGGTCAGGTGGGCTCAATAGCCTGGGTCAGACTATAATTGGGGCTGCTGTTTTCTGCTGTCACCTCCAGGGTCTTTCCCGATCCCTGTGCTGGACTGGGGATGAGCTGCTTGCTCTGGGATGAGGTTTCTGTGACCCACATAGGCTTGACCAGGGCTCTTGTTCTACTCACCACAGTCCCCCAAGATCTGATGGATGTCTCCATGAGTTACCTCTCATTCCTATGTCAGCCCGGCTCCTGGAAATCGTCCTTCTCATCCTGTTGACAGAGTGGTTCGGCTGAGATTTGTGGATGCCAATATCTTTCCCTACATTGAATTGAGTGAACATAGACTATGGAGTCAACCAGATCTAGGTTAAATCCTGGCCTTGTGAAATCCTAGCTGTTGAAGCTTATGTGTATTAGTCAGGCTATACAAGGTTATATGGTGCAGTAACAAACAGTCCTAAAACTCAGCTTTTTACAACAAATTTTATTTATCATGCATGCTGTGTGTCTCTCATAGGTCAAATGGTGAGGCTCTGTTTTTTCCACACCAAAGGGTCCAGCTGTTGGAGCAGCCATCATTTGAATGTTGCCAGTCACAGTGACAGGGAAAGGTAGCACTGGAGGGGCTTGAACCCACAATAAAAGGGCCCCACCCAAAATTAGCATGTCATACCCACCCACAGCTCATTGGCCCCATCCACAAGGAGCCAGGAAGTGCAGCGCTACCATGTGCCTAGAAGGCAGAATAATCTCAAATATTATTTAATGTCAACCACATTCATCTCAGATTCTGGTGCTTACTTTATATGGCTGTGGTAAATGCCAGCTCAGATAATGGTTTAAAGTGGCCAGAATATGCCACCTGCACACAGTACTGTTCAGTAAATAACAGTTACCATTTTATCATGTAAACTTAAATCTCAGGCGCATCTCTCTCTTTGCCCATAGAGCTTTTGTCTCTTTGGAACTATTCAGCCAGTTCATGAGACTGGTTTTGTTTCCTCCTGGCCTTGCCTGGTAGAATGGAACCCTGTTGTCCTTGCTGGTCTTCTGTACCAATGTGTGGTCCAGTCTTCAGCCATAGGAGTGTACGGTGTGAGGGCTGGCATTACATTGTTGAAGTCATCATCTAAACTCCTGGCTCCTCAGACTGTGGCCTGTGAACCAGCATCAGCACCGGGCAGATGGTCAGTCTCTTATAGCAAACCTTCTGAATCAGAATTTGTGTTTAACGTAGTCCCAAGACCATGTATGTACTTTTAAGATTGAGAAGTGCTAATGTTACCGGATATTCTCTTATTGTGCATCAGAATCCCCTGGGCTAGGTAGCAAAACATGCCAGCTCCTGGACTACTTCCTAGAGGTTCTGATTAAGTCTGTGCAGGGCCCAGGAATACACATGTTGGAGCAACTCCAAGTAACTGTTAGGCTGATGGTCCATGGACCAGTGAGAAATGCTGCTGTAACCTACAAAATTAGCTGGGTGTGGTGGTGCATGCCTGTAATACCAGCTACTTGGGAGGCTGAGGCAGGAGAATCGCTTGAACCTGGGAGGCAGAGGTTGTGGTGAGCCAAGGTCGCGGCATTGCACTCCAGCCTGGGCAACAACAGCAAAACTCCATCTCAAAAAAAAAAAAAAAAAAAAGAAAGAAAAGAAAAAAGAAAAAAATTGCTGCTATAACTTACTGCCCTCTCTCCTATTACAGCGCCTGCTTACACACCTGGCATAGTGGGGAACTCAGTACCTTGCAGAAAACCAAGCCCACAGTGGGACAGCTGTTTATGTGACCCTATTCTCATGTAACCTGAACAACTCTAAGCCTCACCAACCTGAGGGCACAAAGTGGGACACTTCAGTATTCAATGCCTCCATGTGCCTGTAAAAGGAAAGTAAATCTCAGGGCCCCAAACCACTAAGCTAAAGGGAAAAGTCAAGCTGGGAACAGCTTAAGGCAAACCTGCCTCCCATTCTATTGAAAGTCTCCCCTCTGCTCACTGAGATAAACGCATATCTGATTGCCTCCTTTGGAGAGGCTCATCAGAAACTCAAAAGAATGCAACTGTTTGTCTCTTATCTACCTATGACCTGGAAGCCTCCTCCCCACTTCAAGTTGTCCTGCCTTTCTGAACAGTACCAGTGTTCATCTTACATACGTTGATTGGTGATTGGTGTCTCATATCTCCCTAAAATGTATAAAACCAAACTGCTCTGACCACCCTGGGCGCATGTCGTCAGAGCCTCCTGAGGCGGTACTGTGGGCGCACATCCTCAACCTTGGCAAAATAAACTTTCTAAATTAACTGAGACCTGTCTCTCATATTTGGAGTTCACATGTCTAACTAGAGGACTTCGGCTATGCTTCCCCCACCCCAGTCTCCCTGGATTTTTCTGGATGTCCTTTGGGATATGCTGAGAATAAATATGCAGATATTCTTCCATTCTGTTCGTTGCAAGAGTGTACAACACTCCCTTCAGCAGTCCTGGATTTATCCAGCAATGCTGGTACCTTACTCCTCTTGCCTCTTTCAGCCAAAAAAGTTGCCACAAATTCCCATGCAGGGAGAATCCTTGAGGCATCACCTACTTAGCAAACAGCCAGGTGCTGAATCCCAGTTTGGCTCTTGGTTCAGCTGGGTCACTTTAGAAATCAGAACTCTTTCAGCCGGGTGCAGTGGCTCATGTCTGTAATCCCAGCACTTTGGGAGGCTGAGGCGGGCGGATCGTGAGGTCAGAGATCGAGACCATCCTGGCTAACATGGTGAAACCCCGTCTCTACTAAAAATAAAAAACATTAGCCAGGCGTGGTGGCAGGCACCTGTAGTCCCAGCTACTCGGGAGGCTGAGGCAGGAGAATGGCGTGAATCCAGGAGGTGGAGCTTGCAGTGAGCCGAGATCGCGCCACTGCCCTCCAGCCTGGGCGACAGAGCCAGACTCCGTCTAAAAAAAAAAAAAAAAGAAATCAGAACTCTTTCTGCAAGTGATAGAATCCCACTTCAGACTGGTTCAAGTAAAAAAAGTTGTTGGCATAACAGAAGCTTAGAGTCATAGTGGCTTCAGGCTCAGATGCTCAAGACAGGAATCTCTGTTTCTTCAGCTCTTGGCTCTGCTTCCGTCTGTGATGGTTCCATCCACAGGCAGGCCCTTTGTATGTTGTGGCAAAGATAGCTCCTAGCAGCTACTGCCCTGTATCCCACTAGTTTAGAAACTGAAGCAGAAAAAGACTTTTTCCTGGTAGTTACAATGAAAGTCCCAAGCCTAATTCTCATTGGCTCAGGTTGGGTCATATGACAATCTCTGCTTCCATTACTATGACGCCAGCTTGGGTCCTATAATGGGTAGCGTCATCCCTGTAGAAACCAGAGACAGAAAGTTGTGGAGGGAGTGATTTCTCAAGGGAAAACTGGGTCACTGGTAGTGGAAGAGGTGATGTTGTAAAGGTGGAGGTAATAGCACCCTCCCTACACTCCTCATGACTGGCTGATTTCAATTACCCTCCAGAGATAACAAGTTGTCCTCCTCTCCAAAAAACCTGGGCTGTGTTTGAATCTGTTCTAAGCATCTCCCTCCTTCTCTGCCTGCAGGGCTCCCCAGAAACTTCTCTTGTGACAATACGAAGTACCAGATCCTCTCCAGAGCCTTCTATGGATGTGCATAGGTCTTTGTTGCCGTGTAGTCTCCGAGGAGCAGTTATCAGTGCCTACTCTACGTCAGCGATACCAGGAGATACTGGCTTTGGAGCTTGAACCTCTCCTCCTCTATTACCTGAATGCCTGGTTTCAGTGAATTTACATGAACCGTTCTGAGCCTCAGTTTCATCATCTACAGATTGGGGATAAATGTTATGCCTGGGTCCTAAGAGAGGGCAGTGAACAATGTGGACCCTTGGGGACAGAGGTTTCATTAAATCACCATTGTACCCCTAGGTGCCACAGTGGAGGGTTTGTTTTCAGGATTAAATGAGGAGCATGTAGAGAGCCCCTGGCAGCTAGTCTTGCATACTGTAGGTGCTCAGTAAATGTCAGTTTCCTTCTGTCATGGGCAGAAGCGGAAGAGTAAAGTGACCTTATGCCTCCCCCAAAACTTAAAAATTAAATTCCTAGTATCTGTATTCTGATTGTTCCCACTTAACAGATGAGAAAATGAAGGCACAGAGAGACAAAGTGACTTGCCCAAGGTCGCACAGCTAACAAGCAGCAGAGCTGGGACTCAGACTCTGGCCTGACTCCAAGGCTTTGTTTTTTCTTCTCCGTATATTTATTCTTAGCAGGTTTTATTTCCCTAGCCTCACAGCCTTGATGGGAGAGAGAAAATGTGTGTGTGTTTTCCATCCCTGAATATACACATTTTATCTCTCCTCTTGAGGCTGTGAGGCTAGGGAAATAAAACCTGCAGCTATACACACATCTGCATGGGCCTGTGAAACCGCAGTGCAGCTCACCTGAGTGCTGCAGAGGCGGGGAGAGCGTGACTCTACTAGGACAAAGGTTTTGCATGTTCTGTTACAATCCACGTTTTTGCCTAATGCAGGGGCTGGCATGGAGCAGGCAGTGGGCAAGTATTTTTGGACCCAAATGAAATATCTTCCTGCAGGAAGGGTTGGGGGTTGATACGGGTCTGGAATAATGTCATCAGATGATGTGGCTCATGGCTGATGGTGGTTGAGAGCCCAGGTTTTGGAGCCAGGTGGTCTGGTTTCAGATTCCAGTGATGTAACTTGAACAAGTGACATAACCAGTCTGGGCCTCAACTTACCCCATCCATAAGATGGAAATAACAGTAGCGCCTGCTTTCTTGGGTTGTGGCGAGACTGAGTTATGCAAACTCTGCTAACAGCTCCCTGTCACATAGTGTGTACTGTGTACGTATTAGCTATTAGATCCTTGTGGTCATCATCATCATCATCATTGCTATGATTGACCCTCCTGTTAGAATTTAGTCCCCAGGCTGCAAAATGTCCAGGGTTCTCATTGGGAATTGAGGATGAAATGGCTGGGGAAAGCCAGAAGGAAAGGGCACAGCCAGAGCAAACAGCACGGGCTGGCATTTGCTGAGGCACTTTGCCTAACACCCTCCAGGTGACAGGATGTGACAGATAAGGGGTGGCACATTGGTAGGTGTGCTTTTGAGGCAGGACCATCATAGAAAGCAAGCTGCCCCCTCAGTATCTCTCTCCCTGGTTCCTGACTTACTGGGGCCTTTTTAATCCAGCTGCAATTTTGTTTTATTTTTATTTCTGATTTTGTTTTATTTATTTATTTATTTATTTATTTATTTATTTTGAGACAGAGTTTCATTCTGTCAATCAGGCTGGAGTGCAGTGGCGCGATCTCGGCTCACTGCAACCTCTGCCTCCCAGGCTCAAGCAATTCTCCTGCCTCAGCCTCCCAAGTAGCTGGGATTACAGGGGTGTGCCACCACGCCCGGCTAATTTTTGTGTTTTTGGTAGAGACGGGGTTTCACCATGTTGGCCAGGATGGCTGACCTCAGGTAATCCACCGGCCTCGTCCTCCCAAAGTGCTGGGATTACAGGCGTGAGCCACCGTGCCCAGCCGATTTTATTTTTTAGAGACAAGATCTTGGCTCACTGCAGCCTTGACCTCCTAGGCTTAGGCAATCCTCCCACCTCAGCCTCCCAAGTAGCTGAGACTGCAGGCACACGCCACCACACCCAGCTAAGTTTGCTTATTTTTTGTAGAGTCTGGGTTTCACTGTGTTGCCCAGGCTAGTCTAGAACTCCTGGGTTCAAGCAATCCACCCACCTCAGCCTCCTAAAGCACTGGGATTACAGGCGTGAGCCACTGTGCCCGGCCCTCTTTTTAAAAAAATTTGTAATAGATATACTGTAGTTGTACATATTTTGGGGGTGCATGTAGTATTTTGATAGATCCACTGCATATTGATCAAATCTGGGTAATTGGAACATCCATCACCTCAAACATTTATGTTTTCTTTGTGTTGGGAACTTTACAGTTCTTCTAGCTATTTTGAGATATACAATAAATTACTGTTAATTATATTTTTCCTACTATAATATACAAGAACTTAATTCCATCTAACTGGATTTTTGTACCATTAACCAACTTCTCTTCATTCCTCTCCTACTCTTCCCTTCCCAGCCACTGGTAACCACCAGTCTACTCTCCGCATTCATGAGAAATACTTTTTTAGCTTCCATGTATGACTGAGAACATGTGATATTTGTCTTTCTGTGCCTCACTTTTTTTACTTAACATAATGATATTCAGTTCCATTCATGTTACTGCACGTGACAGGATTTCATCCTTTTTCATGGCTGAGTAATATTCTATTGCATACATATACCACATTTTCTTTAACCGTCAATTCATTGATGGACACTTAGGTTGATTCTGTACTGTTCCTCCACACATAGGTTGATTTTGTACTATTGTTAATGGTGCTGTGGTAAACATGGGTGTGCAGATAACTGTTTGATGTACTGATTTCCTTTCTTTTGGATGAATACCTGTATTCAGCTGATATTTGAAAGAAAGTTGTCCACATCTCACATTGTCTTTCTCTGTGTATGGATTGGAGGCAGACAAAGGCACAGCAAGGCCACAGAGTCACTGGCCACCTTCTTTCCTGTCCCTTCTCTGCCTCCAGCCTATCAATTAAATGTTTTGGCTTCCAGCAGAGGAGGATGGCATCACCCTGACTGTGGCTGAGCAAGGTGATAAGACTTCCCTAGGGTTGTAGAGCTATTAAGCCATTCAGCCAGCAAGTGACATCAAGCCTTGCCTTCCTTGTGTGGAAAAGGAGGGGTTAAAAAGTAGCTGAGCATGATGGCACATGCCTGTAGTCCCAGCTACTCAGGAGGCTGAGATGGGAGGATTGCTCGAGCATGGGAGGCTTAGGCTGAAGTGAGCCATGATCACGCCACTGCACTCCAGCCTGGGTGACAGCGAGACCCTGTCTCAGAAAAATAAAAAAAATAAAGATGGGAGTGTGGGACAGCACTTTGGGGACTCCATAAGACAGGGCAAAGGGTATCAGGTGGTAGATGATTATGCTTTTCTTTCCTCTCCTGACAGGGCTTACCTACTGCAGACACCTGCGAGGACCCACTTGTCATCCCTGGTCAATTACATGATCATGTCTCTGGACTTGCCCTGTGATGCTGGACAGGAGCTGACAGCCGGGATCTGGGAGCAATACCTTCAGGATAGCGCAGCAAGGTTTAGCTGGGCTTGGTCTGCAGTGGTGCAGAGGCTGCAAAGGAGGGGCGATTTTGTTATCTGAGAAATAAGCCCACCTACTTGTGGGGACTCAAGATGACTTGTTTGGATTCTGCATATGCAAATTGAAGATCTCCTCTTCTTGAGAGTTCCAAGACCCACAACTCACTTTCGCCCGTGAGTGTGGAGATGGAAGGGGATGGAAAACATGCTCACCTGGGATGAATAAAGAGAAAGTCAGTGAGTAAGTATTTATTATGAAGCATTAGTTTGTATCACTCCTGCACAAGGTGCTGAGACATGGCGCCAGCCAGAAGGAATTTACAGTCCAGTCAAAACTGCCTAGAAGTGTGACAGCAGCTGAGTTGGAGGGAGGCAGCTGAACCAAGAAAACCTTATCAGCACTATTTGAAACTTTTATCTCATCTGGCTTGGCGCCTGAGGTTCTCCCATTAGGTAAGTCACCTGGAATGCTTTCTAATATTTTCTTATAAGAATACAAATGTTCCTGGAAGGAAAATGTTTATGCTTGAAAAGAGTCTCATAATCAAATAGTTTGGGGAAGTTTAAGTTAAACAGGTATCCTGCAGGATATCTTAGAACCTTGGCTATTCTGGTATTCTTGTCACTCTCAGGAAATTGAAGGCGTGTGGGAGAGCATATGGAACGAATGCATTTGGTCATGGAAGCCTTTACTGGAAAATACCTCCCATCGCTAGTAAAAAGCAAAAATGACTGAGAAGCACTGGTTTATCTCTGCCAAGAACAAAATCTAGGAGGAGGTACCTGTTTCCTCCACACTGGGTAAATCTAGTGGCCCAATCTGCTGTGCACCTTCCCACCCAGGTGCGTTCTGGGGAGGGTTGAGCTGGTTGAGTGTATCAAGAGTTGATTCCTTTGGATGGCTGAGTGCTATTCCATAAGATGGATGTAGCACAGTTTAACTGTTCACCTGCTGATGGATGGCTGAGTTATTTCTAGATTTTTGGCTATTGCTATTAAAGCTGTAATGAACATTCATGTACGGTTGTTTGTATGAGCACAAGTTGTCATTTCTCCGGGATAGATGAGTCAGAATGTAATTGCTAGGTCATACGGTAGTTCTATGTTCAGTCTTATAAGAAACTGCCAAACATCAACAGTAGCATGTGCCTTTAGTCCCAGCTACTCTGGAGGCTGAGGCGAGAGGATCACTTTAGCCCAGGAATTTGAGTCCAGCCTGGGCAACACAGGGAGACCCTGTCTCTAAAGAGAAAAAAGAGACTGCCACACTTTTGCAGTGGCTGTGGTATTTTATATGCCCACCAGCAATATATGAGTGATTCACACTTACATCTTCAGCAGAGTTTTGTCTTGTCACTATTTTTTATTTTAGCCACTCTGATGTGTGTAAATTATATTTCATTGTGGTTTTAATTTGCATTTCCCAAATGGCTAGTGAAGTTGAAGATCTTTTCGTGGGCTTATTTGTCCATTGTGTATCATCTCTGGTGAAATGTCCACTCGTGTCTTTTGCCCATCTTCTAATTGGATTGTTTGATTTTTTTGTGTGGAGTTTGCAAGTTCCTTATATACTCAAGATAACAGTCCTTTGTTCATATATGTTGTTTGAAAATATTTTCTCCTAGTCTGTAACTTGTCATCTTTTTAACAAGGTGTTTTGCAGAACAAATTTTTAAATTTTGATGAAACTTAGCTTAGCAATTTTTCCTTTTGTAGACTGTTTTTGGTGTCAAGTCTAATAAAATTTTGCCTAGTCCTAGCTCCTGAAGATCTTCTCCTACATTTTATCCTACAGGGAGGCACCTGCAGCTGGGCTGGCTTTCCAGCTATTTTAAGCCTCAGGGAATCTTGGTTTCTCCAGGCCAGCTGTGCTGGGGGTGAGGTGCCTGAGCCCATGGGGAGACCAACATGGGCAGGGGGCTGACCCGAGGCTAACTGGGGCTGGAACAGCCTGAGATGACAACAACCAAGGACAGAGACAAAATAGAATATCCATTTTCCATCTGAATGTCTCTCCAGCCACCCAGAAAGTCAATTTCCATTATTATGAACCTAGCTTCACAGAGGGGAAACTGAGGCTGAACCCGAGCCTCCAGCTCCAGCCACAGGGGCCTGGCCCAGTCAGGTCTCTTCAGCCCCTGGCCGCCTCCAGTCTTGGGACATCGCTCCTCATGAGACCCCAGACAGGTGCCCTCTACTCCCCATTCTCTGCCTTATTTCTCCCCAGCACAAACCCCATCTCCTACACCACATCGCTCCCTTGTCTATTGGGTTGATTTACGTCTCCCCCAAACGCGAGTTCTCTGAGCCTGGCTGTGCCTACCTTGCCCCTTGCTATGTTCCATGAGCAGGAGGTGCTCCCTTGTCTGACCAGGGTCCCCTGAGAAGTGGGCTCATCTGGCTGGTCTGGGGTCTCACCTTCTTCAACCACTCTGCCCAGGAGCCCCGGGACCCAGCACCCCTTCCTTTCAGAGCTGCTCTGTGCTCCCGGGCCCTCACAGCCTTCCTGTCTCCTGTGGGTGCCCTGGCCAGGCCTGGTGGGTCATCCTAACCATGGGCTACTCTGTCCTCAGAGTGGACATGGGGCATCTGATGGCCCCAGCTCTGTGACACAGGCCACAGAAGTCACCCAGTCCCTCACTGGCTCTTGTACTTGCCTCATCGAAACATTCTGCCTGAAGCCCGTGGTCTCCCCAGACTCATTTCTCATTGGTCCCCACATGTGCTGTGCTATCGCTGATCGGAAAATGGGGTCAGGGTCACCCCCGGCCTCTCGTGAGCTGGAGTGAGCTTTTCCCCAGGGGCTTTAAGCAGGGCCCATGTGAGACCACGAACCCCATGGTGACTGCCCAGGTGTGGCCCTTGGTGAGGCTGTCCTTGTTGATGTGTCAGGAAGGAGAGTCTAGGGAGAGCCCCCTCTGAGAGGTGTGACTGTCATTGTGCTGCGTCACTAACCGGTGGGCATTGCAAGTGGACAGTGACTTGTTTCCTCTACCTCCCGGGAAGTTCCCACATTCTAGTTGGCTGAAGCTTGGTTTTGGACCTTCGTGCTGGGGGTAGTGGGTGCTTGCTGGGATCCAGTGGCCTCTTTTTGGAGCATCTGGGTCTGGTTTGCTTGTTACCAGTGAGTGTCGGTGTCCTCAGGAGAATACTGGCCGGGGACCAGCCCCCTCTTCCCACCACTGGGCTCAGTGAGTATGAGGGGTGAAGGGCCCTTCCACAGGCCTGGCTGGGGATGCTCTCTTGGTGCTTTTGCAGGCCCTATGGGGGGCCAGGTCATATGGGAGAGTCATCCGCTCAGCTCACTAGGAGCTCCTAGCCCTCACCCAGAGCCCCAAGCAGCCACCTCCCCTCCCATTTCCTCCCCTCCCCCAAGGCCCCTCCATACCCACTGGGGCTATGTGGGGCTCTGGTTTTGGCTGTAGAGGAAGCCACAGATGCCCCTCCCCCATCTGATTTAGAGCAAATGCCTCAGCCCTGATCACAGCGAGGCAGGACCAGGGCCGGGACAATCCCTCCTCCCTAGACTCCAGCGCTCTTCTCTGTACCTTTAGGGGCTCTCCCAGTGTGGACCTACCCTGCCCTGGTGCCGTGGGGCCATCACTCCTGAGGATATGACCAGGGTCTGAGCTGGGCAGGGCAGCAGGTGCAGGGCAGTGCAGGCGCAGGGCCAGCTGGGCCACTCTCAGGCTGGCCGGAGCCTGGGTGGCCCTGGTGCCTCCCTCCTGGTCAGCATCCCATCTAAAAGGTGGGCAATGGCAGCTCTAGAGCTCAGGGCTGCTATGAGGCAACCGTGGTGCATTCCTCATGGTCGGCCTGCCCTATGTGAGGTGGACCATGGCTGCCCTGGGCCTCAGGGTCACTGTGAGGGTTGATGAGGGACTGTGATGTTCCCACTGTGGCCCAGGGATGACAGCTGGGGCTCCGTCAGATGATTCTTTCAGTTAAATCTTTTGCTAAGTAGGGGGAGATGTCCCTGCTCCCCAGGCGCTCCCTGGGCCGAGCTCCAACCTTGGGGACTTGAGGACGGGGGGTGCAGTGGTGTCTCCCTGTTGTCCTCCAGCTCATGAGCTTCTCCAGGGCAGGTGGTCCTTGTCTTGCACCAGCACCTGGCCCACAGCTGTGCTCACTAAGGGTTTGCTGAATGAGTGTGTGAGTGAATGAATGAAGGACTGAGGAGCTGTGGAAAGAGGCTGGGGGTGGGTCAGGCAGCAGCTCACCATGTTGACCTGGGCAGGTCACTTCCCCTCCCGTGGAGCCTCAGTTCTCTCTTCGGTGAAATGGGCACACGAGCACCTGCCCCTGCTCTGCTTTGTGGACTCTGAGGACCCTCCTGCTTCTGCCTGTCTCCTACACCGGCTCGATGTAGACTGAGTGCAGGTCCCCAACCCCACAGAGCCACAAGGGGATTGGTGTGTTCAGTACTGTCTCCTGGCCCTGCCTAGCACAGCCTCAAGAGGGAAGGGTGACCTTGGGTCAGGGGCCTGGGCACCCACTGTCTGTGCTGCCCTGAACACCTACAGGACCTGGGCAGGCTCAGCCTCCTCAGTCTGGCCTCAGGGAAGGGGTTAGCCCTGGGTAGACCCAGGGTCAGACTGGGCACCTACCATCTGTGCATCCTTCAGCAGGTGTGGAACCCAGCCAGGCCAAACCCTGTCTCTACCAGAGCAGGGACCATGCAGGAAAGACTAAGTGGGGCTGGGCCTTGCTCTCTCTCCCGGCACCTTCCTCTTGGAGAATGGCTGGAGCCCCAGACCCAGGGAGCCTCACAGAGAAAGTCCCGAGGCAGGACCTGGTTTTCCACCTGAGGCCCAGGATCCAATGGAGAGGTGTTTCCCAAAAAGAATGCCCCCCAAAGGCAGCCAGTGACTTTCTGTGCCACACACTTGAGAACATCTCCGTGTTCTGGGGCTGCCAGGCAGTCACCTGTGCAGGTGTCAGAGCCCAAATCCAATCAATACTAAGGGATTGGGTAAAACACATCCCCACTGCCTGGCGTGGTGGTTCACACCTGTAATCCCAGCACTTTGGGAGGCCAAGGTGGGCGGATCACAAGGTCAAGAGATCAAGACCATCCTGGCTAACACGGTGAAACCCCACCTCTACTAAAAAAAATACAAAAAATTAGCCGGACATGGTGGTGGGCGACTGTGTTCCCAGCTACTCGGGAGGCTGAGGCAGGAGAATGGCGTGAACCTGGGAGGTGGAGCTTGCAGTGAGCCGAGATTGCACCAGTGCACTCCAGCCTGGGCGACAGAGTGAGACTCCGTCTCAAAACAAAACAAAACAAAACAAACAGACAAAAAACACATCCCCACTGTTAGTTGTGAGGAGATGCCTGGCCTCAGCATTGAAAACACCAACTTCCCTCGAGCAAAGGCTTTGTTAAATCTCATAGAAATGATGGAGCTCCTGTTACCCTTCTTGCTCTGGTTCCTGGGGAGCTTAGAGCCTATCTTTGGCAAGTGTCCTGAGCCTCCTGCAAGCCTTTTGTGTGTGTTTCCTTCTTGCCTTCCTCCGATTTTTCTTACACCTGTGAACCTGCTGGCAGGTGAAGAATTGAGGTGGGCCCCAAATTTAACAGCTCATGAATTTGAAGGTGCTGGAGTATTCTGGACAATCCAGCTCTCAGGGGTGGGGAGTTGGGCAGAGAGGGAGGAGGGGATTCCAGGGGCGAGGGCCATGGGCAGAGGAACTCCAGGCCCAGAGTGTTACTTCCAGGCTGAGGAAAAAGAGGTCGTAGGTGGGAAGAGTGTCTTTACTAGGGCAAGGACAGAGGGCATATCTGAAGGCCCAACCAGGGACAGCTCCATCCAGAAAGGAGGCAGGGAGTGGCGGGCAGTTGGGGGAGGGAGTGCTGCAGCGGGGAATTGGAGGAGGGAGAGGGCAGAGGGACTGGTCTTCAGTGATCAGATTGCTCCTTGCCTGGCCTGTTTCTCCAGCAGATGCCCCTGGGAGCCTGGGAGCCTCTCCCACAAGCTACTTTCCCACCGAGTGTCAGGATTCCCCCATCCCCCACTGAGAACCTGGGGGAAGTGTCAAATTATATGAAAGGTAAGAAATGAAGACAGGGAGCAGAATTTCTGATTAACAATGAGGATATTTACTGAGGGTTTATTGGGTGCAAGGAGAAGGGCTGGATGCCTTGGGGTGGGAGGGGAGACCCTTGCCCTTGGATCCTGCAGCTCCTGGCTGCTGTGGGTAGGGTCAGGGGCCTAAGAACATAGCTGCTGGGGGACCTCCACCGGTCAGACATCAGGTTCAGGTAGCTGCTAACGATGTACTTGTGGTTGCTCTGTTTGGAGGGTGTGGCAGTCTCCATGCCCAGGGTGATGGTGGTGCCCTCTGCCTTCCAGGCCACCATCACGGCATCAGGGTAGAAGTCACTAATGAGACGCATCTTGTTGGCTTGGAGTTCCTCAGAGTGTCCAAAGGGGCGGCCTTGGGCAGACCTGTGTGGACAGAGGAGGGGGCAAGAGAGGCAGAGGGAGCACTGGGGTGTTGCAGAGCCCCCTCTCTGTCTGAAGTCTCTGTGAGGTTCACGGCATGGCTGTCCAGTCCACCCGGGGCTGCCTCTTCCCTCCTCATTCCCCTCCTTTTCACTCAAGACCTCTGCAGAGCAGCCAGCTCCGCACCTTCCTAGGAGCTCTTCCCAAGTCACCTTTTCTAGGAGCCCTGGCCCAGCCCTCCTCTGCAGCCTCTGTTTCCCTGTGTGTACCCAGGGCAGGCTGTGCTCCCTCCTCTCTGGTCTCTGGAGTCTGAGTTTGGAATTTGCAGGTCCCCACCCAGCCCACAGGACTATCCTGGCAGTGTGGAAAGGCCCAAGCCTGGTGGGGCCTGGAGCTTCCCGTCCCCTGGGGCACCAGGCTTTGCCCCAGCCCATCCCATTCAGCTTTCCTGGTGAAGGGTGGGCTGCACCCAGTCAAGCCCCGGGGCTCCTCCACGGCTCTTCACCTCCCTTGTCCCCACCACCCCAACCATAGGACCCTTCACCTCCACTGTGGTGTTGGGGCTGCTCCCCTGGACCACGGGACACAGCAGCCCCCCATGCCTGCCTCCACGGACTCTGACAACTCTAGACTTCAGCTGGCTGCCATAGAGTCCTCTGCACCCCCCATTCGCTCCCCTCTTGTCACCTCCTGAGTCTAACGTGCCCTTTGAGGAAGGTGGGAGACTGACCCATGGACAGTGAGATGCCAGGCCTCAGGGGTGAAGGGGCTCCAGGGACAAATATGTCTCTGCCCTAAGGGATCTGCTCCTCTCTGATGACTATGCTGGGAGGGCTGGGCTCTGGCCACCTTGCCCCATCTGACCCATCTTCTTTCTCTGTCCCTGTGTCCTCATGACCCAGCAGAGGCCAGAGAGCTGCAGCCTAAACCCAGAGCCCTCTCTGCACCTGCATTGGTGTCACCTCATGGTGACCCTTTTGTCCCCAGGCCCCCGTGTGGCCTTCCCAGGCTGGATGGGCGTCCAGCCATCAGCCTAGACCCTGGGGTCCAGGGGGTGTCTCTGGTGCTGCTGCAGTGCGCCAGTCAGAACTGGCCTCTGCCCCCCACCTCGGGTGCCTGCCCTGAAAGAGGTGAAGGAACTCTGACCTTGCCTAAACCCAGCCCAGGCCCCGGGACCAGGCTGCGTCTGGCTGTTGGAACCTGGGGCCCTTCTGCTGGTTACCTCAAGACTAACCCACCTCCCCCAGGACCCATAGAGAAAGGTAGGGGTCAGTGATTAAGGCTGGGAGGGCAGAGGAGAAGCCGCCCCAGGGAGAGAAAACAACATATTTTCCAGAGACAACAGAGGGTGGAACTGGCTGGGGAAGGTTGTAAGAGCCACTTACCTAGAGTAATGAGCTGGTTCCCACTGCTGTTTACCCAGTGACTGAGGCTTGGGTCCAAATTCCTGGGGCCAGTACAGGGGCCAGGCTGAAGTGGAAACCTTCTGGGCATGATGGGCACAGGGCTGCAGTGGGCGTTGTTGGGACCTAGGCACAGTGCCTGGGGGTGCCAGACCCCGAGAGGTGTCCCTGTGCCTGTCCCCTGTTTGAGGCAGGTGCCACCCACAGTCTTGGAGTCACCCCAAGTGTGTGTCCCCCCTCTCTGAAGCTGTTGGTGCTGGTGGCAATGCTGGGCCCAGTAGGTCCCAGCAACTCCCTGAGTAATGTGTCCCCTAAGGCAGCTGTGCTGTGTGGCAGAGGAGTCCTGAGCTGGCTCGGATCAGCCCAACCTCACCTGGCCTCATTTTAAGGGCCTCTGAGTCCTCCCACAAATTTCCCAGTCAAGCCAGGCTGGCTTCGTCTCTGGATCAGGACACTGGGTCATTCTCGACTCAAGTGGAGAGTCCTCTGCTTTTATATCCATCCGTGGAGACACAGCTCAGTCCCGCTTTTTTCATGAAGCTTTTCTGATTTCTCAGGTTATTAGTTTCATCTGTCCATCTATCCAGTTGTCCATCTGTCTGTTCATCTATTCATCTGTCTGTCCATCTGTTTATTCATGTCTGTCCGTCTGTTCATCTGTTCGTCTGTCTATTCATCTGTCTGTCCATCCATCTATCACCCACTGGAGGATTCCACTCTATCCCACCCTCCTGTACTCCTCCTCTGGCCCTCATGCAGGATTTTTCTTTTTTAATGTTTCTGGTACCAGCAGAATTAACAACTCCATTCTTAAAGAAGCAATTCCTTGGCTGGGCGCGGTGGCTCACACCTGTAATCCCAGCACTTTGGGAGGCTGAGGCGGGTGGATCACAAGGTTAGGAGATCGAGACCATCCTGGCTAACACGGTGAAGCCCCGTCTCTACTAAAAATACAAAAAATTAGCCGGGCATGGTGGTGGGCACCTGTAGTCCCAGCTACTTGGGAGGCTGAGGCAGGAGAATGGCATGAACCTGGGAGGCAGAGCTTGCAGTGAGCCGAGATCACACCACTGCACTCCAGCCTGGGCGACAGAGCGAGAGTCTGTCTCAAAAAAAAAAAAAAAAAGCAATTTATTTTTTACCAACACTGATGTGGGTGGATGCTGTTGTTTGCAATTAAAAACAAAGGCCACTACAGATACGGGCACAATATTGTGTGAAGCTGGAGACCCTCATGGAAGCGAAAACCTGGGATTGGCTAGCCAAGGCCAATTGTTTCCAAAGCCCTCTTAAGAGGGTGTGACTACTATCAAAGGGTGAGATGCTGGCAGCAAAGATTATATTCACCTAAATGAAACCAGGTGTGGTGTACGCCTGTAGTCTCAGCTACTTTGGAGGCAGAGGCAGTTGACTCCTCAACTCCAGGAATTGAGGCTGCAGTGACCTGTGATCATCACACTGCACTCCATCTTGGGTGACAGGGTAAGACTATCTCTAAAATACGTATTTTTAATTTTTAAAAGGATCATATTCACTTAAATGTGAACAAAGTGTCCATTAAGGGCACAGCTTTAGGGGATCAAGTGGCCACTTCTGTAGAACAGTGTGATGGGTACAAGGGCTTAGGAACTAGAGGCAGGTCGGCTGCTTCTAACTGCACTGCAGGAGCTCAAATCTAGAATTCACACCTCAAACAGAGTCAATGTCTCTACTGTTCAATCCATGGGACATTCTTAGCCTGGCCCCCAGAACAAGGCTTGTCTCTACCTGCCATGACCTGCTCATAGGAGGGTGAGGTTTCTGGTTCCCAGGGCTGTTGGCTGTCTCAGTACCATGGACGTGTGTCCTCATAGCAAGGTGCCAAGACAGAACAGCTCCCCGAGAGTCAGGGTGGTTCTCTTAGTTCCCTGCTTCTCACACCTGGGCCCTACCCTTAGACAGAGGAGGTGACACCAAGAAAGACAAAACTTTTGAAAGTGGGAAGTTTCAAATGCAGAAAGAATTGTGATGTTCCCTGAAAGAAGAAGTAACTCCAGCACTAGAGATAAGATAGTGGCATCAGAAATTCAGAGGGGCATGGCTTACATGCGAAGAGTGAAGCTGTGTGGGCCTGAGACCAAGAAAAGAGGTACTGGACTCCGATTAGCTGGGCCCAGATGGCCAGACAGGTGTGCAGACAGATGGAGGTGTGTGACCAGGACCCTCCTCAGAACACCACTCTCCCTTGGCCAAAATGCTCTGTTCTTCTGGGTGGCTATGCTTAGGGCTAGCATCACTGAGGTCACTGTGCTGCATTTAGGCATCTTCACTAGGGATTCAGTCACAGATGTAAATCAATCACAGTCGCATTTGTGGAAGAAGACTCCAAACTAGACCAACCGAATAAGAATCTCTAGGGGCTGCCCCAAGTGTGCCTGGGGTGTCCTGGTGCCAGTGCACAGCTCTGGGTAAGAACCACTGGATTAGATATGTAAGCCCCATAGGTAAGAAGAGGACCTTGCCTGAAAGGCGGATCCCAAGTGTTGGTCACCTGGGAAGACTGTGGAATCCTAGAGAGGACAGGGGACAGAGAGAATTCTAGAAGTCCTCATGCTCATAATCATGAAGACACCAAGATGACCAGGATGAGGTGAGTTGTCCTTTAAGAAGAGTCTAGATTTTCTTTGTCCTTTACATTTTTTTCTCCTTCCTTCCTCCCTCCCTCCCTCTCTTTCTCCTTCTCTCTTTCTTTCTTTCTTTCTTTCTTGTCTGTCTTTCTCTCTCTCTCTCTCTTTCTTCTTTTTCTTTTTTTTTCTTTCCTTCTTTCCTTCTTTCTTTCTTTCAACAGAGTCACTCTATCACCCAGGCTGGAGTGTAGTATCATGATCTTGACCCACTGCAACTTCCGCCTCCCGGCTTCAAGTGATTCTCCTGCCTGAGTCTCCCAAGTAGTTGAGATTACAGGTACAGCACACTCCACCATGCCCGGATAATTTTTGGTGGGGTTTTTTTTTTTTTTTTTTTTTTTTAGCAGAGATGGGGTTTCACCATGTTAGCCAGGCTGGTCTCAAACTACTGACCTCAAGTGATCCACCTGCTTCAGCCTCCCAAAGTGCTGGGATTACAGGTGTGAGCCACTGCACCCGGCCTGCCCTTTACATTTTTGCTATAATTTTAGAATCAGCTTGTCAATTTTTACCAAACCTACTGGAATTTTGGATGCTAAATTGGCTCACAATGAAGTTAAAAACCAAATAAGGATGAATCCATTGCCAAATCCAATATCTTGAAAATGTAATTCCATGTTTTTTGTTTAGAGTTTAATAGTTTTAGTGCTTATACTTAGGGCTTTGACCTATTGTGAGTTAATTTTTGTATATGGTGTGATGTAGGGGTCCAGCTTCATCCTTTTGCATGTGGATATCCAGTTCTCCCAGCACCATTCTTCAAAGAAATGAGCGTTTTCCCTACTGAATGGTCTTGTACCTAAGTTTTTACTCAGCTCGGTGAAAACGTGCTCTCACTGATGAGGCTGATAAGGTTTTGTCTTGAGTTGGGACCTGGGAATAGTGCTGGTAATTTGGAGATGACATGAACATTTATTTGGGGCTACCCCAGTGCTCTCTGCTGGTTGAGCAACTGCGCCATCCAGCCAGTTGGAAGGTTTGTAATGAGGGAGCTGAATGAGACAGAGACAAGAAGAAAGGGCGAAGGTGGAAGAACTGCATCAAGAATTCAGGAGCGAAGAGGGAGCAATTCTCCTGAAAGTTCCATGAAATAATCTAAATAAAACCACCTAGTACCAAGCCTGCCCTGTAGGAGATGCTTGGTGATGTTCTGGTTGTCTTTGAGTCAAGATGGAGTCCATCTGGGTCGGAAGGATAAAATGACGATCTTGCTGAAGTTTTTCTCCACTCCGGGGTGGAAGTGAGATTTCCCACTCATGCTCTCCAGCGCTTGGACTTGCTTTTGGGACCAGCTCTGATGAACCTGTGTGCACTGAGTTGCAAGTGATGGACGATAGCTTAGACCGACAGTCCACAGGTGAGTTGCAAGTAACCCCAAGGTGTTAATGGCTGTTCCTTGGCAGAAAGAGTTCAATGTGTTTATGAAGCATCATATACCACATTCCCCTCCTGGGGACTGACAGTGTGTGTGGTGTAAAGAGCAAGTCCTGGCATACAGCAAGTGCTGTACAAGCATTACCAACGATTCAGTACCACACACTTGGCTCTGAAGCTGGCCACTGTGGGCTGCATGCGAATGGTGTTTCTGTAAAATATGGGAATTGCTGGCCGGGCGTGGTGGCTCACGCCTGTAATCCCAGTACTTTGGGAGGCTGAGGCAAGTAGATCACTTGAGTCCTGGAGCTGAAGACCAGCCTGGGCAACATGATGAAACCACATCTCTACAACAAATATAAAAATTAGCAGGGCCTGGTGGTGTGTGCCTGTAGTCCCAGCTACTTGGGAGGCTGAAGCAGGAGGATGGCTTGAGCTTAGGAGTTTGACGTTGCAGTGAGCTATGATCACACCACTGCACTCCAGCCTGAGTGGGAAAGCAAGACCCTGTCTCTACAAATAAATAAAGAAGACATGAGAATCGATAATGTAATGCATGTTGAGTTACACAAATGTTCTCCTGGGCATTGTGAAACTATGTAATATTTTGTTAGGGCCAGGTGCAGTGGTTTACACCTGTAATCCCAGCACTTAAGAGGCCAAGGCAGGAGGGCCAGTGGAGGCCAGGAATTTGAAACTAGCCTGGGCAACATAGCGAGACCCTGTCTCTACAAAAAAGAAAATAATAAGAAGAAAATTAGCCAGGCATGGTGGTGTGTGCCTGTAGTTCCAGCTGCTCAGGAGGCTCGGGGGAAGGATTGCTTGAACCCAGGAGTTTGAGGTTGCAGTGAGCTATGATCGTGCTATTGCATTCTATCCTGGGCAACAGAATGAGACCCTGTCTCTAGAAAAATAAAAAGATTCTCCTGTGCTGCAGATTTTGAGATTTTGTCTCTGTTTTTCCACAGTGGTTTGCTAAGAAGGCCATTTTCAACTCTCCACTGGAGGCTTTTATGGCGTTCCCTCACCTGCAGCAGCCCAGCTTTCTACTGGTAAATATCAGCTGTCTGGATGAGTGTCAGCGTGGCCATAGCTCTGCAGCTGTGGGACTTGAATGTTCTTCCCATTGACTTGAAGAATTCTCTAGTGGTTGTTTTTTAGGGGCGTGTGATGGAAGCAGTGCCAGACTCCTTAAGCTTGACTGTGCCCCCTTATTACTACAGGGCCTTGGGGTTACTCAACCGCTGGGCTCTGGGCTCTGGGTTTTCCCATACAAGACAAATTCATTCAAGCTCTATTTTCTCTACTTCCCAAGGGGGTATGAGGAGGAGGAGGGGGAGGAGCAAATGAGAATGATGTACATCAGAATGTTCATGATCTGTAAGTTCTTAAACAGACATGAAGCATTCTAATAATCATAACTGTCATTAGTGAAAAATGGAGACACTCTTATGCTCTGAGGGGGTGCTAGGTTAGCACTTTAACTATTAAACACGATGCTGAGAACTGGGTGTAATGGTCTGTATCTGTAGTTCTAGCTACTAAGAAGACCGAGGAAGGAGGATTACTTGAGCCAGAAGTTTTAAGACCAGCCTGAGCAACACAGTAAGACTCAAAAAAAAAAAAAGAAAAAATGACACTGAGAGGTGAGAAGTTAGGTATGAGCAAGTATTGGTGATGAAAGTTCCTAATTTTAGTTCTTAGGAGGTATTTTTGTAAATATGTATGTGGAAGGACGTTCCTCCCCAGTGCACCCCACTAGAGCCACCAGGTCTGCCGCATGGCCAGACAACTCAGGTCTCCATCTGTGTCTCAAATCCTGTGAAATCCACCCTCATTTGGAGGTAGACAGATTCTAGCAGTTTCTCCTGATCTGAGTCCATTTGCACAGACGCCATTTTTATCCTTGTAGTCAGGATGCTTTCCGTATATCCCACGACTGTGGGTAGATTTTATTAGTCCTTGTCCTGAGTCTTTTCTGGCCTCTCCATTGCCTTTATGTTTAGTGTTTACTTGGTGCAAGCCATCTATAATTTTTACCTGCCTTGTGTGTGTGTGTGTGTGTTTTGTTGTTGTTGTTTTGCTTTGTTTTATTTTTTTTTTTGAGACGGAGTTTCGCTCTGTCGCCCAGGCTGGAGTGCAGTGGTGCGATCTCAGTTCACTGCAACCTCTGCCTCTCAGGTTCAAGCGATTCTCCTGCCTCAGCCTCCAGAGTAGCTGGAATTACAGGCATGCACCACCAAGCCCGGCTAATTTTTTTGTGTTTTTTTAATAGAGACAGGGTTTCACCATTTTGGCCAGGCTGGTCTTGAACTCCTGACCTTGTGATTCGCCCACTTTGGCCTCCCAAAGTGCTGGGATTACAGGTGTGAGCCACCACGCCCGGCCCTGCCCTGTGTTTTAAGGTCATTGGTTTAGTAGGTTCACTGTCTACTGAATAAAAGACAGCTCAGTTAAGAGAGTTCCTGCTGTAGCCCTGATTTTGTTGGGCATTCTTACTGATGATCACAACTGTGTAATCATGATGGTCCATCAGGTGGGAAATTTCCGTTTGATGCGTACGAACTCGGTAGTACTCTGTGGTCTGTGAGAGGTGCCCTTACACAATCGAGATCCTCTTCTGGCTCTGGGGCTGACCCTGGGGCCAACCCCTACTTATGGACTGGTGGAAGTCAGTCCTGTTCTGATGATGGGCAGCACTCTGAGTTGGTACTGGGAAGCAAGCCTGAGAGTTCCTGGTCCAGAGAGCATAGAACCACAGCCTCTCCTAGTAGCATCCTTTGGGCCACTGACACACATGAGGGGCTGGGGAATCACGCCAGTGGTTATGTGTCTGACTCATAACCTATCACTTGGATTTCTGTTTGACTCAAGCCAGAGTATCACTAAAAGCTGCAGTGAATGTCCTCATGATTTTTTCACTTTGTTCTACCTTCTAGGCTACCCTGAAAGCTGACTCTGTAAATAAGCCCTTTGCACAGTGATGCCAAGACTTGGTTAAAGTCATTGAGGATTTTCCAGCAGAGGTATAGCTCTGCTGACATCTCTCTTTGGAGCATGTCTTACACATTCCTTTAAAGACTTTATTATAATTCCTAATTCACCCCACCACCCCCACTCCAAGCACTGCCTGGCACAGAGTCCTGGCCCATTATCATGACCCTCATGTTTATGGACACATTTAAATGTGTGAACTTGCAGATCAGGAGTTCCTAACCACAGGTGCTCTGTCCCTCAGGGGACACTTGGCAATATCAGAGACATTTTTGATTATCACAACTGGGGGTGATGGGGAGTGTGTGCTACTGGCATCTAGTATGTAGGGGCCAGGGATGCTGGAAACATCCTGCAAAGCATAGGACAGCTCCCTGCAACAAAGAAGAATCCAGCCCAAAATGTCAATAGCATCAACGTTGAGGAACCGTGATGTAAATGCTAAAAATATGTATTTAAATCACACCTGGAATTGTCAAGCCCAGGAAGCTGGCCTAGACAAGGAGTTAATACCAAATGACAACAGGTCAGTTAGATTTTAAGGGCTTCACTCTGGGAAGGGTGTTGCTTTCCTTTCTAATAGAGCATCCTTCACATCCATCAGAAGTTTCTGACATTAAAAAAAAAAATCTTTTGGTGTGGTGGCTCATGCCTGTAATCTCAACACTTTGGGAGGCTGAGGTGGGAGGATCACTTAAGCCCAGGAGTTTGAGACCAGTCTGGGCAACATACTGGGACCCTATCTCTACAAGAAATCTAAAAATTAGCTGAGTGTGGTGGTGTGTGCCCACAGTCCCAGCTACTCAGGAGGCTGAGGCAGGAGGATTGCTTGAGGCCAGGAGGCCAAGGCTGCAGTGAGCTGTGCATTGCGCCAATGTACTCCAGACAGGGCAACAGAATGAGACCCTGTCTCAAAAAAATAGGTATTTTGTTTATTTTATTTTATTTTTCATTTTTTCATTTTTTTGGGTTTTTTTTCCCTTAATTTAGGCTTTTATCACACACAGAAAATGTATTTTGATCAGAGGCTGACTTACTTAACTGGCCCACGTCTAAAGCAGCACTGCTTGGTAAGCCACGTACCCCAGTGAAAGAACTCAAAGCTGCTCTTCTCATTGGCACCACCGCACCAGGGTTCCTTTGAGCGCAGGGCTGATCCCATGGGTCTCAGCCAGGGAGTGGCCTCCTCAGAGGGAGCTGGGCAGCAGGTGGTGCAGGCCTGGAGCTGGGGCAGGAGTGGGTGCTGGTCCTGCCTGCAGCCTCACCGCACACTGTTTCAGGAGCTGCACGCCATCTCCCCATGGCTGGTAGCATTTTCGGCAGCCTGGATGGTGTCCTTGTTGGCTGGAACCTGCGCTGCTTACAGAGGCACGTGAATCCTGTGGAGTACAGCATGGTGATGGAATTTCTCTACCCTGGGAAGGTAGGTTTGACACCCGAGAGAGGCTGGGTGCTTCCTCATGCTGATTCCACTTTTAAGTCACTCTCAATTTCTTAAGGTTAAGATACAATCAAAGCAAGATAATTTGCAGTTCATTTACCCTGTTTTTGTTTGTTCAGTTTCATGTTCAGCGGCCCAATGATGAAGTTGGTTTATAAGCTTCAAGCTGAAGACTTAAGTTTGACTTTCCCATCTCCTACCTGCCCATAAGTAAACCACAGTGGTGACAGTGGTGCTCGGGCAGTGGACCTTGCACAGCCCAGTGGTGATGGGCAGTCTCCTCCAGTCCTCTGAGGGCAAATTAAGGAGTGATTTGCCCCGGGGGTATGAGAGGCAAAGGAGATGGGTATTGCATGGCTGCTACCCTTGCCATCTGCAGCTTTTTTTTTTTTTTTTTTAGGCAAAGTCTCACTCTGTTGCCAGGCTGGAGTGCAGTGGCATGATCTCGGCTCACCACAACCTCCGCCTCCTGGGTTCAAGCAATTCTTCAGCCTCAGCCTCCCAAGTAACTGGGACTACAGATGTGTGCCACCATGCCCGGCTAATTTTTGTATTTTTTTTTAGTAGAGATGGGGTTTCACTATATTGACCAGGTTGGTCTTGAACTCCTGACCTTGTGATCCGCCCACCTCGGCCTCCCAAAGTGCTGGGATTACAGGCGTGAGCCACCATACCTGGCCTGTCTGCAGCTTTTTATGAGATGGTGGAAGTTCTGAGCAAAGACTCTTGTTGAGGCACTGCTCAGGAGCAGGGCACTGTCCCCACAGGTGAGTTCTGTGTGCGGGTCTCTTCCCCAGCAGCTTTCCCAAAGGGCTGCTGTGCATGTGGGGCACTGCGTACCGGGCATTACACGCCAGTGCCTGCCCACAAGACTTGCTGCCTCTCTCTGCAGGGTCCCATGAAGGCATCCATCCAGGAGTGCGTCCTTGACAGTCCTCTGTAACACAAGATCCAGTTCCGCCCAACTAAGGGCCTTGGCCTGAACCTGGCCCTGAGTATCCTTTGGTGGCCTTGAGGTAGGAAGGTTGTGGGTGGCTCAGCTCTCAACACTTGGGGTTTCCCAGCAACCCTGTGTATTTGCCCTTGACACTGCCATCAGATCCGTTCGAGTATTACATATGCTTCTTTGCCTTGAGCCTCAACACTCTAAAGGTAGGGAAGGGATGCCTCTTGCTGGGAGGGGTGGGGGCATGGCCTGGGGCTTCCCTGCACTTGCCAGTGCTCTGGGGCCAGGCAGTGCCCAGACCCCACGCTAAGAACTAGCTTGGTTTTCCAGCCACTCCCTGTGTCCCTCCATGTCCATATTTCAGACTGTACCTATTTCCTCCTGGTGGACAGGTACCTGTCATGGTTCCTGCCCACCAAAGGCAGCCTGCCACCCTCACTGTCCTCCAGCCCAGGATGGGCCAGTCCCTCACCTGCTCCCAGGTAAGGCTACCCTGATTGTGAAGACCTGGCCCTTCCATAAGAGAGTGGCCTGGTCAGTTGAATCACCCACCAGGACAATGGTGCCACCCTTTGTCCAGGGTTCCCAAATTTGTCTTATGCCTCATTCCCCACCTCCAGCTTTCTTAGCACAGACTGGAGGGTGGGGGTGAGGAGGGTGATCTGTCCTTTAGTTTTCTATGTCTGTGGCCATCACTGAAGCTATCAGGTCTCTGGAGGCCTCCATGGCCTGCATGGGAATGGGCTGTGTTCTGCATGAAGCAGCCCTCCCCACATGCAGTGTCTGAGGTGGTGAGCATGGCAGAAGGCTTGTTCTATGGGGGGGAAAAAAAATGGAAATCTCTCTGGGCCCCAGGACCAGGTCTTGAAGGGGAGGCCCTGGGCCAAAGAGCCTGTGTGTCAGTCCAAACAAGCTGAGCCTGTTGGTGACTGCACAGGTGGGAAGTGTGAACCAGGGGCTCTTGTGCCTAGCTGTGCTGGGGCCTCAGTGGGCCCTAACCCAGGGCCTCTTGGCTGACTTCCCAGGAGACCCTCTGGGGACCTCCCAGGAGACCCTCTGCACGGGCAGCAGCTGCCTGTGCTCCTCTGACCCTCCTTAATCTTGCTGCCCCATCGCCTTCCCTGGGAGGCTGCGTGCAGGCCCCTTCCTGCAGATGCTGGCCCACCCCAGATCTGCTGGCATATGCAAGCCAGGCCAGGCCTCTACCTACAATTCACATGTGTGGACAGATGCCCCAGAGGGTGGAGGGGAGAAAGGGAGCAGCAAGGAGGAGAGGCTGCCTGGGTGGCGGCAGTGGTCAGTGACCCCGAAATGTTGCTGATGCTGTGGAGGACTTGGAGGTGAGGTGGATTCACACCCTCTCAGATGCACAATTCAGTTGCCAAGTGGTTTTTATGCCCAGCTTTTGAGTTTTTTTGTAATTTAATTTTTTCTTTTAGAAATTATATATATATAATGTGTGTATATATACACATTTATGTTATATATATGTGTGTGTTTAATATATACATGTGTGTATAACATATATATATTGGAAACAGAGTCTTGCTCAATTGCCCAGGCTGGAGGGCAGTATTGTGATCACAGCTCACTGCAACCTCCACCTGCCAGGTTCAGGTGATGTTCCTGTCTCAGTCTCCTGAGTAGCTGGGATTACAGGTGTGCGACACCACATCCAGCTTGTATTTTTTGTAAGATGGGTCTTGCTATGTTGCCCAGGCTGGTCTTAACTCCTGGGCTCAAATGATCCTCCTGCCTCAGCCTCCCAAAGTGCAGGGATTACAGGCATGAGCCACCACATTCAGTCATTATGTCTTTTTAAAGACAGGGTCTTACTCTGTCACACAGGCTGGAGTGCAGCGGCACAGTCGTCACTCACTGCAGCCTTAAATTCCTGGGCTCAAGTCATCCTCTCACCTCAGTGACTACAGGCACGCATCACCACAGCCAGCTAGTTTTAAAACATTTTTTTTTTGTAGAGCTATGACAGGGGAGGCTTGCTGTGTTGCTCAGGTGGGTCTTGAACTCCTAGCTTCCACAATTCTTTATTGGCCCCAGGAGCAGGTCTTGAGAGGGGGAGGCCCTGGGCCAAAGAGCCTGTTGTGCCAGACCAAACAGGCCGAGCCTGATGCCATACTGCACGGATGGGGAGGGTGAACCTGCCTCAGCTTCCCAAGTAGCTGGGATTACAGGCGCAGGCCACCACATCTAGCTAACTTTTTATTTTGAAATAACTTCAGACTTACAGAAAAGTTTCCACGCATAGTAAAAAGAACTTGCAGACTGGGCATGGTGGCTCACTCCTGTAATCCCAACACTTAGGGAGGCCAAGGCAGGAAGATCACTTGAGGCCAGGAATTTGAGACCAGTGTGGGCAACAAAGGGAGACCTCATTTCTACAAAAAATAAAATCAGCTGAGTATGGTGACGTGCAACTGTGGACCCAGCTACTCAGGAGACTGAGGTGGGAGGATCACTTGTGCACTGTTCAAGGCTATAGTTAGCTATGATTGCGCCACTGCACTCTAGCCTGGGGTGACACAAGAAGACCCTGTTTCAGAAAAAAAAAAAAAGTTCATAGACCCTTCATCCAGATTTCCAAATTAACACTTTGCTGCATCTGCTTTATCCCCTTTCTATGATATGTTTTTTTTCCCCTAAGCCAATAAGAATAAACTACAGGTAGGACACCCCTTGGCCTCTTAATATGTCAGTGTATTTCCTAAAAGTGAATGTATTATCTTATATAGTCACAGTGTGTGTGCTCCTCTGAGCCTCCTTAATCTTGCTGCCCCATTGCCTTCCCCAGGAGGCTGCATACAGGCCCGTTTCTGCAGATGCTGGCCCACCCCAGATCTGCTGGCATGTGCAAGCCAGCACATGCCACCAAACCAGGAAGTTAGTATTGCCACCAGGCTACACCTAGTCATCAGACCTCAGGGTTCACCACCAGCTACCCCACTCATGCCCGTCACCTGGCTGGGTTTCAGCACAGGCTCACCCACTGCGTGCAGTGATGTTTCTAGTCCCCTTCAGTCTGGAATGGTTCTGCAGCCTGTCTGTCTTTCCTGACCTTGACCCCTCCAAAGCATGTGGCCACCCCTTGGGCTGTCTGGTATTTGCTGGTGATTAGGCATAGCTTGGGCTTTGTTGGCAGGAGCACTGCAGTGGGGACACCTGGTCCTTGCCAGGTGTCTCATCAGGAGGCCTGCAGTGCCCCTTTGCCCCATTACTGGTGATGCTAGCTTTATCACTGGGTGGAAAGGGTGTCGGCCAGGTTTGTCCACTGTAAAATAAGTACTTTGTGCCCAGATTAAATAGTAATGAGGCTGAGTGCAGTGGTTCACGCCTGTAATCCCAGCACTTTGGGAGGCCAAGGTGGGTGGATCACCTGAGCTCAGGAGTTTGAGACCAGCCTGGGCAACATAGCAATATCCTGTCTCTACCAAAAATTTTTAAATTAGCCTGACGTGGTGGCATGCGCCTGTAATCCCAGCTACTTAGAGGCTGAGGTGGGGGGATCACTCAAGCCCAGGAGGCAGAGGTTGCATTGAGCCAAGATCATGCTGTTGCACTCCAGCCTGGGCTACAGAGTGAGAGCCCATCTCAAAAAAAAAAAAAAAAAAAAAAATTAGTAATGAGTGCCTGGACAACATAGCAAGACTTTGTTTGTACTAAAAAGAAAAATATTGGCCAGGCACAATGGCTCATGCCTGTAATCCCAGCACTTTGGGAGGCCAAGGCAGGCATATCACGAGGTCAGGAGATCGAGACCATCCTGGTCAACATGGTGAAACCCCATCTCTACTAAAAATACAAAAATTAGCTGGGTGTGGTGGTGCACGCCTGTAATCCCAGCACTTTAGGAGGCAGAGGTGGGCAGATCATGAGGTCAGGAGTTCAAGACCAGGCTGACAAACATGGTGACACCCCGTCTCTACTAAAAATACAAAAAATTAGCCAGGCGTGGTGGCGCATGCCTGTAGTCCCAGCTACTAACGAGGCTGAGGCAGGAGAATCACTTGAACTTGGGAGGCAGAGACTGCAGTAAGCCGAGATAGAGCCACTGCACTCCAGCCTGGTAACAGAGTGAGAGTCTGTCTCAAAAAAAAAAAAAAAAAAAAACAAAGAAAGAAAAACATTAGCCAGGCATGGTGGTGTGCGCTGTGGTCCCAGCTACTTGGGAGGCCTGGGTCTAGGAGGTTGAGGTTGCAGTGAGCTGTGATCACAGCACTGCACTCCAGCCCAGGCAACAGAATGAGACCCTGTCTCAAAAAAAAGAAAAATTGGTAATGATGATTTACCGGGAAGATGTATAGAGACTATGTAATTATCACTAGTATTAACATCAACTGTTGATTCTTTTCTCTTTTTTTTTAAGTGAAAGCAAATTTATTAAGAAAGTAAAGGAATAGAAGAAGGGCTACTCCATACACAGAGAAGTCGATTCTTTCCTGTTTTCAAATTGATTTTATTTTACTTTAAGACAGGATCTTGTTCTCTCACCCCAGGCTGAAGTGCAGTGGCATGATCTAGGCTCACGGCAGCCTCAATCTCTTAGGCTCAAGTGACCCTCCTCCCTCAGCCTCCCAAGTATCTGGGACTACAGGCATGCACCACCACATCTGAATGCTTTTTTTTTTTTTTTAATAGAGATGGGTTTTGCCATGTTGCCCAAGCTGGACATCTTATTTTTTTAGAAACAGAGTCTCGCTCTGTCACCCCAGGCTGGAGTGCAGTTGGTGCCATCATAGGTCACTGCAGCCTCAACTCCTAGGCCCAAGGAGGGAGCCATTTTCCTTCCTCAGCCTTCTAAGTAGCTAGGACTACAGGCACACCCCACCATGCCCAGCTATTTCATGTTTTAATGTTTTTGTAGAGACGGGGTCTCACTGTGTTGCCCAGGCTGGTCTCAAGTGCCTGGCCTCAAGAGATCCTCCTGCCTTGGTTTCCCAAAGTGCTGATATTTCAGGCGTCTCACGCAGGTCCCATGCCTGGCCTCACTTGATTCTTGACCAAATAAGCTATTAATAGGGCAGTTGCCAAGTGGTGGTTCCCTAACTTCATTCTTCCTGTATTGAGTCAGTGGTCACTCTGCGGGAAGGAAGACTTTTCTCTTTGCTGTTTGTTTATTCAGGTATATCAGTGTGGATTTGGGGCAGGGGTGAGGTTTGTGCATTGTGCAATTGAACAAGTTGTAATACGTCCCTGCTGTCATTGATTTTGATGTCCAGATTGCCCCTGGCTTGGCCAGCAGGAGCTCCTACCTTGGGCCTGTTTCCGTGTCTCCCTCAGGACACCAGCCATGCCCTTTGCTTCCTGTAGCCTCCAGCACACTAGTCCCCTGAAGTGACACTTCTCTCATCAGATGTCTGTGAATGCAGACCCCGCCTCCCAGGAGATCTGGAGGTCAGAAACTCTGCTCCGGGTGACAGCTGAGCTGGTCTCAACATCTGTTTCGAAAGAAACTGTTCAGCCATCTTCCACTATATGGGTCAGAGTCCCAGAGGCGGCCGCTTAGCCCGGGGCTGATTCTAAATTGTTGGCATTTTCCTGGTATGACATTTAGAAAACATGAATATAAATCTGCCCACCCACCTAACTTACTTGTCATTCATGGTGTTTTTCATCCCAGGATCCCCTGTCCATCAGAGTTGTTTCATTTTGCCCATGGTGATATAATTGTTGCAGAGTCTCTTGGTGTCCGTCTCTCGTGTTGCTGGAGATGCTTCCTATGATTACCATCATGTGGATATTAAGCGTTGCCCCAGTAGCACTTTTGTGACATGGAATGGTGAGGGGTTTGTGCAGCCTCCACGGGCCTTCTGTTGATTCAGGGGATCCAAATAGTAGGTGACAGAGTCCCTTGTCTGCCCCGGGGGGCTCCAGCCTCTCACGATGGTGTGGGCTGGCTCACTCCCTGAGTGCTATCCACCAGGTCCTGGCTGTGTCTTCTGAGCATAACTTGGAGAGATTTGGCAGGTGCTGCTCCTGACACTGGATCCTAGGAATGACTTGGTAGCCACAGCCTCGCCGTTGATACCTGGGAAGTAGATAAGATAGGATTCTGTCGCCGACCTTGTACATAACTCCTAATATGTGGGGTGCTGTGCTTTTTGAAGCTTCCACACCATTTCACAACAACCTCGGGTGCTAGAATGATAGGGACCATTGTCCCTGAGAGGGGCATGGTCCCCAGAGGGGACCATGATACCCAGATGGCTCTTGGCTGTGTGGACCATGGGATATGCTGGCTGTGAAGAGGGCAGGAGACCATGACACAAGCTTACAACAGGACAGAACTGGAAGGTTCTGCTGTTTCCTGGACCAAAGCATTAATGCTTTTTGTTTTTTTAATTAAGAAAAATACTGTAATTGTAAAATATACATAACATAAAATTTACTGTCTTAACCATTTCCAAGTGTACAGCCAGTAGTATTAAATACATTCACGCTGTTGTTATCTGTAGCACACAGTACTTCTTTGTGTGTGACTGGCATGCTTCAGTTAGCATAATGGATTCAAGATTAATCCGTGTTACAGCATGTGTCAGAATTTGCTTCCTTTCCAATCTCCAGAATCTTGCAAAACTGAAACTGAACCGACCAGGCATGAGAGCTCACTCCTGTAATCCTAGCACTTTGGGAGGCCGAGGTGGGAAAGATTGCTTGAGGCCAGGAGTTTGAGACCAGCCTCGCCAACATAGTGAGACCCCGTCTCTCTCTCTCTTTTCTTTTTGGGACAGAGTCTCACTCTGTCGCTTAGACTGGAGTGCAGTGGTGCGATCTCAGCTCACTGCAATCTCTGCACCCCGGGTTCAAGCGATTCTCCTGCCTCAGCCTCTTGAGTAGCTGGGATTACAGGCACCTGCCACGGTGCCTAGCTAATTTTTATATTTTTAGTAAAGACGGGGTTTCACCATCTTGGCCAGGCTGGTCTTGAATTTCTGACTTCATGATGCACCCGCCTCGGCCTCCCAAAGTGCTGGGATTACAGGCGTGAGCCACCATGCCTGGCTCCCCATCTCTTTTAATAAAAAAAAGAAACTGAACAATTAACTCCCCACGCAGCCCCTAGCAACCACTATTCTGCTTTCTGTTTCTATATGTTTGACTCCTAGATCTCATATCTAAAGCATTTTTCTGTAGCACACAGTACTTCTTTGTGTGTGACTGGCATGCTTCACTTAGCCTAGTGGATTCGAGATTAATCCATGTTACAGCATGTGTCAGAATTTGCTTCCTTTTTAAGGCTGAATAGTGTTCCCTTGTGCGGATGTACCGTGTTGTGTTTATCTATTCATCTCTCAGTGAACACTGGAGTTGCTTCTATTTTTATTTTATTATTTATTTATTTATTTATTTATTTATTTATTTATTTATTTATTTTGAGACAGGGTCTCACTCTGTTTCCTAGGCTGGAGTGCAGTTGCATGATCTTGGCTCACTGCAGCTCAAATTCCTGGGCTCAGGCGATCCTCCCACCTCAGACTCCCAGTAGCTGGGACTATGGGTGTGCCCCACCACACCCAGCAAATTTTTGTGCTTTTTGTGGAGACAACTTTTTGCTATGTTGCCCAGGCTGGTCTTGAACTCCCGGCCTCAAGCCATCCACCTGCCTCGGCCTCCCAAAGCACTGGGATGACAGGCCTGAGCCATCATGCCCGCTGGTTCTTTTCACTCTATCAGTAGTATCTTTTGATGCTGTATTTTTTTGCTTGTTGCTTGTGATTTGGGCATCATATCTAATAAATCATTGCCAAATCCAGTGTTATGAAGCTTTCTCCCATGTTTTCTTCTGTAAGTTTATGGTCTTAGTTCTTATCCTCAGGCAGCTTACCCACTTTGAATTAGTTTTTGTCGATGGTGTGAGGGCAGGGCCCAGCTTCACTGTTCTGCATGAGGGTGTTCTGTGTTCCCAGCTCTGCTTATGGGAGACACTGTCCTTTCCCCACTGAATGGTCTTGGCAGTTATCGAGAATGATTTGACTACCTAATGCTCTTTTGCAGGTTTTTGTCGAAATGTGGCTTCATCACTGTTCTCTGGAGATGTACCAAAAAATGCAGTTCCCCTCATGCCAAGGTATGTTTCCACAGTTTTTCTTCCCACCTCCTGCTTCTGACCATGCTCAGCCTGCTGCTTCTTATCCTGCATTTGAGTGAGTTTTCACAGACTGGATGGTGGGAAGCAGAAATCCACCACCCACCCCTCATTCAGAAGCTGAATAAGAAGTGGGCATAGTTCTCTAGTTCCTGATGAGGGGCGGGTGGCATTGCACCCTGATATGTGGACACTGAGGCCTGGAGGTCTGGCCTCTCCAGGGCCCTTCCTGTGCAGCTTCCGGAGCCCCCTCCCTGGCAACAGGAACAGATGAGGTTGTGGCACTTTTGCTGTGGGGGTGGGGGAGCTGCAGTGCCTCTGGGAGCCGCGTTCTCATCTGTCTCCTCCACCATCAGCAGTGCCTTTGTGCTTTCCCATGAAGTGATGGCCCGGGGCAGACCCATGCCCACCATAGTGGCACCATTGTTAGCCTCCTTTGTCTGCCCCCCACACCCCCACCTCCTCCAGAGCGTGAGCAAGCCGCCGTACTCATGGTGTGTGGGGCCTGGCGCCCTCCTACATGCAGCCTGGCCTGCTTCCTCCCCCTCTGCCTCGCCTCTCCCCACTCTCTATCTGGGCAGCATGCCCTGGGCACACAACCTGTAGTCCGGTGCCCATGGCGTCCGTGCATGGGAGACTTTGCCTTTATTGCTGACAAAATTCCAGAGGGCTTTGTCCAGAATGAAGGATCTGTGGGTGATGGAGTTAAACTTCAGAAGAGCCTCCTGTCACTTTTCCTCCGGTTCTGGAAAAGAGCTATGGGTCTCCTTCTGCCACAGTCTCTGCAGCCAGTTCTGTGGCCCCATGCTTTACCATGTGAAGGCTCTCTCAGAGCATAGGTTCCCCCAAATCCTCACCCTTAGCATCACCTGGAAGGAGAACAAGGAAAAGCTGGGGACCCCATCTTAGGCCTCCTGAGTCACAAAGAGCCTGCAGTGCCCTTCCCGCTTCCAGAGCAGACTTACTGCATATGCCTGGCTGGTGCCTGGGAGCCTGGTTGGTTCCTAGGGCCCCGCTTCTCCCTGGCGCCCTAGGACACTTGCTCAGCGCTCTTGCATGTGGCTTGACCTGGCAGGGGCAGGGGCCGCTGCACTGTGTCACCTTCCTGTCTGCTGGTTCTGCCTACTGAGTGAGTGGAAACACACCTACTTTCAAGGGCCAGCCAGAAAGGCTCTTCTGGGCTGTCACCTGTGAGGATTCTGTGTCCTCATGGGTCAGGGGAACTGGCAAGGCGTCGTCCCTGCAGAGGGCAGGAGGTGCCTTTCCCCTCTTCTCAATGTTCGCTTCCTCTTGGCCAGACCTTGGGTTGGGTGAGTCCTGCTCAGAATGACTTGCAGTGGTGGGATGAAGTGCCCAGAGATGCTCCACTTTTTGCCTCTTCCAGTTGAGGCAAAAAACAAAACGTGAGAAAACTGGGTGGGTGGGGGTCAGAGAAAGGCAGCTGTGGAGGTCGGGGCCCCCAAGGCCCCTGGCCCCTTGCCGCTTGCCCAGGCCTATGCTGCTCCTGCCATACAGAAATCCCTGCCTGTCTCTGCTAGCTCTTATTTCCACATGCAGGAAGTGAGGCTCCCAGGGTTGCCCTCCACACCCTGGTTGAATCCGAGGTGCATGCTTGCTCCCTGGTGGCCCTGTGGGCCATAAAGATGGCCAATGGCCCCACAGGCCACCACATTCCTTAGGCAAGGGCAGAGACGCACTGGAGAACTGTGTGTCTGTTTCCTGCCTGAGCCCTAGGTCTGGCACAGAGGAAGGCTGTGAAGGGCAACATCTCTCTGCCCTGCTCCTTCCCGCCCTGCTCTGCGTGTTGTGACATCTAGTAGGTGTGTTCTGATCTCTCCTGTGTGGAGCCCAGTGGTCGTGCTACTTGGGCAGGAGGCATGGCGCTCACGGGGCAGGATATGCACCAGGCCAGCTCTGGCTGTGCTGGGCTGAAGGGGTGCTTCAGAGGCTGCAGCGCTGCAGGGTGGTAGATTGGAGGGTCCTGGCTGGGGACCAGCTTAGCCTCAGTTTCCTGTTGCCTCTGGGTGTGTGTGGCTGTGGCCAGGTCCTCGGGGGCTCCTGCCCTTGGGAGCCCTCCATATCTGGAGGGTGGGAGTTCCTGATGCGGTAGGAGAGGTTGCCTCCTGGAGTCAGAGCTGATGCACAC
Organism: Gorilla gorilla gorilla; assembly: GCF_029281585.2. Classification (NCBI taxonomy): domain Eukaryota; kingdom Metazoa; phylum Chordata; class Mammalia; order Primates; family Hominidae; genus Gorilla; species Gorilla gorilla. The sequence continues at coordinate 18,090,388 of NC_086018.1, read as the reverse complement.
ACCACCTCGGCTGACCTCCAGGCTGGGGGAGTGCGGAGGGCAGGGCCTGGGGGCCTGAGCCTGTGCTACCCTTGGGGACCTGTCCTCATCTTCAGCTCTCAGAGAGATCCACTCATGGAGGGGACATTGATTGGGTTTTAGACATAGGAATTGATCATGTCATATACAAATTTGATAAATTTCTCAAAACAACCCAGGGAAATCCAGTCAATTACATATGTGTCTTCTCTGGGCAGAGTCCTCCTCCTAGAACATGCTTTGCCAGTTTATTTTCTGGGCCTCAGGATCTTGAGGCCTTGGTGGCTGACAGCATGTCCCAGAGAGAAAGCCCTGGGTACTTGAAGGGCTGTGGTGTGCACATGGCACACACGGTGTGGCCTCAGAGTCACCGGGGAGAGCGGGTCCCATCTGGAAGGGCAGTGAGTTGGGCCCTTCCAATGAGCTGGAGAGGCCTTTAGGCCCCAGCGACATTGAGAGGCCACCCAGGTGACCTGGAGGGTCTATCCGCCCCCAGCCTCCAAGGCTGCGGAGAGTGCTGTCACAGCTCTGGCCTGGCTGCCGAGGAGGGTGCTGCGCTGGTCGCAGCTGCTGGGACTGCAGTTGTTTGGATGGTCACTGACCATGCTTTTGTTGTTGTTTTTTTCTCCTCACTTCTGGGCTCGTTCTCATTGCTTTCTTTCTCCACTTCCCCCTCCCATGTCCGGTACCATGTCTCTCCTTCACCACCCTGTCCTCTCATGCTTTCCCCTTCTGCCTCTTCCGGCTTCTCTCTGTTCGCTCTCTCAGCTGGAGGTGCTGCACTACCGACTCTGTGTCTCCAGTGCCCACCACAGCCCCCGGCAGCCGAACCTCCAGGCCCTCCACACCTACCAAGTACTGGCTGTGCTCGTTCATTCCCTTCCCCTGCCCGGAGTGCGTGTCTGTGCCTGGCAAAGCAAGGGGCTGGCTGGGCCCAGCTGCAGGTGACTCAGAGGCTAGTTTCAGGCAGAGTGAAGCCCCTGTGTTGGGGGAGGCAGAGATCAGCCTCCAGCCCGGCCTGGCCCCTGGCTTTGCAGACTAGCCTGGCTTGTGGGAGTGGGGTGTGGCTGTGTGTCAGAATGAGGCATGTGGCCTGGACTGGCCAGACTCCCCACCAGTGGAGGTGTCACAAGTTCTCTGGTGTTGGAGGCTCTGTGCTCGGCCCTGGTTTGAAGAGCTGGAATCGTGAGGCCTCTGCAGTGGCCCAGTTCACCCCCACTCTGCAGGGCGCAGTGCTAAGGAAGGAGCTGAAGACACAGAGGCCTGGGACTTACGGTAATGTGGGTGCTGCCCTGTTCAGAACTGTCATCCAGCTTGGAGGTTCCATGACCCAGACTGTGTGTGAGGCAAGGGGGTTGGGGAGGACCTGGGGCTTGGCCCTATAGCTCACAGAGGCTGTCAGTCCTTCACCTAGGGAGCCCTGGCCACTCGTAGACACCTGTGGAGGTGGATGAGCATAGGTAGTGACCTCATAGAGGTTGTGGTCTGCCTAGGCACAAATGACAAGCGTACGGATGGATTTGAGGTCAGTGAAGCGGAGTTCAGGCCCGTGGGGGATTTTGGGGACGACAGAGTTAGTGAGTCTGTGAGAGCCCGGGGAGACGAACTGTGCCCACAGCCAGGGGTCTGTCGCATTCACCCTGTGAAGGAGCACACGTGATTGAATGGGAATTTGAGCGCAAGATGAAAAAAACATGTGGGCCCCGAGTGCCAGTGGGTTGGGATGGCAACCACTGCATGTGATGGCGTCCCTGTTCCGCAGGAGCCACTGGAGAAGAGGGAGATGAGGGCTTGGGCCAGGGAGGGAGGGCAGTGTCCAGGAAGCATCTAGCAACCCCCATGGCAGGGCAGGTGACCAGGGAGACCCTGGAGGGGTGAGCTGAGGTGCTGTGAGGCTGGGCCCAGTGGGAAATGTGGGGCTTTGGGTACACATCTTTGAGAAGCAAGCAGGTGTGACTGTGGCCAGGGACTACACGTGGGAATGTGGCCCAGGAGGGGTACAGAGCTGAGGGAAAAGTTCGGCTCAGCAAACCTGTGGGAAAATAGCCTGAGAGGCTTTCATGTGACTGCCGGGGCAGGGGCAGACACCGGCCCCTCCAGACCCTCTGGAAGGACCAGGTGAGGTTGGGTAAGTGAACCTGCAGGGGAAGGCAGGTTCCCAGTTCCTATGTGGATGCTGTCCCTTCCCCTGAGCTGCAGGGAGGATGTCATGGCTCAGGATCCCAGGCCAGGATCAGAGGGAGGGCCAGGGGTGAGACTGGAGGAGAAGGACCCTGGTCTAACTTCCCACCCCGCTGGTGCCATTCTAGTCGGGCAGTATAGGTAGTGGTTTTCTTCCAAAGCAATGCAAATTCATTGCCTAAATACTTAAAGATACAGATAGAAGAAAATAGCCAGGTACGGTGGCTCAAACTTGGAATCCCAGAACTTTGGGAGGCCAAGGAAGGCAGATTACTTGAGCTCAGGAGTTTGAGACCAGCCTGGGAAACATGATGAGACCCCTGCCTCTACAAAAAAATAGAAAAATTATCTGGGTATGTTGGTATGTGCCTCTGGTCTCCGCTACTCGGGAGGCTTTGGTGGGAGGATCCCTTGAGCCCAGGAGGCAGAGGTTACAGTGAACCGACATTGTGCTGCTGCACTCCAGCCTGGGTGACAGAGTGAGACCCTGTCTCAAAAAAAAAAAGGAAAAAGAAACAAGAAGAAGAAGAAAATACCTCCATTCCCAGCCTCAGCCACTGATCTGTGGGTGTGTCTCCTGGACCTGTGGGGACATTTTCCTGACGGGCAGACTTGAGTGGGCAGTGATGTGAGCAGTGGTCCATGTGGGTTCTGCAGCATCCCAGGATATACCCAGAGGCCGGGCCCTGCACCAGTCTCAGCATCACAGATGTGTTGAGGCCCAAAGGGCTGGGGGTAAGCATGGAGAGGCGAGCATGTCCACTCTGACTCAGGGGCCCGCCCTCAGTGGCCCCCTTCTCCTGCCCTCATCCACTCTTGATGCTCCCCACTGCCCTCTCAATGCTGAGCAACCAGAGAAAGCCCACAGCTGGCAAAAAGGCTTTCCTCTTGGGTGTAGGTCTCCAGGATCCTGCTTGTACATTGTAAATCAAAAGCTTGGCCTATTAGCTTGACTGTGCTCTTGTCTTGGGGTTTTCCTGACCACAGGTCTGTGGGCAACAGAGGAATTGATGCCCAGGGCTTCTCCCAGGCTGAGCCCTCATCCGGCTGTGTCCAGAATGAGGAGCAGTTGGAAGCAATTGGGGAGAAAAGTGAAGGTTCTTATTTTTTGAACAGGGTCTTACTCTGTCACCCAGGCTGGAGTGCAGCGGCACCATCCTAGCTCACTGCACCAAGAACACCTGGGCTCAAGCGATCCTCCCACCCTAGCCTCCTGAGTCACTAGGACTACAGGCGCACACCACCATGCCCAGCTAACTTTTTAAAATTTTTGTAGAGACAGGGCCTCCCTATGTTGCCCAAGCTAATCTCGAATTCCTGGCCTTAGCCATCTTCCCCGGGAGACCCTGGATCCAGAGCTTGGGGGTGACATCGGCCTCCTCCTGCCATGACGATCAAGATAGGCAGCAATGGCCAAGGGCACAGTCTGGCGGGCCATGGCCCTGTGCCACCCACCGCGGGTGTGCAGCGGTGCAGAAGCAGATGCGTCTGTCTCAGTGAGTTCTCCCCAGGTAGGCTGTGTGGGCGCTGGGCCAAGCACTTCCCTACCACGAGCTGGTCGCAGTTCAGACCAAGCAGTACAAGGCACACCCGCGGGGTGCGAGGCACAGTGGTGGCCCCACTCTTTGCCTGGCTCGTGCCTCCTGTGTGGAGGCAGATCAGCTGTCCCAGGGCGGGCTGTGTTCAGACCTGGAGGCCACGTGCTGCAGCCCTTCCCAGGCCCTGACCCCTCTTCCTCCACCCAGGAGTCGTTCATGCCCACCAAGGGGCACATGCTGGTGGTGCGCCTGCCACTGAAGCACCTGCACGCCTTTGCCGACAGCCTGAAGCCAGAGCAGGCCTCACCTTTCGTCCACTCCCACACCACCAGCCCCCTGGGGGAGTTCAAACAGTGGGTGGCCCTTGCGGCTTCCAGCCGCTGCTGTCTCCTCCTCTTTCCCCTCTTCCGGTGTTGCCCACGGCAACCTTTCGCTGGGGCATGTGGGGGCAGGGTGAGGGGAATCCCTTCCTGCTCACAGAGCACGTGAGGCCTCTGGAGGGCTACGCAGGTGCCTTCTCAGCTAGCCTGGTGGGGCTGCTGGCTGATCTCCGGCTCCCAGAGCCTCTCTCTCCAGACTGGCCAAAGAGGCCCCATCACGGTGCCGTCTCTTGCTCCTCCCCACCCCTGTCAGGAGAAGGGTTGGGGTGGGTCCTGACTCCCAGGCCCATCGGGGCTGGCAGAGTGGGCTGTTTTGTGTGGGGCTGAGGTGAGGTGTGTGCAGGAGATGCAATGGCTTGGCCGCCTGCATGCTGTGTGTCCTCGGGATGCTCCCTAACCTCGGTTTCTTCCTCTGAAGAATGGGGCTGAAACCAGCTCTTACCACTCAGAGGTGCCTAGTGCTCTCTCCCAGCAGAGCCAACCCTCGCTAATGGGAGCCCCGGGCTCATCTGTGAGCAGGGCCACCTTACTGTGCAAGCGGCTGGTGACCCTCCCCTCCTCTGCAGGCCGCTGTCCCGAGGTTCGTCCAGCAGAAACTCTACCTCTTCCTGTGGCGTTGCTTTGGCCACTGGCCCTTGGACGCATTGTTCAGAGCTAGGAGTGTCGGCCCCATCACATGTGTGCCTGTGTCCTCTGTGTGCCCCAATGAGGGAGGTCCCCTGGGGTGGATGAAGGAGAACAAGTGTTGTCACAGAGACCTTGGAGAGGAGGGGGCCTTGGAGGGCCACGTTGTTCTTTCTGTTTCAGTTTCCAAAGCCAACCCTCAGGTACAGCAAAGCCCTGCCCCATCCCACCTGTCTGGTGCCAGACAGGTTTCTACTCTTACGCAACCAGGTAGCACTGGGTCCCGTGGGCCGGGAAGAGCCCACCCATGACCCTGGCTTCGTCTCTCCTGCGCCCTCTGGGGGACGTGGGAAGAGCCAACTTAGCTGCCACCTGGGGACCTGGGCTCCAGGCCACCGGAGGATTTGGCCCCAGCCACTGGGCCTTCAGCACACACCTCCCCCAACAGGTCCTGGAGGTGTGGCTGAGCTACCTGCAGCCATGGTGGTATGCGGCTGACAAGCAGGCTGCCAGCAGCAACTCCCAGCCCCAGTGTGTCTGAGAAACGGTGGGCCTTGGCCTCCTCTCCTCACATGCCACTGGCTCCCTGGGCGAATGTTGCTCCAGTGGGTGGAGGCCAAGACAGCGGCCTGTGCTGGGGTCAGCCTGGCCCTGGCCCTCTCCCAGCTGCTGCTGAGTGGAGCACAGACCAGCCCTTCCTAGGCTCAACTTCGCCAGGCCCTAGAATGGGTTTCTCATGGAAGCAGTGGGTGACCTGTCCCCTCTCCCTTCTGGCCCAGACAAATTTTCATGGTGACCCCCAAACTGTTCCTTAACCCTTCCTTACCAGCACAGAGCAGACCAGTGGCCACCTTCCCCTCATCTCCTGCTTGATCCTCACAGCAGACCCCCCAGGCTTCCATGGCACCTGGCGTGGCCACTGACCTCTCCTTTCCTTGCCCGAGGCCTTCCCCTTTGGACCCTCTGGGGGATCCTCCCTCAGCCCCCTCAGGCTCTGGGCTGGCCTCTGCCATGGTGGCTTCAATCCTCTTGGAAAGGGGCCTCAGGCCTGCTAAGGATGCAGCAATCTTAGAGGGCCCGGGTCTCACCTGCCTGTGTCCTGCCCTCCCTGCCTGCCAACAGTCCCCTGAACTGTCATCCATAACACTGCACAGTTAAGGCTGAGACCGGCTGGACCCTGCCTGCCCTGCAGCCACCAGGCACCAGGCACTGGGTGGAAGACCGCAGGTATACCCACAGAGGGGGTCTGCACAGACCAAGCTGCGGGCCCATGGCACCACAGTTTCTCCCTGGCAATTCGTGGCAGCATCCTTGGGAGGCGGTCTTGGTCTCTGGCATGCGTTTGTCTTGGCTGGGTTGGACATTGGCTTCTGTCACTCCTCCTGGTGTTTGCCCTCCTGCAGACACCGTTGGGGGCTCTGTGAGCCACCAGCTCCCTCATTTGCCCTCCCCATGTTGGCCACCTACTACATGGGAGACACTGCTGGGCAGGACCTCAGGAGGACACCCCTGGGTCATGGCTCCCCAGATACCTCGGAGGCATTCTGAAAACCTGTGGGCAGCAACCAGGTTCTCTGTGCCCCCGGAAGTGGGCGCTAGGTTCATCTCCTGCCTTCCAGTTCGAGCAGCTGTTCCTGAAGCCGGAGCTCGTCATCCCCCACCGCCAGCACCGACTCTTCACAGCCTGCACATTCGCCAGCAGCTTCCTGTCATAGTGGCCACCAGTGGTCACTGATGCCTCCTTCAAGGTGAAGAGCCACATCTATGGCCTGGAGGGCCAGGACTGCAAGTACACCTGATGTTCGGGCCCAAGGCTTACACCCTGGTGAGTGGGTTGGCGGTGCCCCTTCACAGGAACCCTGGAGCCACGGGGCTGAGCAGAGGCAGGGAAGTGCTGTGTTCTGGCGGGAGGGAGGGAGGTTGGGCGGAGAGTTGACGCACATCTCCTTTCCCTGTTTCAGTAAAGTCTGATTTGTTTCTGATAACGAAGGCAGTGTTGGGAAATTTCACATTTAGAAGATCATTCTTTAGTCTTTAAAAGTCCTCCAGCAGAAGCTGCTCCTCCTGTCACTCAGTGATCTGGCTGTGCACCCATCTTAGGGCCCCCAGCCAGCCTGCCTGGGTGGCAGTACAGGCGTATCCTGCCGGTGACCTGCCCTCGCCTCCCTTGCAGGTCCTGCACCTTGCTCAGCTCATCACGCAGGCCAAGCACACGGCCAGGTCCATCTTGGACCAGTGTGTGGAGACTCCAGCTGACCACTCCTTCCTGTTGTGGCTGGGCTTTGGCCCCACAGACACCAACGGCTCCTATTCAGCCATGACCTGGGCGAGATGGGGCAGGACAGCGTCCAGAAGATGGACGAGTGCCTGGAGGAGGCCCTGGAGTACCTGCGCCAGATATTCCGGGTATGAGCAATGGGGCCTGTCCCACGGCCATTAGGGTCCCCTTCCCCGAAGGATCCACTCCCCCTTTGCCCATGGTCAGCATGCACCCGTCCCAGCCCCATGCAGATGAACCCGGTGTTGTGGGAGGCAGGCCCACACCCCGAGTGTCATGTCCGGGTGCTCTCGTTGCCACTGTTAGAGGCTGATGGGGTGAAGACTGGTCTTCCTTTGCCTTGACACTGAGGGCAGAGGAGCTTCTGTCTCTCTGGCAGCTCAGTGAAGTGCAGCTCACACAGAGTCTCTCACACTTGCCTTGGACACCATCCAGGATGAGAATGGAAAGAAGCAGCTCCGGACTGCATCGCGGGTGAGGACAGACTCATCCCCACGCCCCTGGGCCAGTACCAGGTGAGAGGCCCAAGTCCCAGAGGTGCACGGGTTGGGCCCTGACGTGTCCCCAGCTCCCTCCTCCCCTGTGAGCAGAGATGGCTTGGCTCTTCTGAGTTGTGTGCAGGGGCCATGTTTCCTTTTCTCTTCTTTCTTTTTTTTGAAACAAGGTTTCCCTCTCTTGCCCAGGCTGGAGTGCAGTGGCATGATCTTGGCTCACTGAAACTTCCACCTCCTGGGTTCAAGCGATTCTCCCACCTCAGCCTCCTGAATAGCTGGGATTACAGGCACATGCCACCATGCCTGGCTAATTTTTTTTTTTTTTTTTTTTTTTTTTTTTTTGAGACGGAGTCTTGCTCTGTAGCCCAGGCTGGAGTGCAGTGGCGCAATCTCGGCTCACTGCAAGCTCCACCTTCTGGGTTCACGCTATTCTCCTGCCTCAGCCTCCTGAGTAGCTGGAACTACAGGTGCCTGCCACCAAGCCCAGCTAATTTTTTTTGTATTTTTTTTAGTAGAGACGGGGTTTCGCAGTGTTAGCCAGGATGGTCCTGATCTCCCGACCTCGTGATCCACCTGCCTCGGCCTCCCAGAGTGCTGGGATTACAGGTGTGAGCCACTGCACCTGGCCAATTTTTGTATTTTTAATAGAGACGGGGTTTCATCATATCAATCAGGCTGGTCTCTAACTCCCGACCTTGTGATCCGCCTGCCTCGGCCTCCCAGAGTGCTGGGATTACAGGCATGAGCCACTGCACCTGGCCAGGGCCATGTTTTCTGGCCCAACCCTATAGCCTGGGTTTCTAGATCATCAACAGGCTGCAAAGGTTTGAAATTGAGTACCAGGGGGACCCGGAGCTGCAGCCCCTCTGGAGTTATGAGATTACCAGCTTGGTCTGAGCATCCTTCTGGCTGTCATCTGCCATCAAACACAGAGTGAGTGGGCAGGAGGGCTGGCCTGGCCTCTTCAGAGAGGGTTCTTGGTGCTCCTGCCTGGGGTACAGTCTCAGGGTGGCCTGTGGGGGTGGGGTGCAGCTGTCCTGAGGCCTGTGGTGCCACCACCCCATGCCCCCGTGCCACTGCCTGCACTTCAGTTTGCAGACCAGATGGCGGCTCTGTGTTCCTGAGACGACTTCCTTGCCAGCTTCTGTTGCTACCACCTCACAGAGCCCACGCTGGCCAGCGGCCACAGGCTCAACCTGCACTTCCTAGGCAGCTACCTGACACTGCCCTGGCTACTGCTGGCTTTCTTCATGGCCTCTCTGTTCTGCATCAGGCCCCTCACCTGTGCACTGCTGTTCACCCTGGGCTACGTCCTCTACTCCTTGGCCATGATGTTGCTGACCAAGTGGGGAAGCTGCACCAGCCCTGATGGCATTGGAGGTGGGAGGCCACTCCAGGTGGGAACATGGTTATCTTTGGGCTCCTGGTGGGGGCAGGGGGGTTCCTGCAGTCGTGGATGCATCTAGGGGAAATGGGACCAAGAAGGGAAGAAGGTAGCTTCAATAAAATCAAGTGCTTAAAGACACAGCAACTGTTCGATGATATTGAAGTATTCAAAATATATGACAACTACAGATTCACTGACAGAAACTACTACGGGGTATCTCACACCTTCATTCACCCCACAGACGACACACCAGGGAGAACAGCATCTCGGTGGTGATTTTTTTTTTTTTTGAGACAGAGTCTTGCTCTGTAGCCCAGGCTGCAGTGCGGTGGTGTGATGATCATGGCTCACTACAACCTCCACCTCCCAGGTTCAATCTATTCTCCTGCCTCAGCCTCCTGAGTAGCCGGGACTACAGGCTCACACCACCACGCCTGGCTAATTTTTTGTACTTTTAGTAGAAACGGGTTTTTACCATGTTAGCCAGGATGATCTCCATTTTCTGACCTCGTGATCCACCCGCTTCAGCCTCCCGAAGTACTGGGAATACAGTCATGAGCCACCGTGCCCGGCCTCAGTGGTGATTTTCAAACCAAGCCTTTGTTTTTGGTGTGGGTTTTGGGGCTTCTTTTTAATGTTTTTCAAATTTAAATGTTGTGCTTTGTATTTTGGTTTTTGTTTGTTTTTGTTTTAAGACAGAGTGTCGCTCTTATCACCCAGGCTGGAGTGCAATGGCGCCACCTTGGCTCACTGCAACCTCCGCCTCCCAGGTTCAAGTGATTCTCCTGCCTCAGCCTCCCGAATAGCTGGGATTACAGGCGTGCGCCACCATGCCCAGCTAATTTTTGTATTTTTAGTAGAGATGGGGTTTCACCATGTTAGTCAGGCTGGTTTCAAATTCCTGACCTCATGTTAGCCACCCACCTCAGCCTCCCAAAGTGCTGGGCTTACAGGTGTGAGCCAGCGCGCCCGGCCAGTGCTTTGTATTTTTATGTAAACTCAGAATAAAGGCATTTTAGGGCCTGTGACCAAAACCCAAACCAAGCTTGTAACTCCACCAGGGATCTGAATAAACCTGCCCTTGCTTTTGAGTTTTCCACCGCCTAGGCTCAGTATCCAGGCGGTTCACCCATACAGGGTCCCTGAGCACGTGGGGGCTGTGGAAACAACTGCTGGGCACCCTGTTGGCCCCTCACCCCAGTGTCCACGGGCCTGGCCCTCTGGTTTCCTTTGCTTTCCTTGCCCAGGGGCACAGTAGACTTGGCAGCAGCAAAACCAAGGTGCATATTAACACTGAAGTGCCTGAGACAGAAAGGGTGAGGGTCCCTGCTGGGCCTGAACCACGTGAATTTTGCCTTCTACTCAATATCAACGTTGAGTAGATTGGCCTGTAATCCCAGAAGTTTGGGAAACCAAGGCAGGGAGGATTACTTGAGTCCAGGAGTTTAAGCCCAGCCTGGGCAACATAGCAAGACCCCATCCCTACAAAAGATTCAAAAAGTTGGCTGGGCGCGTGGCCCACGCCTGTAATCCCAGCACTTTGGGAGGCCAAGACACGCAGATCACCTGAGGTCAGGAGTTCAAGATCAGCCTGGCCAACATGGTGAAACTTTGTCTCTACTAAAGACATAAAAATTAGCTAGGTGTGGTGCCACCTACGTGTAATCCCAGCTACTCGAGAGAGGCAGGAGAATCACTTGAACCTGGGAGCTGGAGGTTGCAGTAAGCCAAGATTGTGCCACTGCACTCCAGCCTGGGCGACAGAGTGAGACTCCGTCTCAAAAAAAAAAAAAAAAAGATTCAAAAAGCTAGGTGTGGTGGCTCACACATGTGGTCTCAGCTACTTGACAGGCTGAGGTGGGAGGATCACCCGGGCTCAGAAGGTCAAGGCTGCAGTGAGCCATGATCACATCACCGCACTCCAGCCTGAGCGACAGAGCAAGACTCTGTCTCCAAAAAAAAAAACAAGCTGACGACCTGAAACATATGCCACCATGTCTGTGGCTTCCAGAAGCTCTGAGGGTCTCGGGAGTGACTGGGGACTGTGCACTCAGCCCCAGGGCAGCGTCTGGCCAGGAATGGAGGCAGACACAACCTACTGAATAGAGAACTAAGAACAGCAAAGCCAAGTGAGGAGGCAGGGTCTTGGTGGTCGGGGCCTGGACACTGGAGAGAAAAGGGGACTACTGGCACGAGAGCAGAAGCCAAATGCAGTTGGGGGTTCCCAGCCAGGAGGCACTGCGGGGGACTTCCAAGGAAGGCCTGGGGTTGGAGCAACCCAGGAACCAGTTCTGGGGCACAAGGAGGAGGAAGCTCAGGAGACTTCTAGGAGGGAGGCTGGTGGCCGGGGTCCTGAGGAGGCCAGGCTAGAGGCAGGAGTTCTTGCACATTCTCGTCTCTCCACCCCGGACGCCTCCAGAGTGGTTTACTCTAACCGCCACCACCTCCTCAACTCCTAGGATGCCCTCAACTTTTTGCCACTGGACCACACTCCCCTGCTGTGAACAGGCCAAATCCAGATGCTTCTCAGACCTCATGGCCTGGAGCCTCTGGCAGCACAGCTTCAGGCTCTCCAGACACCACCCCTACCCCCTGCACCTCCACATCCCCCTCCTTGCACCAGGCAACGCTATTCCCCTGGAACCCATTTGTGGCCCACTCTCTTCCATGACCAACACATCCTATCTCTAGGATGTACCAGCACCCACATGATCCCAGGTGACTCAGATTCTGATCGCCTCATGCAGGCAACCCACAAGCAGAGGCCCTGTGTAATCAGGAGAACTCTATACCTTTCCTCTTGGACATCAAAGAGCAAGTTAGATCCCCTAAATGGCCAATAACACTGACATTTCCAACAAAAATGAGAAAGGACTCTTTGTATTTTTTTGAGACGAGGTCTTGCCATGTTGCCCAGGCTGGAGTGCAATGCACCATCATGGCTTGCTGCAGCCTCCAAATCCTGGGCTCAAGCAATCCTCCCACATCAGCATCCCACCCAAGTAGCCAGGACTACAGGCACGCACCACCACACCCTGCTAATTTTTAAATTTTTTTGTAGAGATATGGGTCTCACTACATTGTCAGTCTGGTCTTGAACTCCTGGGCTCAAGTGATTTGCCCGAAGCACTGGGTTTACAGGTGTGAGCCACCATACTGGAGAGAGGACTCTTATGTAGCCGTCACTTTAAAAATTAAGCTAGCTTCCCTTGACTCCCAAAACCAGAATTCTTAGCAGAATTTTCCCAAGTGAGAAGGGGCCGAAATATAGAAAATTATTTCCCAATCAAGAATTTCCACTTTTGGCCGGGCACAGTGGCTCACGCCTGTAATCCCAGCACTTTGGGAAGCTGAGGCAGGTGGATCGCCTGAGCTCAGGAGTTTGAGACCAGCCTGGGCAACATGGTGAAACCCCATCTCTACTAAAAATACAAAAAATTAGCCAGGCCATCATGGAGGCTCACACCTGTGGTCCCAGCTACTCAGGAAGGCTGAGGCAGGAGAATCGCTTGAACCCAGGAGGCGGATGGAGGTTGCGGTGAGCCGAGATCGCACCACTGTACTCCCGCCTGGGCAACAAGAGCAAAACACAGTCTCAAAAAAAAAAGAAAAAAAAAAAAAGATTCACAATGGAGACCAGGCCTGGCGGTTCACGCCTGTAATCCTAGCATTTTGGGAGACCAAGATGGGAGGACTGCTTGAACCCAGGAGTTCAAGACCAGCCTGGGCAACATAGCAAGATCCTGTCTCTGTTAAACAAAACAAAACAAAACAAAAAACAGCCTAGGCAACATGGGGAGACCCTGTCTCTACAAACAATAAAAAATAAAACATTAGCGGCCAGGTGCGGTGGCTCACATCTGTAATCCCAGCATTTTGGGGGAGGCTGAGGGCGGTGGATCATGAGGTCAGGAGATCAAGACTATCCTGATTAGCACGGTGAAACCCTGTGTCTATTAAAAATACAAAAAATTAGCCGGCCGTAGTGGTGCATGCCTGTAATCTGAGCTACTCAGGAGGCTGAGGCAGCAGAATCGCTTGAACCCAGGAGGCGGAGGTTGCGGTGAGCCGAGATGGTGCCACTGCACTCCAGCCTGGGCGACAAGAGTGAAACTCAGTCTCAAAAAAAAAAAAAAAAAAAGATTCACAGTGGAGACCGGGCCTGGTGGTTCATGCCTGTAATCCTAGCACTTTGGAAAACCAAGATGGGAGGACTGCTTGAGCCCAGGAGTTCAAGACCAGCCTGGGCAACATAGCAAGACCCTGTCTCTGTTTAAAAAAAAACAAAACAGCCTAGGCAACATAGGGAGACCCCCCTCTCTACAAACAATAAAAAATAAAAAATTAGCGGCTGGGTGCAGTGGCTCACGCCTGTAATCCCAGCACTTTAGGAGGGCAAGGCAGGCGGATCATGAGGTCAGATCGAGACCATCCTGGCTAACACAGTGAAATCCCGTCTCTACTAAAAATACAAAAAATTAGCTGGGCGTGGTGGTGGGCGCCTGTGGTCCCAGCTGCTCTGGAGGCTGAGGCAGGAGAATGGCGTGAACCCAGGAGGCAGAGCTTGCAGTGAGGCGAGATCACGCCACTGCACTCCAGCCTGGGCCACAGAGCGAGACTCCATCTCAAAAAAAAAAAAAAAAAAAAAAAAAAAGCCAGGGCTGGGCATGGTGTCTCCATGCCTGTAATCCTAGCACTTTGTGAGGTCAAGGTGGGTGGGTCACTTGACATCAGGGGTTCGAGACCAGCCTGGCCAACATGGTGAAAGCCCATCTCTACTAAAAATACAAAAATTAGCCAGGCATGTTGGTGCATGCCTCTAATCCCAGCCACTCGGGAGGGTGAGGCAGGAGAATCACTTGAACCTGGGAGGCAGAGGTTACAGTGAGCCGAGATCATGCCACTGCTCTCCAGTCTGGGTGACAGAGTGAGACTCCTTCTAAAAAATAAATAAAAAATGAAAGTGATAAATTGGCAGCTGGCACCAGGGAGAGGCCAGTTCCTGATGGGTCATACCTGTTTCACTAAAGTGTTAATTGAATGCAGGCACCAGGGAGAAGCAATTTCCCCGGCCATGTGCATTAAGAGACAATGGCAGAGGAGTATGACCTTCTGGTACGGAAGAAATCTTCAGATGGGCATGCATACAGTTTCCTAAGCACACTGCGTGTGCTCATCTCCCAAGGGTAAGGAGGACACTGTGCATGTAGGCAGCCCACCCTAGGGGAAGAATCTTGGGAAAGGGGTCAGTCTATAAAGTCCTAGAATCAAGGTTAAACACCGCACTTGACCTTTATGTGCCTGTTTAGGTCTCTTCCAAGAATACTTTCTTTCTTTCCTGTTCTAAAGCTTTTTTAAATAAACTTTCACTCCTGCTCCAAAACTTGCCTCGGTCTCTTTTTCTGCCTTATGCCCCTCAGTTGAATTCTTTTTTTTTTTTTTTTTTTTTTTTTTTTGAGGTGGAGTCTTGCTCTGTCGCCCAGGCTGGAGTTCAGTGGCGCAATCTCGGCTCACTGCAAGCTCCACCTCCTGGGTTCCTGCCATTCTCCTGCCTCAGTCTCTCATGTAGCTGGGACAACAGGCACCCACCACCGTGCCTGTTTAATTTTTTTTGTATTTTTAGTAAAGACGAGGTTTCAGCGTGTTAGCCAGGATGGTCTCGATCTCCTGACCTCGTGGTCTGCCCGCCTTGGCCTCCCAAAGTGCTGGGATTACAGGCGTGAGCCACCATGCCCTGCCGGTTGAATTCTTTCTTCTGAGGAGGCAAGAATTGAGGTTGCTGCAGACCCATACAGATTCACTGCCACTAACTCAGACACCTTCCACTGCTAACACTGACTTTGTTACTGTGTTTATTTGGAGGTTAAGTATGGTTTAAGGAGATGTGTGTGGGTACCAGGTTGACAAGGGGTGGACTTGTGATGGTTAATTCTATATGTCAACTTGTCTGGGCCACTGGATGCACACATATCTGGTTACACATTATTTCTGGGCATGTGTGTGAGGGTGTTTTCAGAAGTAATTAGCATTTAAATTGGTGGTGCAAGCAGCCATGCCTATACTTCTGGGGTAGCTTCCCTATAGCTTGCAGGAGCCACAGCAGGCAATAAGAGCCCCATCCTCCAAATACTGGGGATCTGTGTTCTGATTGATGATGGCTGCTTCAGATTGTGGAAGTGCAGACGAAGAGGCAGGCAGCCACTCTTGCCATCTCCACTACCATGTTTGCAACATCCCTCCTCAACACTCACCCCCTCCCTAGAGACATACCTTCCAGAGGTTTTTATGGATCAGCACCTTTTCCTGCCTGCATTTTTCTTTTTCCCTTCTTGGAAGCCACTTATGTAGGACTAGGACATTCAAAAGCAACCATAAACCAGGCACAGTGGCTCACGCCTGTAATCTCAACACTTTGGAAGGCTAAGGCAGGAGGATTTCTTGAGCCCAGGAGTTTGAGACCAGCCTGGGCAACATAGCAAGACAAAAAATTTAAAAATTAGCCAGGCATGGTGGTGTGTGTCTGTAATCCCAGTTACCACGGAGGCTGAGGCAGAAGGATGGCTTGAGCCCAGGAGTTCCAGGCTGCAAGTGAGCTATAATTGTGCCACTGCACTCCAGCCTGGGTGACTTTCTTTCCACTCAGGACATCCTCCTTCCCATCCCTTATAACATTGCTGCCATTCATTCCAGCTATCCATAAGCTATAATTACTGAATACATGTTGATATAATTATTTTGAATAACCTGCCATCTGTTAAACTAAAAATAAGAACAATACAAGATTCTGGCCAGGTGCAGTGGCTCATGCCTGTAATTCCAGCACTTTGGGAGGCCAAGGCAGGCAGATCACCTGAGGTTGGGAGTTCAAGACCAGCCTGACCAACATGGAGTAACCCCGACTCTAATAAAAATAGAAAATTAGCTGGACGTGGTGGCACATGCCTGTAATCCCAGCTACTCAGGAGGCTGAGGCAGGAGAATCACCTGAACCCAGTAGGCGGATGTTGTGGTGAGCCAAGATCGCGCCATTGCACTCCAGCCTGGGCAACAAGAGTGAAACTCCGTTCCCCACCCCCACCAAAAAAAAAGATTCTATTTTATCTTCATTTATTTCTTATCTAATGCACTTCCTTTTTTTTTTTTAGATCCAAATTCCAGCAGTCCTCCTGCCTCAGCCTCCCAAGTAGCTGGGACTACAGGAGCACACCACCAAGCCTGGCTAATTTTTTTTCTTTTACTTTTTATAGAGACAGGGTCTCACTATGTTGCCCAGGCTGTAGAGAATGCCTGAATGCGTTTTATTATTTTATTTTTTCTTTTTTGAGACAGAGTTTCCCTCTGTCACCCAGGCTGGAGTGCAATGGCGCGATCTCTGCTCACTGCAACCTCCGCCTCCCGGGTTCAAGCCATTCTCCGGCCTCAGCCTCCCAAGTAGCTTGGACTACAGGCACGTGCCACCAAGTTCAGCTAATTTTTGTATTTTTAGTAGAGAAGGGGTTTCACCATGTTGGCCAGGCTGGTCTCAAACTCCTGACCTCAAGTAATCCGCCCACCTGGGCCTCCCAAAGTGCTGGGATTATAGGCATGAGCCACCGTGCCCAGCCCTGGGTGCCTTGTAAATCAGACTGTACTCACCCAGGAAGAGCCAGCCACAGGCCCCGCCCCAGCTGCCCACCCTGCTCCTCAGCCACGCCCCTTTCCATTGTGACAGGGGCAGCATGGCCACTAAGCCAGGGTGCGGTGGCAGCGGCTGTGTAGTTGGGGGTGGCGACACGAGCCGTGGGAGCTAGCCTCCCAGCTGGTCCCCGGGATCTCAGGTTACATCGCACCCCCCGCAGTGCCGCCGGTCTGTGGGTGTCCAGATCGACCAGCAGAGGCAGATCCTGGACTTGGACCTGGGCCTGCAGTTCCTACAGCAGCAGTGCTTGGAGTTGCTGGCCAAGCTCCACGAGAAGATCGAGCACCTGAAGTGGGAGAACAAGGGTGAGCCCAGCCACAGGGCCCTAGGCCTGCCCTGCCTCCCCAAGCGCCTGAACACGGCAGCGGCCCGCAGAGCAGAAACACAGCACATGAACTCCAGCACCCGCCTGGGCTCAGGGAGGACACAGGGCAGCAAGCCCACGCCAGGTCCTGCCATGCTGAGCTCTTCCCCTGCCCCAGGACGGAGACCCGCCTAGGCCCGGGGCGGTGCCCTCCTTGTCTGCCTGTCCCGCCGGGGGCAGCATCATTTCAAACGCTGACCCTGCCAGCCCTCCCCTCTCCAGGCAGGGTCAGGTACACATCTGTTAAAAACTTTGTAGAAGGAAAACATGCCCAGTGCCGGTGCACAACTGAGTGAATTTTCTCCAACTAAACACGCCGAATCAGGAGCAGGCATGCCCCCAGCTTTGCCTGTGCCCACACTGTCCTCGGGCTGGGCCTTCCAAACTGCACCCTTAGCAGCTCCTCACCCCCACTGCCCACCAGAGCAGAAAGAGGGCCCGCCAGGATGTGGCTCCGCTCCTCCCTCCCTGCTTCAGCAGAGGCCCCAGCAAGGGCACCAGTGCCTGCAGCCTTATCTCCCTCCCCGCTCCCTGGTGCTGCCTTACCTAGGTGCTAAGTATTCCATCACCAGGCATCTGTTATGTCAGGACCCCCCTTCCCCATGTCTTCTTGAGCCTCTCCCCAGTCCCTGATGCCCACAGGATCATGACACTGACCGCCTTTGCTCATCCATGGCCAGGGGCTCCCGGAGTTCACCCCTGTAGCCCTGGGGCCCAGGTCCTGCCTGGCACGATGGGCGTCCTGTAGTCATATCAGATGGGAGGATGAGGCTGATGTGCTGGGTGGGCTCTGCCTAGGGAACAGGCAGGGTCATTCCTGCCCTCACATGCCCACAGCAAAGGTGTGGTGGAAAGCGGGACCTATGGGGCAGGGCCCAGTCAGCCAGTGGCGAGCCAGGACTCTCGGGGTTCAGCAGCGGGTAGTGGACAGCCCAAGCTGCTTCTCTCAGAATGGCTGTGGCTTCACAAGTGATGAGAAGAGCATGCGCTTGATTTCAGATCCCCATTACAAGCTCATAATGAATGAGTCACAGGAGAAAGGTGAGACTTGGGCCCTTTCGTGCCTGATGGGAAGCTCCTGCCACCCTGGGGAGCCCCTCCAGACTGTCGTTGCCCACCTGGCTGCACTGGCCTCTGTATGCCAACCCAGTGAGGACAGGTTCTGAGGGACCTAGACAGATGCTGCTGCCCCTAGCCATGGCTGGACGATGTTATACAGCCAAGCACAGCACATGCTGCTCTCAGGAAGCCCAAGGGCTGTGGTCAGTGCAGTGGTGATGGTGGGTACAGGGTGCTTCCCAGACCTTCCCTCCTCCGAGCAGAGCTCCTGAAATGGGAGGGGACTCTGGGACAGCCCCTGCCCTGCTGGGTCTTTGCCTCAGATTGCTGCTGTGGCTGGGCCTAGGATCTCCAGCCTTGTGGCTCTGAGTCCTGATACGCTGGGAGAGGGGCTCCGGGCACACCCCATCCAGGGATTCCTTCCTGCCATCTCAGCAACAACTGTGAGGACGGGGGTGGGGGGAGTAACCAGAGTCCTGCTTCCCTGCCACTTGTCCAAGGCACTTCCCCATCCCAATGGTGGCCCCCACCCAGCCCAGGATTCTGGTTGAGTTCTTGAGCTCACTCTATTACCTTTGGGGCCAGGGCTAACATCAGGAGGACATCTGACTGGTGAATGGGGCCAGCCTGGGAACATCCCAGCTGGGGCATTGTCCAGGGCTCTCCCTTCTAGGGAGACACAGAGAATGGGATTGAGTGAAGGCCCTTCCCTAGCTGCTGTGGCAACTCCAGTGAGCTGTTCTGAGCAAAGTGTGGCCCTGCAGTGCTGGGGACCCTGACAGGACACGGGAAGAGGCCATGCTCTCCCTCCGGACCTGCTGCTCCATGGGTCCCAAGCCCTCCCGCTTTCTGGACGGCCCCTCAGGAAACAACCTTTCCGGGGCCTCTGCTCCCTTGGGCGTGCGGTGGGTCTGGGGCTGCCTCAGTGGAGTGTGGGTAGAGCAGAGAGGACACAGGCCTGCAGGCGGACGGAGGGCTCCTCCCTCAGGCAGGTGTGCGGGTGGCAACTTCCAGCCTGTCAACTCCACCTCGAATTAAACGGTGTCAGGTGAGCAGGCTGGTGTCCTCCATGTGCTCACAGGGGCAAGTGCCCCACAGGGACCCCAGCCTGGGTGGTCACTAGAGGTGCTGACCAGGGAGCTGAAAGTCCTCTGCTGGGCCAACCTCAAGGATTTGGGGGTGAACGGGCACTGAAGGGAGCCCTGTAAGCTGAAACCACCAGGAGGGGCCTACGGTGGGGTGGGCAGGACTGGGGGCCAGTCACAGGGGCTGTCAACACAGGGCAGCAAGGCCTCATGGCAGGCACCCCAAGCCAGCACAGCAAGCGGTCAGAAGGGGCCTCCTTGGGTGGCCTTCTAGGGGGAAGGACGTACACTGGCTGCCTGGCAGAGGCCCTGCTTGGCCGACGTCCCCCTCCACAAGCAGACAGGATACAGGAGGGATGGCACTGCCCACGGAGCCCTGGGCTCATGGCATCTTCTGCAGAGTGAGCGGGGAGTGGAGAGCCTCTTCTCCCGACTCTGCCTCCACTCGAGACCAGGCATCTTCCTTGGCCCCAACCCTGGCCCCTATTGTTCCTGTGATGAGCCCAGGCGTGCGACGGGCCTTGTCCTTGCAGAGGAAACCCATGCAGGCTTAGTCCCAGGCCTCGCATGCAGTTTTATTTTACCCCAAACGGAGCCAGCTTCCACTATATTGACTGTTCTAGAATGTTCACAGGCACCACCCATGGGCTTCACCCTCAGAACCTCATTTATTCCTCCTAGAACCCTCCAAGGCAGGCTTCCCTTTACAGAGAAGGCAGGGGCTTCTTGGGCACACACAGCTGATCTTGAAAGACTTGGGCAGCGGCTGTTGGTGCCTGCAGTGACTGGCCCTGTCGGGTCTGATCTGCAGCCAACTCTCAAGGAAAGGACAGGCCCCAGCCGGTTCCTTCAAGAAACAAGACTGTAAAGCTGACGTACCCCAGAAGGCAGACCTTGAAGAGGAGCCACTGCTTCACAACAGCAAGCTGGACAAAGTTCCTGGGGTGCAAGGGCGGTCCAAGTAAGGTTTGCCTGCACCCTAAGGGCCCCAGGACCACATTTACTAGGCTCCCACACTGCAGTCAGCAAACTGCTGTGTCCCTTGCTCTAGGATCCTGTCTCCAGGGCTCATGAAAGCAGACAATAGCCACGCTCTGTCCATTGGGTGGGCGCTGTCTTCCTCCCCTCCCCTGGAGTCCTGCAGATTACCTGTGCTGACCTGAGCCCACAAGAGGGGGCAGCAACAGCCCCTAAACCACTTTCTCAGAGAAAAGAAAACAAAGTAATCTTTTTACCAAGAAAAGTGAGTTGTGTTCCCGGGCCTGATTAGAATGGAGCTGGTCAGCGCCTGCTGCCCCTGGCCACAGCCTGCCTTTGGAGGGGACTAGGACAGCAGGACCAGGCTCTGGTACTCCCCGAGTTGCCGGGCTGCCTTGAGACATTGCAGAGTGCACATTTTGAGCGGTGCAACCAGGACAGGCTCCTGCATCTCTGCACGTCCCCTGAGACCAGCCCTGAAGCAAGAAGCCCCACTGGGTATAGGGTCCTGACTAAGGGCAGCCTGGCAGCTAGCTGGTCACCCACTGAAGCACATCTGACCCTCAGGGCACCTTCAGAGGGGAGGAAGGGACAGACCCCAGTCCGAGACCCCCATCTGGCACCCAGAACACTCTGGTCAGTGGGAGAAGGGAGCCAGGCCCTGTTCCCCACACTGGCCTGGGCACTGCCTGGGGAAGTATGCTGCCTGGATGCTCAGACCCACCTGGGCAGGTCATTTCTGGCTACTGTAATGACTTTCAGAGACAGGGAAGCAGAGGCCTCTAACGCCGGGGCTTTCTGTTGGGTGGGCAGCCAGCACAGGGACAGGCAGATGATGGCACACTCCCCGATGACCCTGTCCCCACACCTGCGAAAGCCCACCACACTTCAGCAGTGCGAGTGGTCATCCACCAGCTGTGGAATACCAACCTTCTGCAGGCCCAAGAGGTGAGGCCCTGGGTGGTGGGGGTGGCCCTGGGCAGCCTGGTGCCACCGCAGGCCCCACCACACCCCTGCCCCTGCCTTTCAGCTGCAGCACCTCAAGTCCCTCCTGGAAGGGAGGCAGAGGCCCCAGGCAGCCCCAAGGCTGACAGCATCCTGACAGGACAGCAAGCCCAGATTCATGGAGAAGGGGACACAGTGATGAACAACTGACAAACACAGGAATAATAAATTTATTATAATCACAGATGGTGGGGTAGTGCACATAAAAAGGGGGGACCTCTTCTCACCAGAGGGTGCTGGCCGGTGCCCAGAGTGGCAGGCAACATAGGGAGGCGCTCCCTGCATGGCCCGGCCCGCTGCCAGGCCCGCTGTCTCTGGGTGGCTCAGTGTGTGGTGCTCTGAAGACACGGGTCCTGAGGGCCTTGCTCTTCATCCTTCACAGTGGGGACACGGCCCTCATGCCAGCGGCACAGGGGTGCCGGCAGCAGGATCCCCGACGCCCCTGCTCCCTGGGTGCCCCACAGTGCTCAGCAGGAATGCCGTGAGGGCTGAGGCCCAGCTGGTGGCGGAGAGCCAGCAGCACCTATGGGCCAGCCCTCCCTCCAAAAGGCAGCCTGTGCCCTGGACTTGGGGGCTTCCTCGGGGGGTGCTCCACCTGCCCAAAGCAGCGTAGCCTGAACCCAAAACTGTGACCAGAGAATCCCATGTGTGTTTTAAGGGTTTCCTATATCCTCTGTGTTCTCCTATAGGAACGAGTAGGGGTGTGTCTAGCACACACGGGACATTCTAACAGCACCCTGAGTGCACCCTCACGCTGCTGAGATGGACCTGGACCGTGGACAGGCCACAGTGAGAGCAGCCCGAGGATCGCATCTGGCTCCTGGGAGGAAGTCACATGGAGGGCCTTCTCTAAGAAGTCGGCCAACGCCCCCCAAGCAACCCGCTCCACTGCGCCTATCCCAGTTCTGTACAGGTGTGGGATTTCGTTTGGCAGGTCCCCAAGGCAGAAGATAAAAGCAGGAAAGCTAACCTAACCCCAGGCTCTCTAAGGAAGCCAACACCTAGAAGTGTCTGACAGGAGGCTCGTGTCCTTGGCCCCGATGAGGCTTCGGGCCATCCCTGCAGTCTTGGCTAGGCGGCTGAGAGGCAGGCCTGGTGGACGCTCTGGGCCCAGGTGTTGAGCAAGGCGGTGACCGAGTGCTTGTCCGGGAGCTGCAGCAGCCTGGAGGTCATGCAGCGGTGCACCGACTGGAGGAAGGGGTTGGCGTCTGCAACAGAGCAGTGGGCGTGAACCTAAGGCGGCCGGCGCTGCGCTCGCTCCTGGCACACCCGGCAGTGCTCTGGGAAGGGGTAGCCCCAGGTGCGGGCCGAAGCACCAGGAGGTGATGTGTCCTGCATGCTGCCCGGCCTTTGGGCTCTCCTCCCAGAGCCTCATCGTCAGTGAGAATCAAATCTGAACAGGATCTAGGGCTCTGCCTCTAACAACCTTGGGGACCCAGCCCGGCTCTGCTGTGTGCCAGCTCTGCTGTGTGCCAGCTCTGGGCTCAGGGAGACTGCCCCCTGCCACCGTGGTTCTCTCTGGAGCCACATCACCCAGATTGGGCCCTGTGTGCCCAAGCTACCAGTGGAACCCGGCAGCCCTGCCAAGGTAGTGGCCTCTGGGAAGAGCGGGGACTGTCCCTGAGCCATAGGCTTACTCACCCCTCACCCACTGAACACAACCACCCTGGACAGCTGACGTGACACAAGTTGAAGGGGCGAAGGGACACAGTGGGAGCAGAGACCCTTTTCTCTCAGGCGACCACTGGAAAACCCGCTCCTGTCTGTGCAGGAGGAGCCAGAAGAGGGGAGGGAGGGGCCTGAGCTGGGGAGGGGCAGGAGCGCACAGAGGCTGTCCCTGCTGCAGTGGAAGCCTGGTTTTCCACAATGACCCCTGCTCGCCCTGGGTCCCCAGACAGCTCCTCTGGGTCTACCCACCGTACTGCCACTGCCGGTCGATCCACAGCGGGCTTTGGGCAGGATAGTCAGCGGGCACACTGAGCTCCAGTGGTGGCACACTCGGGAGGTCCTTGTCATCTGCAACACAGAAGGCTCTATCTGTGACCTGGACAAGCCCCGGCCTGCCCTGCCTCACAGCCCTGCTCTGGAACAGGACTCCACACCCTGGGAGGTTCTGGTGAAGCTTGTGGCAAAGCCTGGAGGAGGTCTCTCTGACTGTCAGATTTCCAAACGTGAAGCCTGGAGTGCTCTGCATTGATGGGTGCCCAGAGGTCCTGCCTACCACCTCCCTAGGGCCCAGGCAACCAGAGCCACATCTGTGTTGGGGAGGTGAGAGTGTGCGGGCTCTGGCAGTGGGGACTGAGGCATGGCCAGGCTGTCTGGAGCCCGGTGTGTGTGAGGATAGAGCAGACAGCCTGGCGGGGCGTGAACACAGGGTGGGTTCTGGGCGCTGTGCCCTCTGGCTTGGATGGCAGACTCCTGGGGCTGCGGTCAGGGCCTGCTTTCCCACACCAGTCCCGGCCCTCTGGACACTCACCCAGCTTGCAGATCAGGTGGACAGTGCCATTGTTGCTGCAGTGAGAAGGGTCCAGGTTTACCAGGAACTTGGGGTCCAGCCTGGCCACCTCACCCTGGAGCACACTGGGGATGCTCTGCCGCTCATCATCCTCAAGCCTGCGCTTCCGGGTGCACACCACCGGGGCCCTGGGGAGGCGGCATGGTGACCACACCTGGCACACGCGGCCCAGGGCTGGCCGCCCTCCGCAAAGCCCAGCCCAGCTGGACATACGTGATGGGTGGGCCGTGAATGGCGGTCATGGCTGGAACGAATGTGCGGTACAGGGAATGGTTGAAGACAGGTGAGCGGATGTTGGCCAGGACGGCATCCAGGAGCGGCTGGCATAGGTACTGCTGTTTGGTCGGTGGCACCGGGGGCGGTGGGGGAGTGGGCTGGAGACAGGATGGGCACAGTCAGCAGCCCGGGACCCGAGGGTTCCCCATTTAGGGGGCCTTCACACCCCAGGCCCGTGGTCACTCACAGTCAGATTCCCGAGGCCTCTCTCACAGCCTCCACCCTTGTGCAGACAATGTTGGCTGATCCTGGGAATAATCCCCCACCCCCACAGCCTATCCTCCCTACAGTCCCTGCCTCCTCTGAAATGGGTGAAGGAGGCACCCATGGGGGCCGTAGACAGAGGGTGACTTCTCCCATGTTCCCACCCAGCACAGCAGACCTGGCCAGGAAGCCTCGTGGGCAGGGTCCAAGGTCAGGCCCGGCCCCCGCCCAGATGCCCTGACCTTGAAGGCCCTCTCAGCGGCGCTCCCAGGAGCTCTTAGGAGAGCCCTGGTTCCCCTAGGGGTGTCTGGCATCCCACTCACCACCGCCATGTCATTCTTGAGTTTCTCCAGGGCGATCTCACACTTTTGCAAGGTCTTCAGGGGACACCTGCAGAGAGAGAGGACTTGGGCTGAAAGAGTGGAAGACATGGCAGTTCTCAGGCTCAGGATCCCAACTACTGCCACTGGGCCTCGGCCATCAGAAACCTCTGCAGGAGCTCCTACCAGCTGACCAGCTGTTCCCAGACCCAGAGTTGAAGGCAGGCAGCCCTCAACCCCAGGAGCTGCTTGTCCCTGGTTGGCAGAGTGAGGTGATGGGTCAAGAGAAGGGACAGTGGCCAGGCCCCTGATCAGGCTGTGAATGCCTCATTGTCATGTAGGCCAGTCCCTGCCCCTCTCATCCCTATAACCCTAACAAAGGATCAACCCATGAAGACCTGGAGGACCACCCAATAGTGACTGGCATTCTATCCAGACAAGCAGAACAGAGAGACCCTTCTAGACAGGGGTTGGGGGATAGCCTGAGTTGAGGTGAAAGGGAGGTATATGCCAATGCCCATGCAGTTTGGAGGTACTGCCCAAGCTCTGATCCTCACAGCAGCCTGTGGCCAGCAGCCCTGCCTTCCACCTGCTTCTCACCAGCGCCATCTTGTTTCATTTTCATGACAACACACGTGGGCTACAAATGGGGTAACTGAGATGCAGTCGCCTGCCCATGGTCACCAGCAAGTCAGGGGCAGAACTCCAGGTCAGGCTCAGGCCCATCTGGGCCAGCTGATGGTCAGGCCACTGCAAGCTGGGCCCCTGGCTGCTGGCTGGATGAGGTCTGGCTGTGATGGCCCAGCATGAGGGCCACAGCAGCAGCCAGGAATAGGGCAAAGGCTGGGCATGGGCCAAGATGAAGCCTGGGCTTGAAGCCCCAGCACACACCAGAGTGGAGCCTTGGAGGCCTCTGGCCAGGGTCCAAAGAGCTGCCTGGTGCCTTTGTTAAACCCACATCATCACCAAGTGCCCATCCATGGCTGGGCTAGCTGTGCCCTTGTGGACCCTCCGTGGGCTGTGGGCAAAGCTCACCGCTTCGAGGGGTCTGTCAGAATGTCCAGAAGGCTCTTCATCTTACTCAGGTCCTTTTTTCTGTCTGGGACAGAAGAGGGTACACACTAAGACACAAGCCTGGTGGTGTCCCCAGGGTGCAGGCCCCTGCCCTGGCTGCAGCCTACCTTCGTTCTTGTCGATCTTGTTGATCATGCGGCGCAGGGGCTCAATGTACTTCGACAGCTGCTTCAGCTTGTCCAGGTACTGCTGCTCCTCAGCCTGGCTGGAGCCAGCTGGGCTCATGACAGAGCTGGGGTTCACTGCAGGACACAGGCGGGTGAGGCCACAGCCCTCGACCCTCGGGTGGGGAACTTGGGCTCTGAGGGCCCCAGAGCTCGCACACCCAGTATGAGCTGAGGCCTCATAAAGGTGAGGGGTGACTTTAGCACCTCAACCCACCAGGCCGAGTACAGGTCACACGACGGGGCCGTGGACCCCAGGCCCAACTTACCAGGTGTGTTTAAAGGTCCAGGTGAGGGGACACTGAAGTTCTGTGGGGTCCGCGCTGTCACTGGGCTCTGGGAGGGCTGCGGTGAGGGGCTGGGCAGGAAGCTACTGGGAGACGGGGCAGGGCCAGAGCTGCAGCCAAGTGAGAGAAACATGTGAGCCGGGGTCCAGGCAGGGCCAGCCTCGAGGGCCAGGTGGGGAGGGGCACCCCAGGCCAGGCCTACCTGACGTTGGAGTTGGGCTGTGAGCTGGGCTGGCCGGGCTGCGGGGACGGCTGGGGGGGAGGGGGCATCGACTGCGGGGTCTGTACCTGCTGGCCCGGTGACGGCGATGACAGCATGGGGAGGCTGCTCTGGCTGACCTGGAAGTGGAGGGGCTCAGCCGGCGCACTGCCACACGCCCGCCCGCCTGCCTCCACACCACCTGCCCACCGCACGCATAGGCCCATCCTCCTGCACAGCCTCACCACACACCTGTGTCTTCATCCAAATGCCACCTGGACATACACACAGGCACACTCCCCCAGCCTGGCACACAGCATGAGGTGACCACGGGGCTGGCAGGGGGGGCCCAGGCAGGGCAGCCCTTGCTCCTTGGCCAGGGACCCACAGGGACACAGGCTTTGAGGGCTGTGTCGTGGGAGTGTGAGGAAAAGGGCAGTCTGGGAGGCAATGCCCTTGGCTGGCACTAGCCTGGCCTTCCCTGACATGCCTGCCTGTCCTGTGACATGCTCCTCTGTGGGTCGGTGAGGACCCGGCTCTGCTGACCAGTGGGATCGTCTTCCCACATGCTTCCACAAGCCCCTGCAGCCCCCAGGCTGACTGCACCAAGGACAAGCCTGGTGGCTACAGCCATCTGTTGTGGTTAACACATGCAGCTGCAGGGCTGGTCCCAGGCTGTCTCACCTGGACCTGCTTAATTGGAGTGAGGTGGCCCAGGGAGCCACACACACACCCATGGTGGCACTTGCATCAGCCCACACCAGCGCCCCTGGGAGAGGCGAGCTACTCAGTGTCAGACACCTGGGCCCAGAGCCTGGTTCTGCCATGCAGGTGTACACCTGAGTCCTCTGAGGCCCTGTGTGTATGCAGAGCAAGGCTGTTGCTCTGCTCCCCAGGCCTTGCTGGCCACAACACAAATAAGATCAATCACCCCAGTGTCTGCACCAGGGACACCACTGTCTTCATCTGTAAACTCTAGGGATAAAACCACACCACCCAGGCATCAGGGATAAGCATATGTGAAACACCCACACCTTCCTGGGGTGGAGCACAGATGGCGGCTTTGATGGGGAGGACAGCTGCCTGCCAGCCCTGGGCGTCTGGCCTCCCCTAGAGGGACTCTCAGCAAAGAGGGATGCCTTGTCACACTGGGGGAACCCTGAAGGCCCTGCTACATTTCCCACACCCTAGTCAACCCCCTGCCTGCCAAGCATCCCCTCACAGTCTGCCTAGGAGCCAGGCCCCTGGACCATCCATTTCTGTAGACCACCTCAGTGCTTCTCCTGGGGCACTCTGGCCATGAACGTCTGTCTCGGGCCATGGCTCACACCACCCCCCAAGCACCTCCACCACAGTGCTGTGAGTACTGGGATAGGACAGCTGCTTTCTAAGCTCCTTAAATTGGGGACCAGGCCCAGAGCCCACAAACAGAATGCTGCCCTCCTCACCACCCCACCAGGCAGCAGAGGGCAGGGTGGCACTGCCCTTTCAGTGCCACGTGGACCAAGCTCCTGGAGCGAAATGCTCTTTCTGTCCTGCCTGTTCCATGGGCTGTGCCTGACAGTGCTGCAAGGGATGCTGGGTGCAGGCTGTTCCTGAACCACGTGTGCTGGGAGACCAGGGCGTGGGGGGCTAAGGCACAGAGCGTGACCACAACAGGGCACTTCCAGCACAGCTGGGTCAGAGGTCTCTATCCAAAGCCACTGGCCCAGTGGGACATCAACCGATGGAATGGACTGTTCCCACTGCTTTGTGGTCAAGACACCTCTGCCTGGGAGAGGAGGGACAGAGTGCAGGAGCCCCAGCCTCGGCCTGCCGGGCCTCATCACTCTACCTAATGGAGCAAAATGGCTCGCGGTGATTCTCGCAAAGGTTAGCAAGGTCAGAAACGGGGACTGATGTGACTCCATTTGCTAAATGCTGAGTTGAACAAGTACAGAGGTTTCTCCCACCAAAGTCCTGTGCATTCACGGTGCTGGGGTGCACAGAGCCCTAGCTGAAGGGGAGTAAGGGCATGTCCCAGACACCGGAACACATGTTCTAGACTTATCCAGGTGTCAACAAAATCCCAAGGCCAGAAAATTCCATACAGAGAACCACAGATGGCACCGAGGAGTGGGAAGCAAAGACTCTGGGCCCCATGCTCAGCCCAACTCTGCCTTTTCTGACCCATGCTTGACTTGCTGCTACTCTCTACCTGCACCCCAGAAAGCTCTCTCACAAGCTCACCTCTCTTCCTGCTTGAAGGTCAGGGCCCCTCCCCTCGCCTCTACCTGACTGCCTCTTCCAGAGAGGCACCTGTGCCTGAGCAGCTGTCCCTTCTAGAAGATGGTCAGCTCTTTTCTGTGGCCTAAAGCTCAGCGCTTCTCTGAGGAGCAAGGCAGCTGCAGGCTGGGCAGAGGCTGCCAAGCAGGGAAGGCCACCACACAGCCCTCATTGCCACTCAAGAGTTCTCATCTGCTCTCGAACCTCAGGAAGCCCGGCACCCACTTTGGCCCTGAAGCGGCAATCTCACCAGCCATGCCCGGGGGGCCTCCAAGCAGCACCCACCCAGAACTTAGGTCTATCTCAGTTCTTCAGCTGCCCCAGGTCAGGGCAGCTGGTGGCCAGCAGAGCCTACAGGATGGGAGACAGGGAGATTTCTAGTGGGAAGAAAAACAAACGAAGGGCACCCTTTCATTTCCAAGAGCACAAGAGCAGGAGGCCAGGCCCTGTGCCCAGGTGTCAGTGGTGGACAGTCCAAGTCCAGCACCTGGGATGACAAGCAGCCCCCCAAAGACTCATCTGAAGACACAACTGGCTCTAGGGAGGCGGCCAGAGAGGTCGGGCGCTGGTGTGTCACAGCTAGCAAAGGCCCCAGGACAAGAATGTCACACATCCTAGGGAAGAAGTTTCTGAGTGCACACCACCTGTCACCTGTGTGTCACAGGTGTGTCACCTGTGAACAGGGAGCTCAGAGGGAAGTGACTTGCTCAAGGTCATCCTAGTGATGAAGGGAGCTCAGGCACGCTAAACATCAACACCCCAGCAACACCACCACCCCAGCAACAATGGCCTGAACTGCATTTCTGGGAAAGGGACCCACACAGCAGCCTGGAGCTGAAGGCAGGTGGACACCGAGTGGGCCAGAGAGGAGGTGGGAGGGCAGAAAGGCTGGTCCAGGGAGCTCCATCCCACAGACGAACCCTCAGGCAAGGCTGGCGGCACTGCGCGCTCCCCACTCCCGCCCCCACATACTGGGAACCGTTCCTTGCTCCTGGCTCCGACACTCAGTGTGTCTCCTGGAGGCACTCCCCAGGGTGCAGTGGAACACGGGTCTCACCCTGGCAGCTGGCAGCCAGCAGAGCCTAGAGGATGGGAGGCAGGGAGATTTCTAGTGGGAAGAAAAACAAATGAAGGGCACCCATTCATTTCCAACAGCACGAGAGCAGGAGGCCAGGCCCTGTGCCCAGGTGTCAGTGGTGGGCAGTCCAAGTCCAGCACCTGGGATGAGAAGCAGCCCCCCCAAAGACTCATCCAAAGACAGGCTCTAGGCTCTAGGGAGGCAGCCAGAGAGGCGAGAAAGAAACCTCCCAGTCCTTGGGCTCATGTCAGGTCTGGGATTGGAGCAGGGAACAGGGAGGCAACAGTGCCTCTCTAGTCAAAGGACAAGCCCCTAGTGAGGAAGACACTGCCTGCTTACATCTGCCAAGGGAGGATTGTGGCATGGGCCATGCCACCCCCTGGGCCCCCGTGCTGAGCACTGTGTCCAGAATGCACCCAGCACAGAATCCTGCTTGACCTGGTAGCCTGAGTCCGTGAGGCATGCCCACCGTAACAGGAAGATGCAGCCATGAGCCGTCAAGACAGAGGGAGGGAGCCTGGGCCCTGCCCTCTGGAGAAGAGCCCATGGGGCACGTACGTTCCCAGTCTTTCAGCTCCACCTGTTTTCTTGGACCTAATTTGTTGCCACAAGGAAAGAGCAAGAGCAAGTGGGCAGTGTAGTCTCCAGACTGTGTCCTGCTGACTGCTGAGGGCAAGTGGCTGGAGGGACAGTGGCCACAGAGTGGCCATCTGGACACACTGGAGACAGCAGGTTCTGGCCCTTGAGAGCTCAGACGGGACACAGTGGGGCAATTCCTGGTGAGATCAACAGATATGTTCCTGAGATAAGCTCTCTTTTTCTCAGAAGGGACTGGATTGAAAGATACTGACACAAAAGCAGAGGCACACCTCTGGAGCCACCTGGTGTGGTCAGGTGAATGCCCTTGGTACACAGGGCCCAGCATGCCTCACGTCCCCAAGGCTGGCCCACAGCCAGGTGTGGGAGACTGTACCAAGAGCCTGGTACTGCAGCCCGACGTAGAGGGCTGAGCTGGGGGAGGGCCCTCTGCGGGGAAGGCCAGGACCAGAGAGGGCTGCAGAGCAGCTGCCTGGGCAGTAGGGAGGCTTCCACTCCAGGGTGTCCCTCTATTCGCTTTTCTCCCTCCCTCAACTCCTTCCAGTTTCCTTTCTTGCAGCTAACAAGCATGGACAAACCTGCTTTAAAAACACAGTACAAGGCTGGGCGCAGTGGTTCACACCTGTAATCTCAACACTTTTGGAGACCGAGGCGGGCGGATCACCTAAGGTTAGGAGTTCAAGACCAGCCTGGCCAACATGGTGAAACCCCATCTCTACTAAAAATACAAAAATTAGCCAGATGTGGTGGCAGGTGCCTGTAGTCCCAGCTACTCGAGAGGCTGAGGCAGGAGAATTGCTTGAAGCTGGGAGGTAGAGGTTGCAGTGAGCCAAGAGTGCGCCATTGCACTCCTGCCTGGGGGACAAGCGCGAGACTCTGTCTCAAAAAAAGAAAAACAAACAGTAACAACGACAACAAAATAACAGAACAAAACCAGAACCTTGCCCCAGTTCTGTGCCTGCCTTCCTCTTTCCATAAATCCTGTGGCTTTTGTCTACTGCTGGGACAAGGAATACTTTCTAAATGCTGCCACATTTGTCCTCAGTGAACAACCCCAAAGGTTCAGGGGTGTGCCTCTCACTGCCAGTGCGAATGGGCGGAACCTGGTGATTAAATCTGTGTGCAGTTAGCCAGCATCTTCCCATGAGAGCGCTCTCACCCCACACAGTGCAATGAGGACAAACCAGAATTCTCCATGGCATTTATTCCAAGGCAATAACTTTTTCAGCTTCATCATATATTTCTCTATCCTTCCTCTGCTCCACCTTACCTCCTTGCCTTTGGGGGTTGGAAGCTTCTAGAGAGAGAGAGACCTATTAGCTGGCATAACTCAGGGCAGACTTAATCTAAGGGCCAGGGAAGGCTGGGGAGGGAAAGACTGAGTGGGTTTGGGAACTGGTGGGAAGGAGGGAGGGAGGGAGAGAGGGGCTGCCTGTGAGAAGTCTAGGTGGAAACACCAGCAGCTGGGTGTGGGGAGTAGCCAGCCCACAACAGAGTATGGGCAAGCCAAAGCCCAGGACAGAGCCTGGTCTTGTGGGGGCATGGAGGGAGCCCACCCAGGAGTGCCCAGTAAACAAGAAGGAGAAGCCAGGTCATCAGCCCAGTAGGAAGGGGAGTGAGGAGTTTCCAGAAGAATCCTGCTGAGAGGCCAAGGCATAAGGGTTTCACTTGAGCCCTCGATCCTGACTTGGTGGCTCCCTGGGGGCACTCTCAGTCTATAAAAGGGGCTAAATGCTCGAACTATGACCTGCTACAACAAGAAACAGTGAGGCTCTGTACACAAAGAGCTTAGCTCAAGGCCTGGCACATATCACGCACTGAAAACATTGGGGACTTTTTGTGTTTATAAAAATCAGTCCTACATGCTGCTACTAAAGTCATTCCTCCACATACAGCAACCCAACCTGATTCTGTGAACCCAGTGGATACTGAGCCAGAGGCTATGGGAAAGGAGGAGAAGCAGTTTTAGCAGACAAGCGTGCAGAACCCAAAGGGGTCTAGTCAAGGAGACAGCAGCAGCATGTGAGCAGGTCGTGGAACTCACAGCCTCCAGGCCACGGGGAACTGCACCCTGGCTTCTGCCCACACTGGCCTCCTTTCCACCACAACCACACGACCTACTTCCTGACCCCCAACTTCCGCTCCTCTGGAGAGCTCTTTCACCAAAGCCTTTCTACCAGCAGATTCCAGGCACTTCCTCCCGCTGTAATTCAACAACTACTAAAAATGAAGTCCCTGCCAAAGAACCTAAGTTCCAGTCAGTAACTATGTGAATGGCACATCTGGGGTAACCCAGGGGGTTAGTATGCAGGGAAGGCAAAAGCTAAACATGCCCCAGTGGGGGCCCAGGCCACTTTCTTGGCAGTGTGTGGTGTGTGGCACCAGGCTTGGGGCCACATGGACCAAGGGCCATCCTGGCTCAGCCTCCACTTCTTCCTGTGTAGAACAGAGCTGCAGAGACGCCACTGCACAAGCCAGGGTGGTGGCAGTGCCTGCACCTGGACGTTCAGGGATGGACAGGGACCACTGTCTGCTAGGATTATAGAGGCATTTCCCCTAAAACAGAAACTGAATTGTAAAGTTCTTTTGGCAAATTTGAGGTTTTCATGACAAACCCACTAAAATGGAAAGCCTGTATGATGAGAGAACTTCAGCATAATTTTATTCTCAGAATCTTAGCACAGTGCCTGGCACACAGAATGCATGTGGTAACTATTTGTTAAAAAAATGACTATGCCATGGAGTAATTCCAAATTTCATACAATAAAAGAAGCCAGGAATTCCTATCTCTGAAAAGCATAATGTACACAGAAGTCTACCTCTACCTAGAAAGGGGATCTGTGTTACAAATTACACACTCTACACATCAAATTCTACAACAGCATGGCCCAATACCACTTTGGCCACATTGGCCACGTTCTGGAGTCTGTGCTGTCCACTGCAGCAGCCACTAGCTTCCCTGTGGGCAAATGAGGGCTTAAAATTTATTTGGTGCGACTGAAGAACTGCATTTTTTCATTTTATTTAATTTTAGTTGACTTTTAGTTTTTTTTTTTTCTGTTTTTAAAATATATATACATTTATATATATTTTTTCCATTAAAAAATGTATATAATTAATTGGAGATAGTATGTCACTATGTGAACCAGGCTGGTCTCAAACTCCTGGCCTCAAGTGATCCTCCCATCTCGGCCTCCTGAGGTGTTGAGATTATAGCCATGAGCCCCTGTGCCCAGCCTAATTTTAGTCAATTTAAATGTAAACAGCCACACATGCTTAGTGGCTACACTATTAGATAGCACAGCTCTAGAAAGCAAAACTTTTGCTTAGCTTCTGTTTTATTTTTACTATGAAAATGCATACAGTATAACTATTTTAAGCTGAAAAGACCCAGATATTTATTCATATCCTCTCAACAAGCACAAGCTGGGCTTGGCTTCATTTAAAAAAAAAAGGGGGGGGGGGACTGTGGGTTTGGCACTCTGAAAGCCACCATAAAAGAAGTCACCGGCGATGATAATGACAGGTGCGCTTTACAAAGGCGCTCAGAGGACGCCCCGAGCTCCCAGCCGTGCCCTGGGCGCTGCCCCGTAAATACCTGTGCCATGGGCTGTCTGCCCAAAGGGATGGAGCTTGACGGGATGGCGGACACAGCGGTGGTGGGCGGGAACCGGGCTCTTATGTGCATCCCACCTTGGGCCAAGGCTTCCGTGATCATCTTTGAGGACAGAGGGACAACAGACAAGGTGATCGCAACAAAGAAACTCAGTGCCTGGGCAGGTGGAGAGGGCACGTGTAGCCTCTGCAAGAAGGAGCACCAGGGCGAGGAAACCTTGGGCAGCTCGGGGCAGCCTGGGAGGGGAGGCCACCCACATGTTCAAGCCCACAGCACCTCCAGGTCTGTCTGGGCATTGGGAATCTAGAAGATTTGCCAAGAATGCTGCTTCCAGACCTTTCTGTTCTACTGGCTGCTCTCCTGCACTGGTGTCCTCAACACACTTCTGAACACACCTCGCTAACAGATCAGAATCCTATAGCCCACAGAACCATCAGAGCCAGACCTTGAGGGCCTGAGCTGGTGTTTCTGGAGACCAGGCTCCTGGGGATAGATGTCAAGAATACATTCCACCAAAGCCTGTGATGAGAACACTTGATTCCCACTGAACCATGAGCTCAGTTAAGCCTGCTCACAGCATCCTTCCTTCTCAGTGGCACACCTCTTACAGCCCGAACCCAAATCATCCTCCTCTCCTCCTCCAGGCCTGAGGCTGATGGTCCTGGTATCTATCGAGGAACTGGTTTTCTTTCATAATAAAAATGGGCAAAGGTGAGCAAGAGAAGCCTGGGGGGACTGCTTGGCAGGCCTCCGCCCTGACGAGGAAGTTCATCTCCACAGGGATGCGAGTCAGGAACTCCAGCATGAGCCAGGACCATTCCCCTCATCAATGGACACTTCTTGAACTACAAAGGCAGCAGGACAGCTGAGCACTGTTGTGGGCCCGGGCCCGACCACTCTTGCTCTGGGTTCTGAGTTGGGGGTAGAGCCCGAGTCTCGTCCCTGGAGAGCAGGGCCTACAGGCACTTAGGACGGTAACAAACTAGAACAAAACACGCCAGGCTCAGAAAGAAAGGAGGACTGATCCACAGAAAAACAACACATCTCATGGTGGGAGGCTGTGCTCTGGGTCCCAAGCTCCAGGAGGTGCTGCCAGCCTTCGGCGCAGGCAGCGACGGGTGCCAGTAACAGAGCTCCAGCAGGAGAGTGGCTGCAGGGAGACCCGTGGCCTCACACACATGGCCCACATTCACAATCCTGGGCACACACAGGAGGCGCCAGAAGCCGGGGTGACACGGCATGGCAGACGCCGACCAGAAGCTCACTCGTTCCTCCTGCAGCCAGAGCAACAGATGAACCGACCGGGGGGAAACACGAAGGAGCGACCCCAGTGGGTGAGAGTCGATTTACCACTACCTGCGGCACTTCGGAGGAGCCCGTCTGAGAGTGCAGCAGGGCTCAACGGCACTTGTTCCACAAGGGAGAAAAGCCTGGAAGTAAGTCAGATGGTATGAGAGATGCAAACTTTTTTCCAGGAAGAGAAAAACAAACAAAAAAACACAAGGAATGCAAAGCTTAAGTCTAATGTACTGCTGACTGATGTTCTTATAACTGAGAACTGATAAGGAAAGCCCAATTTCTTTCAACCCAAACGCACCAGTTATGTTTACTGGATCAGATGAGCCAGGCAGCTATCAACATTTCACTACTTCCCAACACACATCTACCCAGAGAGGAATCCAAAAAACCTCTCCCCCACCCCGAGGTCTGACTCTCCCTACTGCAGTCACTGTGCAGAAGGGTCCAGCAAAAAGAGAGAGGGTCCTCCAGGGTGGCCAAGGCTTCAGTACAGTAGCTGTGAATCAGCAATGCCACATACATGTCCATAATGGGAGTCTGTCTTGGATAATTCTTTGTGACTTGTAAATTAGAGTTTGGTTTTCACATACTAAAAGAATAGAAAGTTAAACGACAAAGGTATACGGACTGTTTGAAAATGAGATGCATGGCCAGGCATAGTGGCTTACGCCTGTAATTCCAGCACTTTGGGAGGCCAAAGCGGGCACATCTCTTAAGGCGAGGAGTTCAAGACCAGCCTGGCCAACATGACGAAACCCCGTCTCTACTAAAAATACAAAATTAGCCAGGCATGGTGGCACATGCCTGTAATCCCAGGTACTTGGGAGGCTGAGGCAGGAGAATCCCTTGAACCCAGGAGGCGGAGACTGCAGTGAGCTGAGACTGTACCATTGCACTCCAGCCTGGGTGACAGAGCAAGAGACTCTGTCTTTAAAAAAAAAAAAAGAAAAGAAAAAAAAAAAAGAAAATGAGATGCATTCTGTCCTGTTTCTTGCTTTTTTAAAGAGACAAGAGTTTTGCTCTGTCTCCCAGGCTAGAGTGTAATGCTGTCATCACAGCTCACTGCAGCCTCAAACCCCTGGGCTTGCGCGATCCTCCCAACTCGGCCTCCCGAGTAGCTGGGACTGCAGACACGCACCACTCCGCCCAGCTAACTTTTTATTTTTATTTTTTTGTAGAGACAGGGTCTCGCTGTGTTGCCCAGGATAGTTTTGAACTCCTGGTCTCAAGTGATCCTCTCACCTTGGCTTCCCAAAACGTTGGGATTACAGGCATGAGCCACTGTGCCTGGCATGTCTTGGTTTTATAGGGGAGAAAAAGAAGTCTGCTGTGTCCTGCTAAATCCCCTTGTGAGTGACATTGACCTTCTCAGCTACATAAATAACACTGGAAAGAGAACCAGGTGTGCACAGCACAAGGCTGAGCAATTTTTCTAGAATACTCAGTCCCAGGCTACCCTTTACCACATCCAACACCACAGTACTGCAAGGGCCTGACAGGGCGCCTCTCTTCGGCAATAAGATGGGCTTGAGAGACAGGGCATGGAGGGCTGCCTGCATGGGGGCCCCCAATCCCAGAATTTCATTCATGAACTCAAGAGGCCTGTTTCTGCAGCACGCGGCAGCTCATACATACAAAGCTGCAACATGTGGTCACCACATCCTGATGTCCACTGTGTGAACAACACAACGGGAGCTCCAATCTGCATCTCTGACCTCCTGGTTAGATGGTGGCTGATCAGATCTGAAGGCCCTCAAAGTGAACCATTCACTCACCTCCATTCCAGGAACAATCTAGGAACAATCTAAGACATCAAGATATGTGTCACTGGTAATAGCAAAAAATCGGAAATTATTACAAGGTCCAAGAACAAGATGGTAACTGAGGATGGCAGGAGACATTCACAGAGGGGTATGACAAGAGTCCCTTGGCGCCGACCAGGGCTTTCTAATTAAAGGAGGACATTTCATCCCCTATTGATGTGGAAGATGCTGCACAAAAAACCCCAGGATAGCATGGCCTTGACTATGGGAAAGAACCAGAAAGGACACCAGACCTTCTCTCTCATGGAATGGTTCTCTTACTTCTGTTCCTCTCCACTTTCTGGGTTCTACAGTTATCACACATACTTTTAAAGTTTTTAGATCAGAGTACCGTAGCCTCAGCTGGTCACTGTGCCAATTCAAGTTTCGAAAGAAGATCATGAATCCAGATGGCCCCTCGGAGGGCTTGCTGTGCCCAACCCTCCCCATCCCCCAGCAGGGGGTGCTGCTATTAGTGGAACAAGGCAGTGAGGGTGCCCAATTAGCCCCCAAGAAACTGCACTGCTTGCAACAAGGCAAGACCAAGCTCTGAGAGAAAACCAGCAGAATGCGGGTTACAGAATTTCAAGGTGCCACATCTGGACTGAGAAGCACCTCATAGATACGCCCTACCCACTGCTGGACTTTGAGAAACTACAAGGCTCCTCTGCCACTAGCACTTGGGAATCCCCTGCATGGCAGCACATGGTGCCACAGGGCAGGTGGGCAATGATCCTTAAAACACCAAACTCACTCGGCAACGAACCACAGTGGTAACCACTCTCCATCCTCCTTCCTGTGCCAGTCGGGCGGGGGCCTCCACCTGAAACAAGGGGTGGAGAAACCGACAGGAAGACCAGCGGCCCAAGGACAGGCTCAGCATGGGCCATGAGCACACACAGCTGGCATCCTGCTTCTGGAAGGTGATGGGATGCCAGCGAGACTGAAGAGTGGACACTTCCTTGAGCTAGAAGCCTAACGAACATACCAGCTGGGCCTGCACCAGCTGAAAACACTGGCTGTTCCATGGCTATTCACTTTCCAAATACCAAGAAATGGAAAGAAAAGGAAAGTTCGGCTGGGCACAGTGGCTCATGCCTGTAATCCCAACACTTAGGGAGGCTGAGGCAGGTGGATCACTTGAAGTCAGGAGCTTAAGACAAGCCTGGCCCATCTCTACTAAAAATACAAGAGGACAAAAAAAATTAGCTGGGTATAGTGGCGCATGCCTGTAGTCCCAGCTACTTGGGAGCAAAGGCAGGACAATCACTTGAACCTGGGAGACAGAGGTTGCAGTGAGCCAAGATTGCACCACTGCACTCCAGCCACTCTAGCCTAGGTGAGAGAGCAAGACTCTGTCAAAAAAAAAAAAAAGAAAGAAAGAAAGAAAAGAAAAGAGAAAAAAGAGAAGAGAAGAGAAGTTCTAGGCTGGGCGCGGTGGCTCACGCCTGTAACCCCAGCACTTTGGGAGGCTGAGGCGGGTGAATCACTTGAGGTCAGGAGTTCGAACCAGCCTGGCCAACATGGTGAAACCCTATCGCTACTAAAAATACAAAAATTAGCCAGGTGTGGTGGTGTGCATCTGTAGTCCCAGCTACTTGGGAGTCTGAGGCACAAGAATCGCCTGAACCCAGGAGGCAGAAGTTGCAGTGAGCCGAGATCGCAAAACTGCAATCCAGCCTGGATGACAGAGTGAGATTCTGTCTCAAAAAAAAAAAAAAAAAAAAAAAAGACAAAATAAAGAAAAGAGCAGTTCTCATTTTCCTGCTGGGCTTGACCTGCGGTATAGAAGTTTCCAGCTGGGTGCGTTGACTCATGCCTGTAATCTCAGCACTTTGGGAGGCCAAGGCCGGCAGATCACGAGGTCAAGAGATGGAGACCATCCTGGCCAACATGATGAAACCATGTCTCTATTAAAAATACAAAAATTAGCCAGGTGTGATGGCACGCGCCTGTAGTTCCAGCTACTCGGGAACCTGAGGCAGGAGAATCACTTGAACCCGGGAGGCAGAGGTTGCAGTGAGCCAAGATCGTGCCACTGTACTCCAGCCTGGCAACAGAGCAAGACTCCATCTCAAAAAATAAAAAAAGTTTCCAGGAAGTGAGGTCCTGAACAGAGGATCGATGGTCCAAAGAGACAAAGGTAGCAGCTTCCACTGGGTGGGCAGTCACTATGTGCCACCACTAAGCTGACTCTGAACACACCACGTCCTTCCTCTGCATGAGACCAGGACAAGGGAGCCCCCCCACGAGGCCTGAGGACATGCCGAGACACACAGGGAGGTGGCAGAGACCTCCAACCTCGTCACACGAAGTGGTCAGCCTCCCCCAGCTGTAAGTAAATGTGAGTTCTGTGGTGTGTTTCATACAGGGCTCCACCTAAGTAAGAATGTGACATGGGGACCCTGGCCCCAAGTCATTTGGTGCCATGCCAAGGTAGGATGCTAACCTCAGCTGCAGCCAAACACCTCAGATTCCCTCCTCAGGCAGCTTCCCAGGGACTTAAAGGAGGTAGCAGGCACCATGAAGGACATTACTGAGCACCCCCTAAGCGTGAGATGAAGCCTGCCACGAGGCACTGTGCACCCAGGCGCTGCGCCCAGCAGGCCTGCAGAAAACCACAAGGCCAGGTACCCTTAAGACGACAGCAAAGTGCAGGCGCACTGCCAGCTGTGGGCTGGGACCCAGCCACAGTCTTACCACATCAACTAGCACATTCTGACTCTTTCTAAAGCCAACGCCCCTTCCGAGTCAGGACCAACAGTGTTTCCACCATCATGTGAAAAGAGGAAAAACTGAAGCCCCAGACTGTACGTCTCCCCACAAGAAGGAGAGGAGGGGTTATAGGAAAAGGTACAGAAACCCTGGGCCTCCAATCCCAGGACACTAGGAGGCCAGACAAGGCCATCTGCATTCCACTAACACGTGACACACAGAAACACACACACATTCCACACATGTGACACACCAGCAAGCTCAGCAATGTGGGAGTGGCACGCTTCTCACCACACAGCGCTGGAGTCCCTGAGTGCAGGCGAGCACCAGGATGCCCTCTCCCACGCTCCTGCTGCATGTGGCTCCCATCTGCTTCCGATGTCTAGAAAGCTGCCCTCCACCCTGGTCAGCCCTGTACTCAGACTCTCAAATGGAACATGAGAGGTGAGGAGAAAACTGCAGCCTTCTACTCTCTGATACATGTTCCCAGAGTCACTCAGAGTGGCAAGGAAGAGGGATAATGAAGGATGCCTGAGCAAAGCTGGAAACGACACGCACTATGCGGCTGGTGGGTCCTAGACATGACCAAGCACAGCTGCCCACCCCAAGGACTCCAGGGGTATCTTGCAGAGTGCAAGGGGGAGAGAAGCCCCTGCTTTACCAACTTAGCCCCCAGCCCCTAATCCAACCAGAACCCTCGCTGTAGCACTACATGCGCAGATGAACATGCACCTGCTGATGACTATGGAGCCCTCCACCCCCAGGCCCTCACCTGGACTCCGGGAGCCACCATCTGGGCAGCCTGAGCTGTCTGTACTGCTGTCTGCTGCTGCACCTGGGGCTGCACTGGGGGCTGCTGCACCACCATCGGAGCTCGGACCTTGAGGGAAAAGAGAGAATGTGATTTGGAACCACCTGGGTCAGAGAGCAGAGCCCAGTCTTCCTGTGGGAGCTTAGGAAATGGAGCCTTTCTTGAGGTGAGGAATGGGACTTTCATGACCTCATGTGCTGTGATGTCACCTTACTGGCCATCTAGGATCCCATTAGCTCAAATCCAATTCTGGCAAGTGGCAGTGTGGCCCTCCCACTGGGATGTCTCCACACATCCCTCAGCACCAGCTATCACCACAAGCACTGACGACTTCCAATGCAGAGCTTACAGCCTAGCCTGCTCATCCTCTGGGCCAAGCATGCTGATGGTCCACAAGAGCTTCACTCAGCCTGATTCCTTGAAGGAAAGCTGGGTTAGCCGGCCAGCAGAGGGCAGGGCGTAGTAGCTCCTGTCTGTATTCTCAGCATTCTGGGAGGCCAAGGCCAGTGGATCGCTTAAGCCCAGGAGATCAAGACTAGCCTGGGCAACACGGCCAAACCCCATATCTACAAAATATACAAAAATTTGGCTAGGTGTGGGGATGCACACCTGCAGCCCCAGCTACTTGGGAGGCTGAGGTGGGAGAATCGCTTGAGCGAGGGAGGTCTGATCACATCAGTGCACTCCAGCCTGGACAACAGAGACCCTGTCTTCAAAAGAAAAAAGTGGGGGTGGGGGGCAAAAGGGGCAACTGTGGAGCCACTGCATGGAGGGGCCTCCAGAAGGACGAGACAGGCCCACGCCACCATGCAGGGGGCTCTTCCTTAGACATCTCCAAGTCACCAGGGCAAACCCTGCCAGGGCACATTCCAACATGCAGCGGGCTCTTCCTTAGACATCTCCAAGCCACTAGGGCAAACCCTGCCAGGGCACATTCCACCATGCAGCACACAAGGGTTTCAGTCTGCACAGTCCCAGGGGTCAGGCAGTGTGTCGACTCCCAGGTGACAGATGAGTGAGCATATCTGCTCCTCACAACTCTCCTAGACTTCCAGTCTGCCTATGAGGCCTCTTGTTCACCCCCACACTTGCTTCAGGCCCCATTCCACTCATGAATCACAAACAGAAAAGGCCACAAAAACCAAGGGAGCCAAAGAGTTGTCCAAATGGCCCCTTGATGCAGCTACCTTCATCCTGGTGATCATACTCTGTCCTCTGTGCCTGTCACTGAGTAGACTGGCTTTGTGCAGAGACACAAAATGAAACTAGGAATAACAGTATTTTATATTAATACTCCTCTCAAAAATATAGTAATGAACTTTGTTCTCCTGAGACTTGGCAGAGTGTAAAGGAAAAAAAAAGATATTTGCTTAGAACATTAACTCTGAGTAGTTGGCAAACCACCAGACACTGACGGAGCTGGCACATCCTTTCATGTGGTGCTCATCAGTCGAAGTGCTCACACCCTGAAAGGGCCCACAGAACTGCTGCAATCAGCCACACTGCTTGGAATGCGACTTGGTGCCCCAGCAGCAGCAGCAGTACCCTGTGCGGGGTGCAGAAGCAGCTCTCAGAACACAAAATGCAAAACACATGCTTCCCTGCTGAGCCATGCTAGAGTCGGCAGGGCTGGCAAGGGGTGGGGGCTGTCTGAAGTCTCAGCACTTGAAGAATAGGATATGCTATCTCTAGCCAAAGAGCCTAGAAACTACTGCTGACAGAGCCACAGGCTGCATGTGCTCCACTGTGGGCCACAGGTACTCACAAATTTCAGTGGTGGTTGGGTATACAACATTTGTCCAGGGAGAGCTTGCGCCTGTGACACCAAAGGCTGGGTCTGCGACTGTGGCGGGAGTTGTGATGGTTGGTTCTGAGCAACTGGAGGCTGCTGGGGCTGTGGTGGCGGCTGGTGGTGCTGTGTGTGATGCATCTGCTGCAGCTGCTGGGGCAGAGCCTGGGAGGGCGGAGGCTGTGGTTGCTGCATCGGTGGCTGCTGAATTGGTGGCTGGGCCTGCAAAGCCTGCTGCTGCTGCTGCTGCTGCTGTTGCTGTTGCTGGAGCTGCAGCTGTGCTATTCGCTGCAGCTGCTGTTGCTGCTGCTGTATCTAGAGACAGAACAAGCAGCACTCGGTTATCACTCATCTGCCTCTGCGGCACCAGTTCCTCCCTGTGACAGTCTGGTCCCCAGGAAGCCCAGGTGGCCATCTGCAGAGCCATCAAGAAAGCCTTCCTGGTTGGGTGCAGTGGCTCGCGCCTGTAATCCCAGCACTTTGGGAGGCCAAGACGGGCAGATCACCTGAGGTCAGGAGTTCGAGACCAGCCTGGACAACCTGGCGAAACCCCGTCTCTACTAAAAATACAAAAATTAGCCAGGCGTGGTGGCTCACACCTGTAATCCCAGCTACTTGGGAGGCTGAGGCAGGAGAATCACTTAAACTGGCGGGGCAGAGGTTGCAGTGAGCCGAGATCACACCACTGCACTCCAGCCTGGGCAACAGAGTAAGACTCAAAAAAAAGTCTCAAAAAAAAAAAAAAGGCCTTCCTGGGCTGACAGGCTGACCTCTCACTCACACGGGGAGGGGCACATCTCCCACAGAAAGGCTCTGGACCCCCGAGGCCAACACCAGCTGCCTTCCTGACACCGGGGAGGCACCAAGTGTGTGCCTGGGCTCTGGTCTACCATTCCACTAGGAGGCTCAAAGGGCATACCTAGAAGCTTCAGCAAAAGGTGACAAGGAATAGGTACAGCTCCATGGAAGCTAGGATAAAAGCTGGGGCAAATGCGGATTTCTGAAACCTCTGCAACGATGCTTGCTTTGCCCCTATAGGTCAGTGGCATGAGCCTCACGGTTACGGTCAAGGTCTGCTTGTCAGCAGGAGAAGGAAAAGTGTGGCTGCAGATGCACTGTCAGCTCTGGGAGAGGGGTGCCAAGATCCAGAGAAGCCCAGCTAGCTGAGGCCTGAAGGGGTGGGAGGGTGGTGGGGCCCTTTGGGGCTTTCCTCTCCCAACCAAGACCTGCTGTGAGGGCAGATGTTTAACACGTCTAGACTCTCTATGGAAACCATGGGAAGCTGAACAACTTCTGAGAAGCAGTGCTGCTAACATGACATCACCATCACCTCATGCAACACCAGCTGGAGGTCGACTAACACTGAGCCCAGAACCCAAGACACAGAGGTAAACAGGAGGCACACGTGTCCTCAGCCAAAATGGCCCACAATGGCTCAAGTAGTCCCAAGCCTCAGAGTGTTCGTCTCACCTCTTGCTTCAGCTCACCCTTGTTTGAATCCCTCGCAGCCCCTGAACTACACAGGAGGCCCACCGCCAGATGCCCCAAGCCCAAATGGAAGGGCTCGATCACAGAACCTTCCTAGTGAGTCAGGGCCTGTTTCTCCTGCCTGTCCCAGACTTGACTTCTCCTTTTTTTTTTTTTTTTTTTGATAGACGGAGTCTCGCTGTCGCCCAGGCTGGAGTGCAGCGGCGCGATCTCGGCTCACTGCAACCTCCGCCTCCCAGGTTCTAGAGATTCTCCTGCCTCAGCCTCCCAAATAGCTGGGATTATACGTGTGCGCCACCATGTCCAGCTAATTTTTTGTATTTTTAGTAGAGATGGGGTTTCACCTTGGTGGCCAGGCTGGTCTTGAACTCCTGATGATCCGCCTGCCTTGGCCTCCCAAAGTGCTGGGATTACAGGCATGAGCCACTGGGCCCGGCCTTGTCCCAGACTTTTTGAGAAGCCCATGGAAAAGGGCAGGCACACGTGTCAAGAGAACCCTCA
Source organism: Gorilla gorilla gorilla (assembly GCF_029281585.2). Taxonomy (NCBI): domain Eukaryota; kingdom Metazoa; phylum Chordata; class Mammalia; order Primates; family Hominidae; genus Gorilla; species Gorilla gorilla. The sequence goes on along the minus strand of NC_086018.1, from coordinate 18,046,319 downwards.
GCTGGCTCCCGGCACTGCACCCAGCATTGTGGCTGATGCCAGCCCAGGGCTCACGCTGCAGGAGGGAGGCCAAGAGCAGGAACAGGGGACCTGGTACCTGTTGCTGATTTTGATGATGCAATTTAATTAGATGCTGCTGCTGCTGCTGCTGCTGCTGAAGCTGCTGCTGCTGCTGCTGCACTACTGCTTGGAACTGCTGCTGCATGGCACTCTGCTGAGCCTGGAACTGCTGCTGTTGCTGCTGCTGCTGCTGCTGCTGTAGCGCCGCCTGCTGCTGCTGCTGGAACTGCTGCTGTTGCTGCTGCTGCTGCAGCGCCACCTGCTGGAGCTGCAGCTGGGCTGAGAAAAGACCAGGGTCGCCAGTCAGTCCACAGGGCAGATTCCCAGAAACGCTGCAGGGCTGCACAGCAAGGGACAAAACAGCCAGCAAAAGCCCCACTGCCACGGCTGCCGCTGGAATCTGAACGTTCCATTTACCACAGACAGAAAGATAGAATACGAAGTAGCATTTGTGTTGATTTTGGGATTTCCTATCATGAGTTACTCTATAATAACCAAAGACAAAAGAAAAGGGACAACTAAGTCTTTTGGATAAATAAGAAGCCTAGACTCTGGCAATCAGTAATCTCCTCTCTGTCTCTATGGATTGGCCACTTCCGGACTCTTTGTACGAATGGCATCGAACATGTGCTCTTTTGTGACTAGCTTCTTTAGCATAATATTTACGAGTTTGCCCATGTCGTGGCATGTTATCAGTTTTTCTGTGTTATTTTTATCGCCAAATAATATTCTACTACACCGATTTCCTGTGATGAACATTTGGGCTGCTTCTACTTTGTGGCTATTATGAAAACTGCTTATATGAACAGTCAATTACAAGATTTTCTGAGGTGAGGTTTCTTTTGGGGTGAACATAAAAATGTTCTAAAATTGTGCTGATGGCTGCACAACTCTGTGAATTACACTAAAACCTACCGAGTGGAGCACTTCAGATGGGTGAATTGTATGCTAATGAGAATTATGTCTCAATAAAGCTGTATTAAAGAAATACAGAGAGATCCTTTGTATAATTTGCCCAGTTTCCTCCAATGGTAACATTCTACAAACTTACAAGGTATCACAACCACGATGTGTGCTCACTTGTGTGGGTGTATGTACTAAGTTCTGGACAATTTAACCACCTGGGTGGGTTCAGTCACCACCAGTCAATACACTACACAGTCCCCATACCACAAGGATCCCTCGTGTTGCCACCTCTCTCAGCAACCCTGACCCGCAAACTCTGGCAACCACTGCAGCATCCTCCATTTCTAAAATTTTGTCATTTCACAATTATATATAATATTTCAAAAATGGAACCATACAGTATGAACCTTTTTGGGATCGGCTTTTTACATTCAGCATACAGGTTGTAGTTCTAGCAACAGTAGTGCCAGGGTATTCCATGGTACAAGCACCTCACAGTGTGTTTAACCGTCTACATGAAGGACATTTGGGTAACTGTAGATTTGAGCTACCACAAATAAAGCTGCTGTTAAAATTCGTGCATGGGTTTTTATGCGAGGTTTTCATTTCTCTAGGAAAAATACCCAAGAGTATAACTGCTGAGTTGCATATTTCATTTTGAAAGAAGGTAAAACCACTTTACATTCTCACCAGCAATATATGAGTGATTCAGTTTCTCTGTCACCAACACTTGAGGCTGTCACTATTCATTTTAGCAATTCTGATGGGTGTAAGATTTTTTTTTTTTGAGGTGGGGTCTCACTCTGTTGCCCAGTCTGGACTGAAGTGGTACCATCGTGGCTCACTGCACCCTTGACCTCCTGGGCTTAAGTGACCCTCCTGCCTCAGCCTCCCGAGTAGCTGGAACTACAGGTGCATGCCACCACACCCAACTAATTTGTAAAATTTTTATAGAGATAGTCTCACTTTGTTGCCCAGGCTGATCTCAAACTCCTGGGTTCAAGTGATCCTCCTGCCTCGACCTCACAAAGTGTTGAGATTACAGGCGTGGGTCACTGTGCCTGGCCAAGTGTAAAAAATTTTTAATTTATTTTGTGACAGATTTCTAACTTTATTTGACATTCATAAAACACGTATGACCGGCGGGTCGCGGTGGTTCTCACCTCTAATCCCAGCACTTTGGGAGGCTCAGGCAGGAGGATCACTTGAGGTCAGGAGTTTGAGACCAGCTTGGCCAACATGGCAAAAACCCATCTCTACTAAAAATACAAAAATTAGCGGGCATGGTGGCACGTGCCTGTAATCCCAGCTACTCAGGAGGCTGAGGCAACAGAATTGCTTGAACCCGGGAGGCAGAGGTTGCAGTGAGCCGAGATCGTGCCACTGCACTCCAGCCTGGGTGACAGAGTGAGACTCTGTCTCAAAACAACAACAACAAAAAGTATGACTTTTAAATTTTCTGAAATTGTTGAAGCTTGCTTTATGATTTATTTTTATAAACATATTGTTCCATCATATGCTTAAATTAAGTTGTTCATTACATTGTTCAAATTTTCTGTAAATGAATTTTTTGGTCTGTTTATCAATAACAAAGACATGTAATTGAAGTAATTGCCCAATACATCTTTCTTCATCTTTTTTTTTGTTTGTTTCTTTTTTGAGACGGGATTTTGCTCTGTCACCCAGGCTGGAATGCAGTGTCTCCATCATGGCTCATTGCAGCCTCAGCGTTCCAGGCTCAAGCAAGTGATCCTCTCACCTCAGCCTCACAAGTAGATGGGACTACAGGTGTGTACCACCACACTCAGCTAATTTTATTGACTGATTGATTGAGATTGGGTCTCACTGCAGCCCAGGCTGGAATGCAATAGTGCAATCATGGCTCACTGCAGCCTTGACCTCCTGGGCTCAAGTGATCCTCTTACCTCAGCATCTGAAGTGTACCTACAGGTAATTTTTAAATTTTATGTAGAGATGGGGGTCTCCTATTTTGCCGAGGTTGGTCTTGAACTCCTGGGCTCAAGTGATCCTCCCACCTCAGCTTCCCAAAGTGCTGGGATTACAGACGTGAGCCACTGCACTTGGCCTTTCTTCATCTTTTATTTTTAAATCCTTCCGCATGTTTTATTGTAGGTGTGTGTTTCTTCTAACAATAAAACAACTGTGCTGTTTCATTTCCATTTGTTCTCACATTTCCTATCTTTCAGCAGAAAAGTTTAGTCCACTCACATTTATTATGATTACTTATATTTTTAAACTTATTTTCTATTAATATTTGTCTTTCCTTTTCTTTTTTTTTTGAGATGGAATCTCACTCTGTTGCCAGACTGGAGTGCAGTGGCGCGATCTCGGTTCACTGCAACCTCCGCCTCCCGGGTTCTAGCGATTCTCCTGCCTCAGCCTCCCAAGTAGCTGGGATTACAGGCATGCGCCACCATGCCCAGCTAACTTTTTGTATTTTTAGGAGAGACGGCGTTTCACCATGTTGGCCAGGATCGCCTCAATCTCCTGACCTCGTGATCTGCCTGACTGAGCCTCCCAAAGTGCTGCGATTACAGGCCTGAGCCACCGCGCCCGGCCTTTGTCTTTCCTTTTCTAAGCTTCTTTGTCTTTTTTGATTGCATTTTTGTTGGATGATTGGATTGAACTTTGTATTATCTGGATTTCTGCCTTATCCTATTTTTTCTATTGATCTTAAATTTTATGAATTATTTCCATTGTTTTAGCAATAATTTTTCAATTTTATCATGCATATTTAACTTAAAGTATAAACCTCATCAATATTTTAGCATTTCCCAAATTTACTACTTTTTAAAGTAGGTTTTATATGTACCCGACAGAACCGATATTCACGCTCTATCTCCCTGCTGACTTGCATTTATTTCATATTTTGTTGATCTTAACTCTTCACAGCAGACATTCTATTAAGAGGCTGGATGGATTTGAGGCTAGGGATACAGCCTCCAAGCTAGGCTGCCTGGACTCAAAACCTCAACTCTGTCACTGCTCATTGCCTTAGTTTTCCCTGTTAGAAAATGCAATAATAGTACCTACTCCACACACTGGACTAAGAATTAAATAATCTATTATGTAAGTAAAACACTCAAAATAGTCCCTGGGGTTGGGTGCTGTGGCTCATGCCCGTAATCTCGCACTTTGGATAGCCAAGGCAGAGCAGATCGCCTGAGCCCAGCAATTCAAGACCAGCCTGGGCAACATAAGGAGACCCTAGCTCTATAAATAATAATAATAGGCCAGGCGCGGAGGCTCATGCCCGTAATCCTAGCACTTTGGGAGGCCAAGGAGGGCAGATCACGAGGTCTGGAGATCGAGAACATCCTGGCCAACATGGTGAAACCCCGTCTCTACTAAAGATACAAAAATTAGCTGGGCGTAGTGGCGCGCGCCTGTAGTCCCAGCTACTTGGGAGGCTGAGGCAGGAGAATCGCTTGAACCTGGGAGGTGGAGGTTGCAGTGGGCCGACATCGCACCACTGCACTCCAGCCTGTTGACAGAGCGAGATTCCATCTTAATAATAATAATAATAATAATAGAAAAGAAATGAAATAGTGCTTGGAATGTGGCAAGTCTGTATGGAGGTTAGCCTGTTTTATTTTACAGAGGTAAATTTTTATTTACACCAGCGATTTTCAACCTTTTCACTACTGACACTTGACCCAGATGATTCTATGTTGTTGGGGGGACTGACCTGTATTTGTAAGATGGTTAGCAGCACCTCTGGTCTCCACCCATTACGCACCAGCAGCACCCCCACAGTAGTGACATCCTAAAATGTCTCCAGACATTGTCAAATATCCCCTGTGGTGGAACGTCACCCTGGGTTAGAATCACTGCTTTAGATTTATACACATTTACTATCACCTATGCTCAACGTTTCTTTTCCCATTTTACCTTGTATCACCTGAGAGGGAAGAGGAAAGGATAAACAAAAGAATATATCTAAGAGTGCAAAAGGCTTATTGGAAAAAGGAGAAAAAAAGATATATCCTTTAGAAAATCTTTTAGTGACGGTCTCTAAGGCTAGGTTTATCTAAAAATGGCTTGCTTTCCACATCCTTGAGTCTTGCTGGCATACAAATGTGACTGGCAGCTCTATTCTCAATGCTTTAACAATATTCTATTATCTTTCTGACTCCACTGCTGAGTGTACTCATTGCTCCTTTGCAGGAACTGCCTATTTCTAAGACACTCCTCTGGCCTTTGGTGCTCTGCAGTCTCACAGCAGATGAGATGGCTAACTTGGTTGGGGCCAGACGGGCTTTTCTCAGTAGTTATCCCCTCACATATTGTTATCTTCCATTCTCTCCATTTGATCCTTCTGGGGCTTTGCTTGGATGCCAATTAGAATTTCTGATCTTATCCTCATTTCTTACCCTTGTTTTCACATTTTTCATGTGCTCTTCTCTGTGCTACATTCTAGATAATTTCTTCAAATGTAGCTTCTATTACACAAATTCTTTCTTCAGCTGTATCTAATGCGCTGTTCATTCATCCACTTTCTTCGTTCAATAATTATATTGCTCATTTCTACAGCTTTCATTTGGTTCCGTTTCAAATCTGCTTCATCGCTCCTGATGATGCGTTTTCATTTGAATTTCTGCTCTTTCTTTTCCTTTTTGTTTTGTATTTTTTCAGAGATGGTGTCTCGTTCTATCCCCCAGGCTGGAGTGCAGTGGTGCAATGATAGTTCACCACAGCCTCAAACTCCTGGCCTCAAGCAATCCCCCTGCCTTAGCCTCCTGAGTAGCCAGGAGTGTAGTTGTGAGCCACTGTGCCCGGCTCTCCACTTTATTTCTTTATATACCCCATGGCCCATAACTAACAGTTCCTGTATGTGTGGTCACTGGGCATGCCTACATGTGTCTATTATTTCTGTTCACCTTCATGGTGTCTCTCCTTCCCTTCAAGGCTGGTGATCTTTGTATGCTGATTGCTTGACCTTAATGTGCAACTGTCACAGGTCTTACACTGGGGTCATGTTCCTCCAATCTGCACCTGCTTCAATCTGCACCTGCTTCTGGGGGGTATGGGGGGTGACACAGGACCCAGCACAAATCCTGGCTGACTACAGGAATCCCAAGCTTTCTTTTCCCCACCTTGCAGCAGCCGAGGCTCTGGAGGACAAAGCCTTCCCAACTGCTGCAGGCCAGCATTCCAAAGTGCATCCTAACCAGAACCTAGTTATCCAGGAGGAGAACATGTCCTCAGCACCCCAGTCCATCACACAACTGGCAGTAGAAATTATTTTTAAAGTCGGCTTTACATGCACGTTATATAAAACTCATGAGAAACAAAAATGCGCAGAGTGAAAAGCTTTGCTTCCAACTCTCTACTGCAGCCCCAGCCATTGGAACAACCAGCAGTTTCAGCCTTTTCCGACTAACCTGGGTCACCTGAAAACTATCACAATGTCCCCTGGCCTACCCTTTGAGAGTCCCTGGCAAAACCTCTGACCCAGGCTCTGTCCTCTTGGTGGCACTAGATGAAGATCTGAAAGGGCCTTAATCATGCAGTAGTGTTTGGGAAAGGTGTCAGGAAGGGGTATCAAATGCCCATCAGACAACACTACTAGTTTCAGGGAGACCAGGGAGGCAAGTGGTGAAGGGCAGGGAGAGTTGGTCTCTGACAAAGGTGGTAACAAGATCCTGAAGTAGAGAATCCACTGTAACTTTTTCTTTTTTCTTTTGAGACAGAGTCTCGCTCTGTTGCCCAGGCTGGAGTGCAGTGGCACGATCTCGGCTCACTGCAAGCTCCGCCTCCCAGGTTCATGCCATTCTCCTGCCTCAGTCTCCCGAGTAGCTGGGACTACAGGCACCCACCACTACGCCCGGCTAATTTTTTGTATTTTTAGTAGAGACAGGGTCTCACCGTGTTAGCCAGGATGGTCTCGATCTCCTGACCTCGTGATCCGCCTGCCTCAGCCTCCCAAAGTGCTGGGATTACAGGCGTGAGCCACCGCGCCCGGCCCCCACTGTAACTTTCAACTAGTGCCACACAGAAGACCAGTCCCCTTGGAAGCTAAAAACAGGATGTGGGGGCCAAGGCCAGACTGGGGAGGGCGTGGGCAGGATATCAAGCTTCACCACTGAACTTCTGACAAAGAACTGGTTTAAGACAAAGTCTCTGAAGTGGGATGATAAGGCAACTCATGTGAGCATTCTAAACTCATACATTTAAAAACAATTTATTATCAAGTATAAGCTCATGATTAAAAAAAAAATGCACCAAGTACACAAGAGTAGAACGTGACAAGGAACTTGAGCCGGCACTTCTGTGGGTCCTCCCTAAACCCAGCTGGTGTACTTATCTGATGTGCTAAAAAGAGTGAGGTAATGAGAGCTTGGGACGAAGAACCAGGCAGATTGTTCTAGGATGAGGAAACCAGCATGTGCTGAGAGTTAGACAACAGGAAGTAAGAGGAGAATTAAGGTATGAGAAGGGAAGGTGGCTCGGGATGGAAGAAGATTCCAGAGCAGGAGTGGGTAGAAATGAGGATGCCTATGGCCTCAAAGAAGAGGAAACCTGACACAGGATAGGGTAGGAGTGTGAGGACGGGGTCAGGCAGCAGCTTCGATCTCAGCTCTTGGCCTGGGGTGTGACTCCAGTTCTCGTTAGCAGCTGCTACACTGACAAAGCAGAGGGGGCGATGCTGCCCTCTTCATAGGGTTATCATGAGGGATGTGTGACAAAAATATATTGAAGCACTGAAGCCTGTACACAGATATCCACAGCAGCTTTGTTTGCATAATAGTAAGCAAAAGCAGGAAACAACCCAAATGTCCTTCATGGGTGAATGAATAAGCAAACTGTGGAAAATCCGTTCCATGGAACACTACTTAGTGATGAAAAGGAATGAATTACTGATAAAACCTGGGTGGATCTCAAGGGTATCAGATTGAATTTAAAAAGCCAATCTCAAAAAGTCACATACGGTATGATTCCATTTATACAACATTCACAAAGGGACAGAACTACAGAGACACACAACAGATCAGCAATTGTCACTGCTTAGGGCTGGAGGGAGGGCGCGATCTCTGAGAGGTAACACAAGAGAGTTGGTTGGTGGTAATGGAACGGCTCCGCATGCCAACTGTGGTGATGGCTACTTGATTTGACACGTGGTAAAATCTCACAGACCTACACATACCCATATATGTAGCCCAAGAATGAGGGTAAAAAACTGATGAAGTCGGCCGGGCATGATGGCTCACGTCTGTAATCCCAGCACTTTGGGAGGCTCAGGAGAGAAGATCACTTGAGGTCAGGAGTTTGAGACCAGCCTGACCAACATGGTGAAACCCCATCTCCACTAAAAATATAAAATTAGCTGGGCATGGTGGCAGGCGCCTGTAGTCCCAGGTAGTCGGAGGCTGAGGCAAGAGAACTGCTTGAACCCGGAAGGCAGAAGTTGCAGTGAGCTGAGATCACAACACTGCACTCCAGCCTGGGCAACAAGAGTGAAACTCTGTCTCAAAAAAAAAAAAAACTGATGAAGTCCAAGTTAAGTCTCTAACTGAGGTGATTACACTGCCTCAACATTAATTTCTTGGTTTTGACAATGTTCTATGTAAGATATTATTATTGGGGAGAGCTGGGTAAAGGACATGTGGGAACTCTCTATGCTATTCCGCAACTTCCTGTGACTCCTATTTTAAAAACAAAAAGTTACATGAAAGGGGAAAAAAACACTAAAGCACTTTGCAGTGGGCACAGCACACTCTAAGAAATATTGATGGGACTCAAGGATACATCAAGATAGGTCCTAAGGGCAGGCGTGGTGGCTCACGCCTGTAATCCCAACACTTTGGGAGGCCGAGGTGAGCAGATCGCTTGAGCCCAGGAGTTCAAGATAAGCCTGGGCAACATGGTGAAGTCCCATCTCTACAAAAAATACAAAATATTAGCCGGGTGCGGTGCTGTGAGCCTATAGTCCTAGCTACTTGGGAGGCTGTGGTGTGAGGATCACCTGAGCCCAGGATGTCCAGGCTGCAGTGAGCCGTGATTGTGCCACTGCACTCCAATGTGGCCCACAGAGCGAGACCCCGTCTCAAAAGACAGGTCCTGGAAAGAAGAGGGAGGTTCTTTGCCTCCCCTTTAGAGCAGCTTTGGTTCACCTATAACACCTGATCACAGCCCAGTTTCCCACCACAGCAGCCGTGTGGAGAGGACACAGAGTCTCCTTCATGGAAAGGAAGCCAGAAGATAATATGGCTGCAAGCCACACCCATGGTGACCAAGGGGCAAGGGCAGCACTAGAAGAGATGGTGCCCAGAGCTCGGGCAGACAGTGGAGTTGTGGTTGCTGGCACTCAGCCCTGCCTTGTAGCTGAGAACCCTCTGAAACACACTGTATCTATTTCAGCCACAAAACACAAACCTTTGGATGGAGTCTCAGGCCATCCCCACCCTCCTGCCCAGGGCTAGGAGGAGGAGGAGGGCCCAGCATCCCTTAACCCTTCTGGGAGCTCAACGAAAATTGGAAGCCTTTTCTCTCCACATACAACAAAGATTTAAAAAACAAAAAAACCAGAGCGATTTGGAGCTTCTCCATGCTTTTCTTGATACCATCATAAGCACAGGAATAAAATGTGTTGTCGTTTGCAAGGAAAGCGGCAAATCCTCCAAGAAGTGTGGTACTCACTCTGTGGAGTTGCCGTAGACACGACAGCCATGCTGTGAGGGGCCATCCCCGAGGTCCCAGGAGGCGGCTGCCCTGAGAGAGACATTGGCTGTCCCATGGCACCAAGGCTACCCATCCCGCCCAGAGACTGTCCCGGGCCCCGAGGAGGCATGCCAATTCCAGCGGCTCCCGCAGCAGGTCCGCCAGTCAGGCTCTGGAGTGCATTCATAGGATCTGTGGGAACACAAGGGCAGAGCTTCTCAGGAAAGGGCCTATCAGACTGACCATAGCTCAAAGGGCGTAAGGCTCACAGAGCACAGATCTCTCCTACCTACAGGCTCAATCCCCTCACAGCCCCAAGCAGTAAGAGATTAGGCTCCTGGAGACTCCCAAATACGAATGGCTAGGACGCCAGGTGTGTTGGTCACTGCATGACCCATACCTCTAGCCTGGCCTGGACCAGGGTCCTAATGTTAAGGGACAAATGACCTCTCTGATGCCGGCAGATACGCTAAAGATGGGCTGAGGCCTTGAGGGCAGGTGGCAACCCCTGCCTCTCCTGGCTGTCCAGCCCTCCTGCTGGGTGAGCATACAAAGCACGATGGGCCCTTCTGAGCAAGCGGTAACACAGTGGCCAGGGGATGCTCTCCCAGGGAGGGCACAAGTCCACAGGCACACACAGCTCCACTCGTGCTATTGCAGAGTCCAACTCAGCCTGGGCCCCTGTGTGCAGGGCCACCATGCCAGAACAGCTGAGGGGTGCAGAGGAGGGCTCCACAGAGCACTGAGGAGAAATGTCCCAAGCCCACCAGGTCAGCAGCTCAGTGAGCAATGCCACAACCAAGGACAAGGATGCCATTGTCACAACAGTGTGGACTTCATAGCAAACAGCTACCCACAGACAGGTATGTCCTGGCAGGACCGCCATGTCACACAACTGGGTGGTACCCAGGACCCCATGCTCCAATGCCAAGGGGCCCAGATGTTCTGGCCACATGCTCTCGCTGCCGCTCAGCCCCAGTTAGCCAAGAATCCCTGTCCTGGCTGAGAGGTGAGACCCACACGGGCAGAGACAGCTGGCATGTACAGCTCTACTGTCTAGGGCAGGGCAGACAGTGGCGTGCAGCCTGTGAGGTCAGTGCACTCCCTTCCCAATGGCAGAATGCAGTTGGCCAGCCTGGATCTGTTCAACCCCTTCCCTTGCAGCTTAGTCAGCAGAGACCAAGGCTGAATTGACAGAATTCCCCTTATGTGATAAACCCTGAAATTTAAAAATATGGATTTCTAAACTTTTTTTTTTGAGATGGAGTCTCACTCAGTCATCCAGGTTGGAGTGCAGTGGTGCGATCTCAACTCACTGCAACCTCAGCCTCCCAGGTTCAAGCGATTCTCATGCCTCAGCCTCCTGAGTAGTTGGGACTACAACGCGTGCCACCACAGCCGGCTATTTTTGTGTTTTTAGTAGAGATGGGGTTTTACCATATTGGCCAGGCTGGTCTTGAACTCCTGACCTCAACTGATCTGCCTGCCTCAGCCTCCCAAAGTGTTGGGATTACAGGCATGAGCCACAGCACCCAGCCAGATTTCTAAATTTACAAAGAAACTTTGTAACTTAAAAAAGTGAATTCACAGCATTTTCTCAGAAATGCTACTACATATTATTACACTGAAAACAGCATAATAATTCTCTACCAGAGAGCTCAACACTTTTGGATAATGTCTTAATAGCTTTGTGAGTGTTTATCTTTTTGCTGGGCAAAGGCAGCATTTGTGTGAAACGGGATGGGGAGGATCATGCGACTTCACAGTCTGCAGGAAGATGAAGGGCTGGAGAGGTCAGGGCACAGCTGGTCAGCCTCCTCCCTCCAGAGTTCTCTCCGCAAGCATTCTCCTCTAGTGACAGGTTAACCCAGGCACATGAGGCATGCACTATGTCATTCTTGCCACCTCAAATCCAAAGTTGGGAGAAACTTTAACTCAAAAGGGAAAACTCTTACCACTGACGGAAGCTTGAGATTTCTTGTTATCTATATGAAAACACAAACAAAAAAACCAAAGTAAACATAGTTTTATATAACCACATATTTCCATGGGTAGGTCAGTTCTGTAGGCATTTGCCCAAGCCTTAATCCCCACGGAGCTCCTAGTACTCCCCGCTACTGGGGGAAGTGTTTCTACTCTTGGCAGCGCTGACCCCACAAGGGACCTGACAAGGGGTGCAGAGGGTGCAGAGTAGCTCCAGGGTCAACCTGGGGCCTTAGGGAGCTGCCCCCAAGGCTGAAGCACTCTGGGGTTGGGGACCCTGGGCCTACTCTGGCTTTCCTTTTTCCCAGGTCCAGAGTCTCAGCTCAGCCCTGAGCAAACAAATAATAGAACGCTACAGGAACCCACGGCGGGGCTGGAGTGGTGCCAAGACTTGACACTGCCTCCCTTTGCAGCCCACTCTGGTGAGGCAGTGTCTCTGTTACCTAGATGAGGAAACTGAGGTTGTCCACGGCCAGCTGGAAGCCAGTCCAGCTGACCCCAGTGCCCAGCGGAGAACTTCTGTAGCAGTCATGGGGCCCTGAGCCTCCTGCTCGGCTGCTTCCCATGACCTCATGAGCCCCACAGGACTGTGTGCACCAGCCAGGCCACTGTCCCTGAAAGCAGAACATGCGGAGTCTGCCAGCGCATCTGGGCCAGATCATCTGGGCTGCTCCTTCTCCTCTTACACATCCCAGTGACTTTCCAACACCACAGAGAGTGAGATCAGTGAAGTTCACTTTGCTGGCCATTCTGGTGAAAAGTTAGTGTGGAAAGAAGCAAAACCTACCAGGCTCTGGGGTGCTCAATGTCTCCCTTTGACCCAGCAACACACTGAAGGTACAGCTGCCTGTCCCTAACCCACAGGGGAATAGAAATAGGACTCGCCAGGCACATGCTCCAAGGACAGGCCTGTGTCAAGAGAAGCCTGCCTCTGGTGGTTATGCAGTGGCAGTGGGCAGGAGCCATTGTTGGCTGAAAACACAGAGCAGCTGCTGGCCCCAGTTTCCTTCACAGGCTGTGGCCATCCAGGAACACTTGGTGTCCACATACGTCCACGTAACACACACAAGCACGAAGACCCTGGCCCTAGCATGCAATGACAACTCATTTCTGTAGAGCTGGGGCCACTGCCTGGCTGACAGAACCACACTGGGCCCTCTGAATCAGAGAAGGCACAACATGAGGTTAACACGGGGGCCCTCAGGACAGCAGGGAGCCAGGGTGCAGACTCAGGAGGTCCTCCTCAGAAGCTTCTAGTCTGGAGGGAACATATGCCTAAGTGTCTCTGGCCTCCATGGGTCAATAAAATCAACTTTTAGGGAAGAGAGTTTCTGTTCCAGGGTAAACAGAACTTCCCAGAAGTAAAAACAACAGCCCTATGAAAAGGGAGATTAAGTGAGCAAGTGAAACAGCAACCCGTTTAGACCACTTTGAGGACAGCATTTCCATGATGCTAGAATCAGCATTTTTGAGGCCAAGGCTCTGGGAGGATGGGGGGATCTGGAATCAAACGCAAGGCAGTGAAGAACTTCCCAGAAGCAAGTGAGGTGACACAGACCTTCTGACTCAGGCACCACGGCCTGCCCAGAAAGCTCTGCCGAGGCAGCGTCAGGGCTGGCCTCTCACAGAGATCTCAACAACCCAGAAATGCGAAATCTTACTTACGAATGTCTCGAAAATGGATAATGAGCCTGGCCACGAGAGAAAGGTATTCGTCCTAAAAGTAAAAACAGGAAGCAGTTTAATACCAGATGAAGAAGCGCAGTCATCGGACTCCCCCTTCCCGCCCCCTCGCCTGCTGGCACCGAGCTGAAGCCCATCCTGCAAGGCAGATTCAGACGCTCGCTCGGCCTCCTCTGGAATCCGCCTCTCGGAACAGAGCCGTCAGTGCTCAGCTAGGCTGGCCAATAACAGGCACAAAGAAACAAGAAGGGGACAGAGAGCCTCCAACGGCCACTCCTCTCCCCTGATGGAAAGGCACTCAGCTGAGAGAGCTGGGAGCCATCTCGAGTGCCCTCTCTTCATCACAAAGGGGACAGGCAGGTTGGGGGTGATGAGGCGCTGGCCTGAGGGCACAAGGCCTGTCAGAGGCAGCCGTGGGTGGGCCGCTGTGTCTTTGCACTATCTGTAAAGAAGGGCTTTCATTTCTCAGCCCAGCCTGTTGCTGCCTTTTCACTGATGACGCAGTATCTGCTGAAAATCTGGGCGGCCCTCCCCTGGCTGCGCTTTCCGGGAGAATCTGTGTTCATCTCCATTTACGCACAGGCAAGGGAGAGGGTGAAGCCCACTCTCAGGTGAGGTGAAGGCCACTGGCTGCCAAGGCCCGCTATATGCAAGCTGCTGTGTTTCTGGGATTGCCTGGCAGGGGCTGCCTCCCACCCATTGTCCTCTTTGGCCCCAAGGACACTCACTCCCAAGTATTTCAGGGAAATCACTACTGTGAGTTGGTCTTGTGGTCAATACATGGATGTCTGAGGTAAAGTCTTATTTCAGAGAAACATCCTTGTCTTCTGCTGAAGTGCCCATCCTTCTGGCAGGGCAGCCTGGAAGGGGCAAAGCCCCGGCTCCGTGCCCTGCTCACCCAACCTTCCTCCTGAGTCACTGTGACACTCAGAGTCCATCCACTACACTCATAAGATGGCAGGGCAGAGGGAAGGATGATGAAAAGTGGTCTCAGATGAGTGTAAAAATACAAAGACACTTTCGAAATCTTTATCATCCCACATCTAGCTCCAAACTCTACCCCACTTCTTTTTTTCAGCTCGGGGAATTAGCACAGGACAACATGAAGAAGAAAGGCCCAGGGGAGAGGAAAAGCTGGGATAAGCAGCGAGGCCTGGCCAGAACAAGCGGACACCAAGGCAGTTCTGTCAACACGCCCAGCTTCCGGCTATCCCCATCAATTCCTGATAGGAAAGCTGATGTGCGTGTGAAGGGGGCCCACAGGCAGCCTGTCCCTGAAGGACAGTGGTATGAGAATGGGGGCAATGGAGGTGTGGGAACCTGAGGACACTCAGGAACAGAAGCAAGGTGGCCGGGTATGAGGGGAGAAGGGCCTGGGGGCCAGCCAGGTCAACACCTCACAGCTCCTAAGGCCCTGGACCATTTTTTAGGTCTGCGATACTTTGAATGAATTTGTTTTCTCCACATCCATAAAAGGTAAAACAAGGGGAAGTAGGTTTCAAAAGCAACAAGATACTTTTACTTAGACATAAGACACTCAAACAAAGCTCAGGACCATGTCCCCAAAGCCCTTCTGCATAACACCAGGGCTGAGCAAGACCCACTGCCAGCCCAGCACCTGGAATGCAGTGGGCAGGCGTCATCACCCTGCAGTGCCCAGCACCACTCCTGACCCACAGTAGGGGCAGCCACTGCCATCTGCTCCAGCTCTGCTACCAGACCAGCGTGAGGAGGCTTAGTGGGGAGCAGGGAGGGAGGGGATGCCTGATGTGAGAAACAAGCACAGGAAGCTGTCATGCTGCCAGCCAAGGAGCTTTCTTGTGGGCGATGATACTTCCTACATTCCCCCAAAGGCAGGTTTATCTAGGAACATCTAGGGGCTGAACGCAATGGGTCAACCACAACAACTCCTTTCCAGGGGAGAAAGTCCTGGATCTGAAACTGCGCCTCTGATCCCCCTGGCTGGGCTCTTTCACTCCTGACTCCTCACCATCCACCCCCACCCCCATCCAGATGGACAGATTATTATGCCCCTTTCTGCTCCAAAGCACACCAACTCCCCTAGAACTGCTGCAGAAAAAAGGGCTAAAGAGTCAGGAAACTCCCTTATCTTCATTTGGTCTGCTCCAGCTCCCCTGCTGGCTATCAAAATATAAGTGTCCAGCTGTACCTGAGGCTGAGTATTACAAACCATAAACAATGAACATCATGACAGTAACAGCTAGCACTTGGCACTTTACGGTGCCAGACACAGGAGTCAACAATTCACATGCATTATCACCTTGATTTCTCCCAACCACCCAGAGGCAGGTACTACTAACACACCCAGTTTACAGATAAGAAAACGGAAATCTTAAAAAACTCCATAGAGGCCAATCGTGGAGGCTCACATCTATTATTCCAACATTTTGGGAAGCCAAGGCAGGAGGGTCCCTTGAGGCCAGGAGTTTAAGACCAGCCTGGGCAACATAGTAAGACACCATCTCTACAAAACAAACAAACAAACATTACCCTGGTGTGGTAGCACACGCCAGTGGCCTCAAAGTGGGAGGCTGAGGCTTGAGCCTGGGAGATCAATGCTGCAATGAGCTGTGACCACTCCACTGCACCCCAGCTTGGGCGACAGAGTGAGACCCCACCTCAAAAAGTTAAAAGCTTCACAGAATTTCCACACTTGCTTGACATGTGGAAATCTTGCACAAGTGCCTCACAACATATTGTGGAGTGAACACAAGGAAGGAGAAAGGATAGAAACACATGCTCCATGCTACATACACTGCATGACATACACATTTTATATAAGACCTGCGGAATCTAAACACACATATTTGCTTAAATCTGCCATGAGAAACACTGGAAAGATACACCAAAATTGAAAATCAACAACCCAGCAAGTATCAGGAACTGGGCTGGAAATGTGCCCTCTCTAAACCCACAGTGTTACGGGTTTTCACTTCAGAAGCACGTAAATCTTTTACTATTGAGAAGATAAAGCCAAATCAAGTCGGGCACCTTGGCTCACACCTGTAATCCCAGCACTTTGGGAGGCCAAGACAGGAGGGTCACCTGAGGACAGGAATTCAAGACCAGCCTGGCCAACATGGTGAAACTCCATCTCTACTAAAAATACAAAAAAAATTAGCCAGGCATGGTGGCGCATGCCGGTAATCCCAGCTACTTGGGAGGCTGAGGCAGGAGAATTGCTTGAACCCAGGAGGCAGAGGTTGCAGTGAGCCGCGATCACGCCACTGCACTCCAGCCTGGGCAACAAGAGCGAAAACTGTCTCAAAACAAAAAAAGCAAATCAAAGCTAGGCACAGTGGCACAGTCTTGTAATCCCAGCTACTTGGAAGGATAAAGTAGGAGTATTGCTTACACCCAGGAGTTCAGCCTGGGCAACTGAGGGGCAACTCAGTGAATTTTATTTCTCTAAAAAATATATATATTTTTTGAGATGGGGTCTCACTCTGTCGCCCTGGCTGGAGTGCAGTGACGCGATCATCGCTCACTGCAGTTTCAACTTCCTGGGCTCAAGTGAGCCTCCCCACCTCAGCCTCCTGAGCAGCTGGGACTACATGCATGCGCTACCATGTCCAGCTAATTTATTTATTTATTTATTTTTTAGATGGAGTCTCACTCTGTGGCCCAAGCTGGAGTGCAGTGGTGCAATCTCAGCTCACTGCAAGCTCCGCCTCCCGGGTGGTGCAAGCTATTCTCCTGCCTCAGCCTCCCAAGTAGCTGGGACTACAGGCGCCCACCACCACGTCTGGCTAATTTTTTGTATTTTTTAGTGGAGACGGGGTTTCACTGTGTTAGCCAGGATGGTCTCGATCTCCTGACCTTCTGATCCGCCCACCTCAGCCTCCCAAAGTGCTGGGATTACAAGCGTGAGCCACCACGCCTGGCCAATTTTTTGTATTTTTTGTAGAGACGCGGTTTTGCCATGTTGGCCGGCTTGTCTTTTGCTCAGTCCTCAACCTCCAAAAGTGTTGGGATTACAGGTGTGAGTCACTGTAGCCAGCCTAAAATATTTTTCTAAAATGAAAAGTATAGCAAATCTAAAGAAAAAGGTCCAATTCCTAAACATTCCAAATAAACTAAAACAAATGAGCTGAATATTAAGTTGGTGGCAGAATCATATAGAGAAAAGAAATCTTTTGAGAGGCTTTTTAAAAAAATGAAACAAAAAGCAAAATGTTCTCAATAAAAGGGATACATTTTAAGGACAATTAGAACTTCAAGGTAATCTTAAATGTTTAGTCTACCTTTTGTTATCAGTGGTAATATAAACTGTTTATTCTGAAATGATTTTAAAGTAAAGCAACCAAGTATGCTAATAATATTAGAAACCAAGATATTCATAGTAACAGAAAAGACACATGTTTAAAATGAAAGAAGTAAAAACCCTACATATAAGTTTAAATTTGAATTAGAAATATTAGTGTAAAATTATGGGTTTTTGTTGTTGCTGTTATTTCAAAAACATGTTTTTTCTTAGTTCTGTTCACTGAAAGGCCCAAAGCAATGAACAGACCAGCGCCCACGTAGCATGCTCCAAATGCCACTTTACCGGCAGAAGTCCCCAGGGTTCACTCCCTAGAGGAGCAGCCAATCTGGGTCTAAATGCCAGCAGACTAAGAAAAACTAAAGAGGTTGTGTGAGGGCCCCAAGAGACACAGGAGCTCCTGCAAGATGAGGATGGGACCATCTAAGCATCAAAATGAATGACAGCAATGGACCAGAACACCCCAGATACACAGCCCTGAGCTCAAAATGTCACTCAAAGAGAACCCATCTGTGGCCCTTGGGGAGACTCCTTAGACTGGAAAGATCAGAAAAACAGCATTCCTGGAGGTCCTGAACACACAGGGTTTCAAACAATCATCTAGCCCTGGCTGACGAAAGAAAACCTTTCTTGACAAAAAAAAAAAAAACAACTCCATGTAACGAATGTGGGAGAAAAGCCAGAATTAGTCTACAATCCCTAATTAAATGATGAAACCATCGGAAAGATAATAGGAGCTTTACAAGGGTCAGGCTGTTGTTGCTCTCCAAACCTCCAAATTGTGGTCTTATGGGAATATCAAGATGCCCAGAAATACAAATTAAGGCAATACTTCGGATATATTTTTGCTAAAAGACCATGGCACCCTCTCTGCTCTCCGATTTAGCACCCAGTTCATAAGAAGGAGGGGGCAGGCAGGATGAATCAGCAGCTTGGGAGACATCAGAGCTCATGGGGAGGGCGGCAGGACAGCTGGGCTGCTCCTTCACCAGGCTGGGAGGGGCCAGAGGGGAGAAAAGACCCTCGTTTGGATCCTGATTCAAAGAAGCCAACTATTAGGAAAAAAGCATTGAAACTTGAAAGAGGCCTTCCCATTGATGACAATAGTGACTCCATGTGATTGTCAGGTGGGGCCCTAGTACAGGCCAGTGTGGAGATGCTCAGCAGAGATACAACCCTGAGGGTGGGGATGTGCCCTCGACACTTCAGGAGGGACAGAGAGACAGCCAAGGGAAAAGTCACCAAACCACAGCAACTGCTGACTCCAGATTAGAGGAATATGACGCCTCTGTGCTTTCATGTCTCAGAGTTTTCCTAATAGATTTTGAAATACCATCAAATTCCAGAAAGAGTGGTTCCATGATAGTATCCGTAGCCCCATGGGACCTTGGCCCCAGCCCACAGGACACACCATCAGAAACCAAGTAGGGACGAGGCAGCCCCAGCAGTGCCCTTCACCCAAGGAAATCACACGGCCCTGACCTGGCCACCAAGGGAAAACAGACCTGTTATTCATCATTTTCACTCGTTCCATTAAAAATATATGTAATAGGCTGGCTGAGATACAATTCACCCATTTAAAACATGCCATTCAATGGTTTTTGGTACTACATTCAGAGTTCTGCAGCATTACCAAAATCAATTTTAAAGCATTTTGTTTCTTTTTTTTTTTTTGAGGTGGAGTCTCGCTCTGTCACACAGGCTGAAGTGCAGTGGCACCATCTCAGCTCACTGCAACCTCCACTTCCTAGGTTCAAGTGATTCTCCTGCCTCACCCTCCCAAGTAGCTGGGACTACAGGTATGCGCTGTCACCCCCTACTGATTTTTTTATTTTTAGTAGAGGCAGGATTTCACCATGTTGGCCAGGCTGGTCTCAAACTCTTGGCCTCAAGTGATCCACTGGCCTTGGCCTCCAAAGTGTTGGGATTACAGGCATGGGCCACCGTGCCTGGCCTAATTTTAGAACATCATCTTCACTCCAAATGAAAACTCCATTTCCCTACAGCACCCTTGGCAATCACTAATCAACTTTCTGTCTGTGGCAGGCTAAATAACAGTCCTTAAATCAGGTCCTATTCCCTGGAACCTGTAAATGTGACCTTATTTGAGAAAAAGGTCTTTGCAAATATGATGAAGTTAAACATCTTGAGATGGAGGGCTATCCTGGGTTATGCGGGTGGACCCTAAGTGCAATTGCATGTATCCTCCTAAGAGGGAGGCAGAAGGAAAGTTCACACACACAGAGAAGGCGACGTGAAGATGGAATACAGAGAATGTATTTACCTCGTGATGCTGGACTTGAAGACTGGAGTGATACAGCCACAAGCCAAGGAGTACCAGCAGTGACCAAAAGCTAAAAGATGCAAGAAACAGGTTCCTCTCCTATAGCCTCCCTGCTGCCACTGCGATTTTTACCCATGGTACTGACTTTGAACTTCTGGCCTTGAAACTGTGAGATTAAATTTGTTTTTTTTTTTTGAGACAGAGTCTCACTCTGTCGCCCAGGCTGGAGTGCAGTGCCGCTATCTCGGCTCACTGCAAGCTCCACCTCCCGGGTTCAGCCATTCTCCTGCCTCAGCCTCCCGAGTAGCTGGGACTCCAGGCGCCCGCCACCACGCCTGGCTAGTTGTTTTGTATTTTTAGTAGAGACAGGGGTTTCACCATGTTAGCCAGGATGGTTGCGATCTCCTGATCTTGTGATCTGCCCACCTCAGCCTCCCAAAGTGCTGGGATTACAGGCGTGAGCCACCGCACCCGGCCTAAATTTCTGTTCTTTTAAGCCACCAAGCTTGTAGTAACGTGTTATAGCAGCCACAGGAAACATATGAATTTTGTTACCAGGAGTAGGGTGCCTAAAAATGTGGCAGTGGCTTTGTAACTCAATAACAAAGGAGGGCTAGTAGAATTGTGAGAAGCATGATAGAAAAGGCCTAGGTTTCCTTGAACACGCTGTGGGTATAAATGTGGATGTTAAAGACTCTGTCACCCAGACTCTGCCTTAAAGGAAATGACGAACTTGATACAGAAAGTCTGTATTATCTTCAAGAATACATATACTATCAAAAACAGAATGTTGTTAGAAACATGAAAATTAAAGGTGATTCTAAAGGAACAAAGGAAACAAGGAACATGTTACTGGAAACTAGAGCAAAGGTGATCTTTGTAATATAATGGCAAAAAGTGTAGCTGGATTGTGTCCCGTAGCTGTGTGGAAGGCAGAATCATAAGCAATAAGTTTGCACATTTAGCTGAGCAGACTTCCAATCAACGCATTCAAGACTCAGCTTGGGCCGGGCACAGTGACTCATGCCTATAATCCCAGCACTTTGGGAGGCTGAGGCAGGCAGATCACCTGAGGTCAGGAGTTCAAGACCAGCCTGGCCAACATGGTGAGATCCCATCTTTACTAAAAATACAAAAATTAGCCGGGCGTGGTGGTGGGCACCTGTAATCCCAGCTACTTGGGAGGCTGAGGCAGGAGAATCACTTGAACCTGGGAGGTGGGGGTTACAATGAGCCGAGATCGCGCTACTGCACTCCAGTCTGGGCGACAGAGTGAGACTCAGTCTCAAAAAAATAAAAAAAAAGACTCAGCTTGGTTTCTTCTTTCTGCTTGTAGTAAAATGCAAGAGGAGGCCGGGCATGGTGGCTCACATCTATAATCCCAGCACTTTGGGAGGCCAAGGCAGGCAGATCACTTGAGGTCAGGAGCTCAAGACCAGCCTGGTCAACATGGTGAAACCCTGTCTCTACTAAAAATACAAAAATTAGCTGGGTGTGGTCGTGGGCACCTATAATCCCAGCCACTTGGGAGGCTGAGGCAGGATAATCACCTGAACCCAGGAGGTGGAGGTTGCAGTGACCTGAGATCACGCCACTGCACTCCAGCCTGGGCGAGAGAGTGAGACTCCGTCTCCAAAAAAAAAAAAAAAAAAAGCAACACGAAAGACATAAATTAAGGGTACAATAAAAAGAATTTTAAAAATACACACACACACACACAAAAAAAAAAAAAGAAGAGAGAGAAATTGAGGGAAGAACTGTTAAGCAGAAAGGAATCTAGACTTAATGATTTGGGAAATTCTCAGGCTATTTAGATTGGAAAAAACCAAAATGCTAAAACTAGGAGATTTACTGTTAGGAAAGTGTGTTCTGTAGAGAATGCCAAGGGTGTGGCATATCTTCCAAATTTTTCTAGTGCCAAAGGGATTAAACATGGGACTCATGAATCCCTTCAATCATCTCACAGAAGTGAGGAAGAGAGATAAAATTATCTAGGAAAGATCTGTGGAGAAACCTCATCTAATACTATGAATTCCATCATATACGTAGAAGTTCCACAAGGATTTTGAGAATGTTCTACCAGCAGAAACACTGCCAGCTTGGAGTAGAAAGTTTATAGTCTAGGCAAAATCAAAGAAGAACTCCCAAAATTTTAGAAGCAGGAATAGGCTGATAAAACTACGCAGCCTCAAACATGTACTGCCCTTTAAGAAAGTGAGGGCAGAGACATGGGCTCAGAAGTCAGAGCCATGGACCCAGAGATAGGAGCCTCCAACTTTATGGTAACTTGTTATGGCAGCCATGGGAAACTAATACACTATCTCTATAGATCTCCGTATTCTCTGGATATTTTATAAAAATGCAATGTCATCCTTTGTGACTGCTTCATTTATGTAATGTTTTTAGCTTCATCCATGTTGTAGCATGCATCAGCCCTTCATTGCTTCCTGTGGCCACATGATATTCATTGTATGGATATTCTACATTCTGTTTATCCATTCATCAGCTGGTAGACATTTGGGTTGTTTCCACTTTTGGCTATTTATGATGTTATAATGATGCTATAAACATTTGCGTATATGTTTTTGTGTGGACATGTTTTCTTTTCTCTTGGATATATACCTGGGAGTGAAACTTCTGGGTCGTATGGTAACTCTACATTCAATTTTTTGAGGAACTGTCATACTGTTTTCCACAGCACCATTTCACATTCTCTCCAGCAATGTATGAGAATTCCAATTTCTCTGCCAGGCACGGTGGCTCACCCCTGTAATCCTAGCACTTTGGGGAGGCCAAGATGGGTAGACCACCTGAGGTCAGGAGTTCAAGACCAGCGTGGCCAACATGATGAGACCCTGTCTCTACTAAAAATACAAAAGTTAGCCGGGCATTGGCTGGGCGCAGTGGCTCACACCTGTAATCCCAGCACTTTGGGAGGCCTAGGTGGGTGGATCACAAAGTCAAGAGATCGAGACCATCCTGGCCAACATAGTGAAACCCTGTCTCTACTAAAAATACAAAAATTAGCTGGGCATGGTGGCGCATTCCTGTAGTCCCAGCTACTTGGGAGGCTGAGGCAGGGTAATTGTTTGAACCTGGGAGGTGGAGGTTGCGGTGAGCCGAGATCCCGCCACTGCACTCTAGCCTGGCGACAGAGCGAGACTCCGTCTCAAAAAAAAAAAAAAAAAATTAGCTGGGCGTGATGGTGTGTGCCTATAGTCCCAGCTACCCAGGAGGCTGAGGCAGGAAAATCACCGGAATTTGGGAGGCGAAGGCTGTAGTGAGACGAGATTGTGCCACTGCACTCTAGCCTGGGCGACAGAGCGAGACTGTCTCAAAAAGAAAGAGAATTCCAATTTCTCTACATCTTTGCCAACGCTTATTATTGTCTTTTTTAAAAATCATAGCCCTTATAATGGAAATGAAGTGGCATCTCATTGTGGTTTTTATTTGCAATCCCCTAATGACTAGTGATGTCGAGCATCTTTTCACATGGTTGTTGGCCATTTGTATCTCTTATTTGGAGATAGGTTTATTCAAGTATTTTGCCTATTTTTTATTTTATTTATTTTTATTTATTTATTTTTTGAGACGGAGTCTCACTCTGTCACCCAGGCTGGAGTGCAGTGGCATGATCTCAGCTCACTGCAAGCTCCACCTCCTGGGTTCACGCCATTCTCCTGCCTCAGCCTCCTGAGTAGCTGGGACTACAGGCGCCCACCACCACGCCTGGCTAATTTTTTTTCCTTTTTTTGTATTTTTAGTAGAGACAGGGTTTCACCCTGTTAGCCAGGATGGTCTCAATCTCCTGACCTCGTGATCTGCCCACCTCGGCCTCCCCAAGTGCTGGGATTACAGGTGTGAGCCACCGCGCCTAGCTGTATGTTGCCTATTTTTTAGTTGTTTTTTGTTGTTGTTGTTGTTGAGTTGTAGGAGTTCTTTATGTATTCTGGATATTAAACCCTTACCTGATATGTGATTTGCAAATATTTTCTCCCAACCCATGGGTTGTTTTTCCCTCTTATGACAGTGTCCTATGATGTACAAGTTTTTAATTTTGATGAAGTCAAATTTATCTACGTTTTTTGTAGCTTGTGCTTTTTTGGCATCATATCTAAGAAACTACTGCCTAATCCAAGGTCATGAAGATGTATGCCTCTGCTTTCTTCTAAGATATTTATAGTTTTAGCTTGTAAATTTAGGTTTTTGACCCATTTTGAGTTAATTTTTTAAAAAGTTTTTTAGAGACAGAGTCTCACTCTGTCACCCAGGCTGGAACATGTTGGTACAATCATAGCTTACTGTAATCTCAAACTCCTGGGATCAAGTGACCCTCCAGCCTCAGCCTGTCGATTAGGCAGGACTACAGGCACGCGCCACCATGCCTGGCTGGTGTTTTTTATTTTGAGTTAAGTTTTGTATAGGGTATGAAGTTGGGGCTCGACCTCAATATTTTGTATGTAGTTACCCAGTTGTCCTAGAAACTACTGTGATTTATGTATTTAAAATTTTATTTTTGGCACAAAATGGAAAGGCTGCCTACACTGTCATCTTCAGAAAGAGTGGCACAGCCTTTCCCTAATCTGTCAAAAACCTTATGTGGCTTTCCACGTCCTCCAGGAGCAATTTCTAGCCCTTTCCACAGCCCCCCTTGGGTAAACCTCTTATGAGAGGTGTCCTGCTCTCCGGCATGATTACAATGCATCACTAACACCCCCTGCATCCCTCCACTTCCACTGCACTCCAGCCTGGCCGACAGAGCGAGACTGTCTCAAAAAAACAAAAATGAAAATAAATAAATAAAATCCCCCCTATATATTTGCAAATTATATATTTAATAACAGACTTATATCCAAATGCATAAAGAACTATTACAACCCAACAATAAAAAGACTAACAACCCAATTTAAAAATGGACAGAGGATCTGAATAGACATTACTCCAAAGAAAATATACAAATGGCCAAAAAGCACATGAAAAAGATGCTCAACATCATTAGTCACTAGGCAAATGCAGATCAAAACAATGCAAATTACACCCATTACAATGGCTAAAATTAAAATAGACAATAACAAGTATTGGAGAGGATGAGGAGAAACTGAAACCTCATTTAAGCTGCTGGTGAGAATTTAAAATAGTGCAGTTGCTTTGGGAAACATCTGGCAATTCCTCAAAAGGTCAAATACAGAGGTAGGGTATGACCCAGCAACTCTACCCCTAGGTATATACCCAAGAGAAATGAAAACACAGCCCACACAAAAATTTATACATTAACATATTGTTCTGCTTACTCATAATAACCAAAAAGTAGAAACTATGTAAATGTCCACCAACTAACGAATGGCTATAAAATATGTGATATGGCCATCCAGAAATGGAATATTTGACAATAAAAAGGAATAAAGTTGGCCAGGCACGGTGGCTCACGTCCGTAATCCCAGCACTTTGGGAGGCCAAGGCAAGTGGATCACCTGAGGTCAGGAGTTCGAGACCAGCCTGGCCAACATAGCCCCAGACCAATGCAAAACCCCATCTCTACTAAAAATACGAAAATTAGCCAGGCATGGTGGCACACACCTGTAATCCCAGCTACTAAGGAGGCTGAGACAGGAGAATTGCTTGAACCCAGTGGGGGAGGTTGCAGTGAGCCGAGATCGTGCCATTGCACTCCAGCCTGGGTGACACAGCGAGACTCCATCTAAAAAAAACAAAAGAGGAATAAAATATATACCAAACATGGTTCATGGACCTTGAACCTTGAAAATATTATGCTAAGTGAAATAAGCCAGCTGCAAAATAAAAACATATATTGTACGTGGCTGGGTGCGGTGGCTCATGCCTGTAATCCCTGCACTTTGGGAGGCTGAGGCGGGCGGATCACCTGAGCTCAGGAGTTTGAGACCAGCCTGGCCAACATGATGAAACCCAGTCTCTACTAAAAATACAAAAAATTAGTCGAGTGTGGTGGTGGGCACCTGTAATCCTGGCTACTTGGGAGGCTGAGGCGGAAGAATCGCTTGAACCTGGTAGGCGGAGGTTGCAGTGAGCTGAGATTGTGCCACTGCACTCCAACCTGGGCACATGAGGAAAACTGTCACACACACACACACACACACACACACAAAAAACCATATGTTGTACAATTATATTTATATGGAAAATTCCGAATAGGCAAATCTACAGCAGTAGAAAGTATAAGTGGTAGCTGAGGGTTGAAGGAAAAGGGAGTGTGACTGCTAACAGGTATAAAGTTTCTTTAAAAAATGTTGAAGGCTGGGCATGGTGGCTCACACTTGTAATCCCAGCATTTAGGGAGGACAAGGCATGGGGATAGCTTGAGATCAGGAGTTCAAGACTAGCCTGGGCAACATAATGGGACCTCGTCTCCACAAAATATAAAAAACTTAGCCGGGTGTGGTGGCACATGCCTGTAGTCCCAGCTACTCAGAAGACTGAGAAAGGAGGATCGCTTAAGCCCGGGAGATTGAGGCTGCAGTGGGCTGAGATCACGCCACTGCACTCCAGCCTGGGTACAGAGTGAGACCCTGTCTCAAAAAAAAAAAGTTCTAAAATTAGGCCAGGCTTGGTGGCTCGCACCTGTGACCCCAGCACTTTGGGAGGCCTAGGCAAGAGGATGGCATAGGGCCAAAAGTTTGAAACCAGCCTGGACAACACAGGGAAGCTGCACCTCTTTTTATTTATTAATGAATGTTCCAAAATTAGATTTTGGTGATGGCCACACAACTCTGTGAATATCCTAAAGACCACTGAAATGTAAACTTTAAAGGGTGAACCGTATAAAGCTCTTAAAGAAAAAGAAAAAGCTTATCAAACGTATCCGTAGTACAGAGCCCACTCTACCCCACCTCAGTGACACGTATCCATAATACAGAGCCCACTCTACCCCACCTCAGTCCCTGTGCTCTTGCAGCTCTGCCTTGCACACACACGTGCACACAAGTGAATATGTGTTTTGTTCATTTCTAGTAAAACGGTTCTGTCCCAGGGAGCACACACAGATGAAAGGAGGTGGTCACATAAAGCCCTCAGGGTGGTGCCCCACCCAGGGAGAAAGCCCACATGTAGTGGAAATCCTTCTTCTCCACTCCACCTGTGGCGAGTTCTAGATAAGCATCACCTTCTTCACTTAGCAAAAGGGGACAGGAATGCTTCTGGGCCCATGCCTCAGGGCCCTGTAGGGCTTAGGTAAGGACCCCTAGGAGGGGCTGAGGACAAACCAGGTTCTTGCTCATGGCATTGATCCCTTCCACAGGACCAGCTAGGGGCCTGAGCAAGCTTCCTGTAGGATTCACAGGGGCTGACCACAGATGAAAGGTGACGGCAGTGAGGTCTGGGGCCAGAGGCTGGGCCTGCAACCCAAGTGCCCTCCCTGTACCATGGACACACAGGAGGACCCAGACTGCTGCAGGCAAAACCAACTGTGCCTGTCATCAATCGATGAGCAAACACCCCACCCCTACACCCTAGGACACCCAACAGAGGGGTTCCAAAGTCTGTGACGCTCTCCTCTCCAAGTCTCTCTGCCAGAGTGGCTCCACTTACTAGGGCCTTACCCGGGTCTTGGCCTTCAGGAAAACATGGCTCTCCATATCCTTGCTGGATTTACTGTGTGCCACACCAGCTTTCCTCATGGCATCCTCGCTGAAACACAAAAGGAGAAGAGACGTTTGCACACACCAGTGACTCCACCGCTGCAGGGCCCTGGCCAACAGGCCCTGCATAGCAGCTGCCCCTGATGACAAGGTGCTATCGCCAGCACACCAGCCTGGCTGAGGTCCAGGAGAGGCATATGGGAAGGGGCACTCAACAGAGAGCAATGACAGGCCACTGAGTAAGGGAGAAAGCGAGCAGGGTGATCAGAAAAAAGGGACAGGAAAGGTGGTCGCCATGAAGCAAAGAGAGAGCCCTAGCATGAGGGGACGGAGGGGGGAGGGGTTGCCCCTAGGGATGGCTCACAACCAGTTCAGGATCAAGGAAGTACACATTAGACTACTGGGTGGCCAGCTGGCCTCTATTTCCTGCTCTCTGAGTGGCCTGCGTTCCCCATGAACTCTGCCAGATGGTAGCACCCTGGTTCTAGACTCGATTTTACTCCTATAAAATGAAGGGGCCACATGAAGTCATCTCTCAGTCCCTCCCAAGGCAAGGGTCTGTCCCTATGTGGGACAATGCAGGTCCTATATGTGGGATCAAAGAGACAAGCTCCAACTTAACTTCTAGCTAGAGACAAGAAGAGAAAGACCACATAAATGTGAAAAATATCTTTAAAAACCCATTTACCAACAATTTTGTACTAAGAGATAGAATCCTATGAAGAGTTTTTCATCACACTGCTGCTCCACGGGGATAAAGAGCCATGTACATCAGTTAAGCTGGAGACCCCTCGAATGCAGCACATGCTGCCCCACCCACCCCCACCCCCACCTCCCACACTCACACACAGAAAGACAAAAACAAGTGTGAATCTGTTAGAAAGGCCTGGCCTGTAGCTCCCAGGGGTGGACTGCTCTGGTGTGCTCACTGCCTGCCTTCTTCCCAGTGGGATGGGTCTCTTCCTTGCCTGGCCTCCCACCCTGGGCTTGCTGATAAAGAAACAAGTGGCCAGGTGCAGTGCCACATGCCTGTAATCCCAACACTTTGGGAGGCCAAGGCGGGTGGATCATCTGAGGTCAGGAGTTCAAAACCAACCTGACCAACATGGTGAAACCCTGTCTCTACTAAAAATACAAAAGTAGCAGGGTGCGGTTGCGCATGCCTGTAATCCCAGCTACAAAGGAGGCTGAGTCAGGAGAATCGCTTGAACCGCGAGGTGGAGGTTGCAGTGAGCCGAGATCGCGCCAAGATCGCGCCACTGCACTCTAGCCTGGGTGACAGAGCGAAACTCCATCTCAAAAAAAAAAAAAAAAAAAAAAGAAAGAAAGAAACAGGCTGAGCACGGTGGCTCACGCCTGTAATCCCAGCACTTTGGGAGGCCAAGGCGGGCAGATCACGAGGTCAGGCGAGCACGACCATCCTGACTAACACAGTGAAACCCTGTCTCTACTAAAAATACAAAAAATTAGCTGGGCATGGTGGCAGGCGCCTGTAGTCCCAGCTACTCGGGAGGCTGAGGCAGGAGAATCGCATGAACCCGGGAGGCGGAGCTTGCAGTGAGCGGAGATTGCGCCACTGCACTTCAGCCTGGGCAACAGTGCGAGACTCCGTCTCAAAAAAAAAAAAAAAAAAAGAAAGAAAAAGAAAAAAGAAACAAGCAAACACGTCAGGGCTCTGGGGCCTTGCCTCTGAGTGAATTGAATAGGCCCAGTCCAGCTCATGCTAGAAAGCATTCTGACCACTCCAAACAGCAACCAGCCAACCTCAGGAAACTGAACCAATGTACAGACGGGGCTACAGCAATATGACTGTGATTCTTAAAGACATCACAGAAAGGAGGTTTAATGCTGAGAGGTGCATACATCTGTCCTAATGTAAAAAGAAAAACAAAATGACATTGACCTACCACCCTGCTAGATTCAAAAAGCACTCTTGGGCTGGGCACGATGGCTCAGGTCTGTAATCCCAGCACTTTGGGAGGCCGAGGCAGGTGGATCACCTGAGGTCAGGAGTTTGAGACCAGCCTGGCTAACGTGATGAAACCCTGTCTCCACTAAAAATACAAAAATTAGTCGGGTGTGGTGGCAGGCACCTGTGGTCCCAGCTACTCGGGAGGCTGAGGCAGGAGAATCGCTTGAACCCTGGAGGCAGAGGTTGCAGTGAGCCAAGATGGCACCACTGCACTCCAGCCTGGGCGACAGAACGAGACTCCTGCACTCTTGGAGTTCCTACCTCCCTGTCTGCTTCCTGAAGCCTGAACGGAGGCAAGGAGGCAGCAAGGGGTTTCTGCTCACAAGGCATCCAGGGGTGGAACAGACAAGTAAGAAAGGTCACCAGGGCCACAAAAGATGAGAGAGTTAACAATTCAGGAGGATAATGACAACCAACTCACGCGCGGTACTGGGTCAGAGTCCTGGGGAAGCGAGGCATGGGTGGGCTGGGAGGACCCTGTACTCATGCTCTCAGGTTAGCATGGGGCAGGGTCTCCACACCCAGAGGCTGAGATAATAGCTGCTAGGCCCCAAGAAGTCAGTGAGCATTTCTGATAGAAGTGGCTGCACAGGCCTGTTTTCTGAAGGTTGCCTCATCTGTGCCCCTCAAGGCAGGTATGCCCTTCAAAGGCATACTTGTTCTTCCCACCTTCCTTTTTTCTTTTTCTTCTTTTGTTTTTTGAGACAACGTCTCACTCTCTCACAGGTGCAGCGCAGTGGGGCAAACACAGCTCACTGCAGCTTCAAACTCCTGGGCTCAAGTATCCTCCCACCTCAGCCTCCCAAATAGCTGGGACTACAGGCATGCGCCACCACGCCTGGCTAATTTTTTTATTTTTTACTTTTTTTGTAGAGACAGGGTCTTGCTTTGTTGCCCAGGCTGGTCTCAAACTCCTGGCCTTAAGTGATCCTCCACCTTGGCCTCCCAAAGCACTGGGACCAATAGGGAGACCCAGGGAAGAGCAGTAGAAACAGCAGGGGAGCATTTGCAGGCCAAGCAGGACGGCCTGGAGGCTGGCTGTGTAAGGAGTGGGGAGGCTGTGGGTGGCAGATGTGGCCAGGAGTCAGAGAGGAAGAAGGGTGCAGAAGAGTCTGGGGAGTGACAACCAGTTACACAGATGGGCTCTGTGCCCACCAGCAGCGATCAGAGAGCAAAGCCAGGCTTGATACAAAAGCAGTCCTTTTGAGCTGCTACTGGCCATTTTTGAGAGTGTCAGCAGACTGGCAGGCCCCAGACAGACACTGTCTTGGTGCAGCAGAGACACCTGGCACAGTCAGAGAGACAAGATCTAGAAACACAGCTTAGTGCAATAGCTCTGAGGTGGTGGGATGACCAGGTTGAAGAAACATGCTTGGTGAGCTGAAGGCAAGGTGGCACCATACACCAGGGGATGTACTGGCAGACGGACCCTGTCCTGTCCTGGGTAATGTCACAGATGACATGGACACTGTGGGCACCGTCAGCTACTCAGAGCCTGAGGAGCATGGACCAAGCTGGAGGCCAGAAACAGGCAAGTCTTGACAGTCCAACACCAGGAAACCGAGTTGGGGTAAATGTCCAGTTCCACATGAGCTTCGGAGGGTCAGAGTGGGGCCGAGGAGCAAGGTGCTCCTCCAGCAAGGCTAGGGCTCAGAACAGCAGCACTGTGCCATGTCACTCCCACATCTCTCCCACAGCATCCACCCAGGGAGGCCCAGCAGGTTTGGTGGCCAGTAACAGACCCTGTGTGGTTTTGCAGTTCTGTCAACTGTATTTTTGAAAATGTCTTTGCTCCTGTTTCTAGTTTGAAGATCAAGTGTCACAAAATAGAGACAAAGCGAAAAAGAACCCAGGAACTCTGCAGCTAATCCCCCACACTTCCCTGCAGATGCCTGCCCTTTCCTCTCCAGCTGGCCTGGCGCTTTTCAGAGGCATCCCCTGCCTGGACATTGACTCCACGAGGGTACCCATTTCACACTCCTGCTGAGGTCAAGTCCCCTTCCTTCCTCCCTTAGACCTAACACACCCGCTGCGGGAGGCTGTAGGCAGGACCCAGGCCCACCTTCAGAACAGCACTGGCTGCTCCCAAAGCCCCCTTCTGATCTCCCTGAGCTGGGCTCTGCTGCCATCCCCAGCATGCCTTCCTGAGCAGCCAGACCCGAATGGCTACTCCTCAGTCTCTGTCTCCTGAAAACAAAACCCTTCGAGCCACTGTCACGAAATGAAAGGAAACTATCACACAAGGAGACAGCCCCCAACACGGAGTAAGGAGCACAGCCTGAGACAAAGAACAGAGAACCCACATGTCACAGTGAGCTCTTCCCCCACACAAGCAAGCCGGGAAGACGAGGGCCTGTCCAGCCAGAGGACAAAGAGCAGACTGGTGTCAGCTCACAAGGGAAGACCCTCGATGGCTGTCCTGCCACAGTCCCCAACATAAGCAACAGGCTCGCAAACAGTACAGGCCTATGAGGCGGCCACCAAAGAACCCAAGGCTGCCTGGGTGGTGCTCGCTCTAGCTGAGGAAGGGGGCTGGGGGCCACTCCCTGGTTGCGACCAGCCAGACCTCTGAACACAAGGACTGTTACCAGCTCAGAGCACACAGTCCCTTGCTGTGAACTGGGCTCCAATGCTCTGCCTTTGGCCATGGTCTAGCTGGTTGTCATAGCTATGTCTGTGTACTCAGTCAGGGTTCAACTGGTATCTAGCTTAGACTGAAGCCTCCCAGGGGACCGATTCATCATTACAGGCCCTTGGAGCTCCCCCACCAAGGGGTCTGAGGATGTCCTTACTGTCCAGAACTGTTCCCAGAACACAGTGTGTCTTAATGGCATTGCCCAACCCGCCTGAGCAGCCAGCAGGGATACATCAAGAAAAGCTCTTCGTGTCTTCATCTCCCAGCACCAAGTGCCCATCCCAGAAACCTGGGAACTCCCTTCACTTTCTGACTGCCACCTTTAATTCTCCAAAGTTCAAATCTTTGCCCCAACTCCCACTGCATCTGTGGCAATTCCTCCCAAAGGGCCTCTGTCTCCCGTTCCCATTCCTACCCCCACGCCCTCGCCAGCTCCCCAGGTCACATGACTGCCAGTGAGCGACTGCCACTGAGTGTGGGAAGCAACCCAGGCCCCTGCTTGCTTTGAGCCTCGCTCCTCACCAGCAGAGCAGGCAGCCTGTCCAGGAGCCCACTGAGAAGCCTGCCCCACACACTCTCCCCAGGGCCCCAGGGACGATGACCTACTACCTGGCACATTGCCTGACTATCCCATCAGGCCTGTTAGGGCCTCCCACCCTGCTCCCACCCAGGCACCCCTGCTGTCGGCTGCACAGAAACCCTGTAGCCACCTCACCCATGTCTGTGGCACTTCCTGGAGGAATCTCTGGTTTCTGTGTGCCAGCCCCACTATACTAAGAACACCCTGAGAGCAGAGACAACGGCGTCCACTTTTGTGTGCAGTGGGCAGTCATCACTGCCAGGCACAATAACTGGCTCTTTTTAACACAAGGAGTGGTACTGTCATGCATTTTGATGGGACACGACGTGCAGAACGGAGAATCAGCGTGGCAGCCATGGGGGAATCCAGGTCTCAAACAAGCACGTCCTGGCAGTGGAGGCCAGGGTGCCTGGGGGAAGGCGTGTGCTGGGGCAGGCAGCTGGGCCTGGCAGGAAGCAGACAGGGGAGGACGGGCCTGGGCTCAAATTCCAACCTAGCCACTCACCAGCTCTGGGTCTTGGGAGAGGCACTCCCTCCCCTAAAGCGTGACCTCTTCATTAAGGAGGGGCTCTGAGAGGCTGTGGCCAGGACAAAGGTGCACAGACAGGGCCAGGCAGTGAGGACAGGCCCACTGTTGGCCTGGTCTGCAGGGCTTCTGCCCAGCATGGGCTTGTTGTTCCTCACCTCCTTCCTATTCCAAATTGAGAAACTGGCAACAGGAGTCCAGTCCCAGTCCTTGTAATCTGAATGAGACTAAGATAAAGCAAAAACTGGCAGACTGAGCTTCCTAGGGAAGGAGCACAGGGCATCAAACTTAAAGCCTGCTAAGGCCAGGGAGGCCTGAGGCAAGCTGCCCCGGTCTGCCCTCAACCCATCTGGCAGCGCCTCCCTATCCTTCCTTTGCACAAAGGGTGGGGACAGTGCTGACCTCACCTGTAGCCCTGAGGATGACAGTAGTTAATATTATAAGGCACTGGACGTACAGGAAGTGCTAGGTATGCGTTAAAGAAATAAGTCAGGCAACAACCTGCCCAAATGTGCAATAGGATGCATCCCAAAACACCTCCGCCATGTGTTGAGGTTATTGTTGCCCCCTCCTCAGCAGACGATGGCCCAATGAGCATGTGCAGCTCCCTCAGGCAGAGCCACCCACCCATTGGAGCTCTGAGTCACCTGCAGTGTACCCTGAGGCCAGCTCCACAGCCCGCAGGAAGGACACTCACACAGGCATGTTGATGAGGCATGAACTGGCCTCCCCACCCCAACTCCCGCTCTGATCTGCTCCAAGCCCTGACTCTTTCTTCCACACCCGCCCTGGTTCCCACCAAGGACCCTCTCCCCTCTCAATGAGGCCTCTCCCCTGACCCCACCCTCTTTACCACTGCTCCCCCTGCCACACTGCCAGGCCCCCTTCCCTGGTCCAACTACTTTCCCATTGCTGAATGAGGGCATGAATTCCCAGGACAGCCAGCTCCTCTGTCCTCTGCTGGTGTCTAAAGCAGGAAGGTGCATTCCTCCCTGGTGCACAGATTCACCCTCCTGACCTCAGGGGGGCAGGATGATTCCTCTCAGCCGATTTATGTTCTGCTTGAAGGAAACTTCTGTGAGTTTCTTCTAATTTTCTAATTTTGAGAAACACAACATCTATCAATCAAGTGAACTCTCATAGGGCAGAATAAATTTTTGGCAGCTCCACTTCACCCCACCCAAGAAGCCTCCCAGTAAATTGCTGCCTGTGTGTGCAGCCTGCTTGCCCACCTGGGACAGGAGCCCACAGCTTGTATGTGGGACCCTTTACCCTATGTGTTTAAAAACCTAAATCGCAGAGGACCAAAAGACAACAGAAGGAGAGTTATACAATATCAGGATGATGGTTTCCTAAGCATGTCACCAGAAGCAGACACTATAAAGGAAAAAAGATTTTCCCATATTAAAAAAAAAAAGATTTGGACTAGGTGTGGTGGTTCATGCCTGTAATCCCAGCACTCTAGGAGGCGGAGGTAGGTGGATCACTTGAGGTCAGGAGTTCGAGACCAGCCTGGCCAACATGGTGAAACGTCTCTACTAAAAATACAAAAATTAGCTGAGCACAGTGGCTCACGCCTGTAATCCCAGCACTTTGGGAGGCCAAGGCAGGTGGATCACCTGAGGTCCGGAGCTCGAGACCAGACTGGCCAACATGGTGAAACCCCATCTCTACTAAAAATACAAAAGGGCAAGGTGGTGGGCGCTGCAATCCCAGCTACTCGGGAGGCTGAGGTAGGAGGATGGCTTGAACCCGGGAGGCAAAGGTTGCAATGAGCCAAGATCCCGCCACTGCACTCCAGCCTGAGCAACAAGAGTGAAACTCTGTCTCAAAAATAAAAAATAAAAATACAAAAATTAGCCAGGCATGGTGGCGTGCACTATAATCCCAGTTACTCGGGAGGCTGAGGCAGGAGAATCACTTGAACCTGGGAGGTGAAGGTTGCAGTGAGCCAAGATCAAGCCATTGCACTCCAGCCTGGGTGACAAGAGTAAAACTCTGTCTCAAAAAAAATATACGTAAATATAAAAATTAGCTGGGCATGGTGGTGTGCGGCCGTAATCCCAGCTACTTGGGAAGCTGAGGCAAGAGAATTGCTTGAACCAGGGAGGTGGAGGTTGCAGTGAGCCAAGGTAGCACCACTGCACTCCAGCCTGGGTAACAGAGTGAGACTCTGTCTCTAAATAAATAAATAAATAAATAAATAAATAAATAACAGATATGAACCTCCAAGTTGAAATGAGGAACAAAGCCTGCACATTTAATTCCCTTCCATCTTAAAACCTGACTAAAACCACAGAAAACAAAAACCAGGAAGAATGGAAATGGTGGCCTCAACAGCCTTTTAGAAGCTGGAAAGCTGATGGCCCAGTGGTAACATACACAGCAAGAGGACCAAGAAACCAGAGTCCTAAGTAACAGTCAGGAGGGGGTGCGCCCACCCAGTGACAGCCCTAGGTCTTTGCCAGGTTGAGGCCAGGCTGCACCAAGTGCTCTGGGACAGAGGGTGAAAAGATATCCCTGCATCCCTCACACCCCAACTTTACACTGTGGGTAGTTACTCCAGCACCAGGTGACCACAGGAGGTTTACTCTCTGGAAAAGCATGAAACGGATAGTCACTGGACTAGGGGGCCAACCCAACCAGTTGAAAAGGCACAGGTAGGACACTGAGAGAGGTGGGCTGTGTGGTCATCTGTGCTCTGGTCTAAGTGACTAGGTCGATGCACGCTAACTGCCGAGACCCACTGGCCCATCAGCCTCCTCCATCCCAGTGAGCAGCAGGCTGGCAGCCAGGTCTTCACCCACAGCCCGGTGTCTGGAAGACCATGCTCTAGGGCAGGGTCCCCAACCCCTGGGCCACAGACCAGTACAGGTCTGTGGGCTGTTAGGAACCAGGCCTCACAGCAGTAGGTGAGCAGACGGTGTGCAAGCATTACCGCCTGAGCTCTGCCTCCTGTCAGATAAGTGGTGGCATCAGATTCTCATAGGAGCACGAACCCCACTGTAAACTGTGCATGTGAGGGATCCAGGTCTCATGCTCCTTATGAGAATCTAATGCCTGATGATCTGAGGTGGAACAATTTCATCCTGAAACCATCCTCATCTGCCGGTCTGTAGAAAAATTGTCTTCTGTGAAACTGGTCCCTGGTGCTAAAAAGGTTGGGGACCATTGTTCTGGAGGAAGGACTCAGAATCTGCAGCCAGATGAGCCTTCAATGAAGTTCCCAGTCGACAAGCTCCACGTGCTGGAAGAGACTCCTAGGCTTTGGAGGGTCCCTCTCAGAGTGAGCAACCAGCCAAGGGCAGCCAGATGCCATAACATGGCCAATAAAGACCCCACAAGAAAAGAGTAATTTAGCAGTAACAGAAATTCAGCAAGAAGAAGGAAATGTAGAATTTATTAGGCCAGGTGCAGCGGTTCGCACCTGTAATCTCAGTACTTGCAGAGGCTGAGGCGAGAGGATGACTTCAGGTCAGGAGTTTGATTTTTTTTTTTTTTTTTTTTTTTTGAGACGGAGACTCGCTCTGTCGCCCAGGCTAGAGTGCAGTGGCACGATCTCGGCTCACTGCAACCTCTGCCTCCCAGGTTCAAGTGATTCTTCTGCCTCAGCCTCCCGAGTAGCTGGGACTACAGGCGCGCGCCACCACGCCCAGCTAATTTTTGATTTTTAGTAGAGATGGGGTTTCACCATATTGACCAGGCTAGTCTCGAACTCCTGACCTTGTGATCCGCCTGCCCTCGGCCTCCCAAAAGTGCTAGGATTACAGGTGTGAGCCACTGCATCCAGCTGAAGTCAGGAGTTTGAGACCAGCCTGGGCAACATCACAAGATCCCATCTCTACGAAAAACAAAAATATTTGCCAGGAGTGGTGGTGCATGCCTGCAGTCCCAGCTACTTGGGAGGCTGAGGTGGGAGGATCACTTGAGCCCAGGAGTTCGAGGCCATAGTGAGCCATGAACACATCACTGCATTCCAGCCTGGGCAATAAAGTGAAAATTTATCAAAAAACAGTAGAATTTATTATAATATATATAAATATTATACTACATTGTATCCATTTAACAGGAATGGGTGCTATAAAAAGGGAAAAGTCAGATTACAAAAAAGGAAAAAGAAGGAGTTGTTGGAAATAAAAGCATGTTAGCAGTGAAAGGTCAAAGACAAAATTGAGGAAATCACTTAGAGAGCAGAGCTAAAAGTAAAAGAGATAGAAAACAGGAGATAAAAGATAAAACTAGAGGCCCAAAGAGTGAACATTAAACACTCCAGCACAGGAAGTGTAGGGAGTGAGATTCCCCTGAAATGACTCAAAGGAACTTCCCAAGTAGAGCAGGACTTGGGTTTAGGGATCAAGACAAGTCATATGAGGCTGAGAGCTAGCACCTCAGGAGACAGAAGCACAAGCCAGCACAAGGGCAGCGCAGTGTAACATCATTTTAAATTCCCCAGTTAGCATGTCCCACCAGGGGGCCTAGATGCACTCAAACTGGCATGGTCTCCAGAAAGTTAATTCCCAGGAGTCCCTTCTCAGGAAGCTAGCAGAATGAGGGAATAAATCACAAAGGATGAGACACAGGATATAGAAAACAAGGGACCCAACAAAGGAAGACAACAGTCCTAGTCTGGACAGACAAGCATGCTGAGGGCTGTCACACCACGCCTGCGGCCACTGCCTAGAGGGTTCCAGAAGGGAGGTCCAAGAGGGTCACCGCCCACCTCCTTTGGGAGGCCGAGGTGGATGGATCACTTGAGGCCAGGGGTTTGAACTGAAACTGACAGCCCACTAGCACTGAGCCTGAAGACAACTGTACTGAGAGGCAACTGGAAAATAAAGGAAGAACAGGAATAGATACACAGAAAACTGGGCATAGTGTTGAAAAGGCAATTCTTTCCTAGGAAAAAAATAACAAGCAATTGCAGTACACCACTATGCTCAGCTGTGAATATCATTTGTGTAGGCAGAAAATGTAAACATTCATTACCGATTTATGCAGAAAGTAGAATACTGGAAGAATGAGGGAGGAGAAGCAGAGATAATGGCGATGGAAGGGAGCTACAGAGCAAGCCAACATAATTTGTAAAACGCCAAGGTGCAAAAGCAGCATGTGCCTATTACCTAGAATCAGAGGTATATGCCGGAAGAAAGCTCAGATGTAAAGGCAGTTGCTACCTCTGGGGAGAACTGGCAGAATGGGAACCATGGTAGTTTCTTGTCTTTTTACAGTTTATGTGATATATTATGTTGATAAAAT
Organism: Gorilla gorilla gorilla; assembly: GCF_029281585.2. Taxonomy (NCBI): domain Eukaryota; kingdom Metazoa; phylum Chordata; class Mammalia; order Primates; family Hominidae; genus Gorilla; species Gorilla gorilla. Next base: position 18,007,854 of record NC_086018.1, on the reverse strand, counting down.
TTAAAGTAATTAAAAATTAAATGAGGCCGAGTGTGGTGGCTCATGCTTGAGCCCAGGAGTTCAAGATTCAAGATTGGCCTGGGCAATATAGTGAAACCCCATCTCTACAAAAAATACAAAAACTTAGCCAGTCATAGTGGTGCATGCCTGTAGTCCCAGCAACTCGGGGGCTGAGGTGGGAGGATTTCTTGAGCCCAGGAGGCGGAGGCTGCAGCGAGCCAAAATCGTGCCACTACACTACAGCCTGGGTGAAAGAGTAAGACCCTGTCTCAAAAAAAAAAAAAAAAATTAAAATTAAAATTAAATGACAAAATGCACATAAAGAGTGTCGTAGAGAAATACTCGGCGAACAATAGCTATTAAGAAGGGTCACGTGGCCGGGTGCAGTGGCTCACACCTGTAATCCCAACACTTCGGGAGGCTGAGATAGGTGGATCACCTGAGGTGGGGAGTTTGAGACCACCCTGACCAACAGGGAGAAACCCCGTCTCTACTAAAAATACAAAATCAGCCAGGCGTGGTGGTGCATGCCTGTAATCTCTGCTACTCAGGAGGCTGAGGCAGGAGACTCGCTTGAACCCGGGAGGTGGAGTTTGCAGTAAGCCGAGATCGTGCCACTGTACTCTAGCCTGGGCAACAAGAGTGAAACTCCGGCACCAAAAAAAAAAAAAAAAAAAAAGGGAAAGGTCATGTTTGGCCAGGCTCAATGGCTCATGTCTGTAATCCCAAAACTTTGGGAGACCGAGGTGGGTGGATCACTTGAGAGGCCAGGAGTTCAAGACCAGCCTGGCCAACATGGCGAAACCCCATCTCCACTAAAAATACAAAAATTAGCTGGGCCTGGTGGCCCACGCCTGTGGGACAGGGCAAAACTATGTCAAAAAAAAATAAAAAAACTCATGTTCACCTTTCTTTGTTTTTGAGACAGGCTCTCTGTGTTGCCCAGGGTGGAGTATGGTGGCTCAATCAGCTCACTGCAGCCTCCAACTCCTAGGCTCAAGCAATCCTCCCTCCTCAGTCTCCCGAGTAGCTGGGACTACAGGCCTAGCTAATTTTTTAAAATTATTTTTTATAGAGACAGGATCTCACTATGTTGCCCAAGCTAGTCTTGAACTCCTGGCATCAAGTGATTCTCCCACCTTGGCCTCCCAAAGTGCTGGATTATAGGTGTGAGCAACTGTGCCCAGACCACTTTCACCTATCTAAACCTTCCTGTCTCAGTCAACACAGGGACAGTAAGTTTCTCCTCTATTAACAATTTGGACTCCCAGGAGCGTCTCAAAAAACTGCCACAGGCCAGGGAACAGTAGCTTACACTTATAATCCCAGGACTTTGGGAGGCCAAGGCAGGCGGATCACGAGGTCAGGAGTTCGAAATCCCGTCTCTACTAAAAACACAAAAGTTAGCTGGGCATGGTGGCAGGCGCCTGTAAGCCCAGCGACTCCAAAAGCTGAGGCAGGAGAATAGCCTGAACCCGGGAGGCGGAAGTTGCAGTCAGCCGAGATCGTGCCACTGCACTCCAGCCTGGGTGACAGAGCTAGACTCCGTCTCAAAACAAAACAAAACAAAAAAAAACTTGCCACATATTCCTTCTGCAAGTGGCCCCACAATCAGAGTATGGATGGAGTTGGAAGGGACCTCAGGATGAGTGAGGCCAACGGCACAGGCAAAGCAGTTCCTCCCACCCCCACCCCAAGCCCCACCAATCTGAGAGGTGCCTTCTGGCTGCAGCTCAAATACCTCACCACACTCCCAGCCAGAAAAGCCCCTTCCTTGTCCTCCATCAGTGCAGGGCTTGTTCTCATCCAGCCTTCTGACCTTCACTAGGTCTCTACACAGCTACAGGGTGGCATCCCACACTGTCCTTGGACTTCTTCCAATCCTGCAGCCAATTTACTGCCCCAGTGCCCAGGTGCTTTCATCTCTAAGGCAGGAAATGATGAGATACCGATTGTTCAGTCATCAATGTAACCAAAGCAAACATCTGGCCTCTCTATCTCTCAGGCAGCTGGGAGCACATTTGTCAAACTGTATCCCAAACAGACTGTAACTTTTTCCTTTACTGAAACTTCTACATTCTGGTTCTTTTACTTTTTAAAGAAACATAAAAGTGTTTTTTTAACAAGATAAAAATATAGACTTCAAAATTTAACTCTCCACCCACATGTAGGAATGGGTATTTTGGTCCTGCAGAAAGAAAATCTCGAATCATACCAATACAGGAGACTTCAAACACTGTACACCCCTCTGGGCTGCTTGATGACGCTTTCTTGCCTCTATCCTCAAGGTCTCTCAACTCCCAGTAAACAAGATCATTGAAAGAACTAACCTGCAGAAAAGGCTGCTGCCCTTCAAACTGTGTACTGTTGTCTAAGCTAGTTCAGAAGAATACACGAGCTTCCTTCACATACTCCAATCTGTTGGTTTGACTTCTGAAGAACCAGCAGAGTTGGAAAGGCCTCGAGATCTCTGTCCTGGTGCTGGCCTGAGGCTCCCCTAGGTCTCGCCTGAAAGTGTCCCATTCACCACCAGGCAAGCATGTGGCAAGGAGGAGATCTGCCAACCCAAATGCTGATCTCACATGGCTCTGTGGTATTTGGTGGGGGTGGGGAAGCTCGATCTTTTAGAGATCTGCACTCAAGTACTCACAGTTGAAATCATCTGGTGTCTGGGATGTGATTTAAAATAGTCCAGGAGGTGATGAGGAAGGGTGGGTGAATGAAGCAACACTGGCCATATGTTGCTAACTCTCAAAGTAGTTGGGAGACCACTTTTCTATTATCTCTACTTCTGGGAACACTTGAAAAAGTCCATAATGAACTTTTTTTTTTTAAAAAAAAAAGGAAGTCAAATGCTTATCTCAAGCCCGTGGGATGATTGTGCATGATCCACACCTCATGTGAACCTGGGCTGTGAGCATGCAGGTCCCAGCCAGACTCCATCCAGGGAGAGAACACAACCTAAGCCATGGGAAACCTATAACTCAAAACTGAACTCACAGTCTCAGCCTAGTTTCACTTTAAAAATACATGTGTATATATATTTACATATTTAAAATGCATACATATCAAGCTATAAGCACACACAGGACTGGTGGAAATATATCAATATGTCAGTAACAGCCAGCTCTGGAGAGAGTATGGAAAACACCTTCCTGTTTTTCAGTCTTCTACAATGTTATCCGGAATGGAACGAAGTACTACACCCACAAGTCCTGAAGGTACTGACCAAAACAGGAGGGAGAGACGGGACCGGGGCGGCTGTGACTGGAGGCTGATGGGGCTCCACCGTGCCCCATCCTCTCATCCCACAGTCTTCCTTCACATCTGCTCTGCCCACCACAGCCCTGCTCTGGAGTTCTCTGTTCTGCCCCTTCTGCCATCCCCACCTAGGCAGACAGGTTTCATCCAGCCTCCAGGACGGCCCACCCACTTGCTCCTGCAGCAGGCTGCTCTTCCCAGGTTTGCTTCCCCCATCTCCCACTGACTGTTGGAAATTTCACCCGCACCCACTCCCCACATCATCACCTTACACCCAGCCCTCAGATCAGTAGAGAGGCTGCGGCACGAGAACTGGTGGAGTGCATACCAGTGGCTCCCTCCTCCCTTTCTCCTGCAAGCTCACATACGCATGCACACGGAATACGAGCATTCACACATGGAATCACCAAATCCTACCACTTATTTCCTTATGAGCTTCCTCCCTCCTAGATCAGCCTTTCCACTCCTTTTTTTCTTTTTTTAATCATCCTTTCCCTTCCTACTGTCACTGCACCCAGTAAATTTCAGTGTGCATTCAAAATCAACGAGAGTGCCTGTTACAGACAGGTTCCTTGACAATACCAGGTGTTGGCAAGGATGTCCAGCAAGTGGAACTCCCTCACATTTTGCTGGTGGGAATGTAAACTGGTACCACTTGGGAACAGTGTTCAGCAGAACATGCTAAGAGACACATCCCCTGACCCAGTCCTCTATTTAACTTCTAGGTGCACAGCCCAGAGAATTAAGTGCATATATTTACCAGAAGACATGACCAAAGCCATTCCTGGGGTTGCCTTCATGTAGCCAACATCTGGAACTAACACCAAAGTTCATTAGGCACAAAATAAAAGAGTTATCTGGAACAGAGTCTTCCATGGAATAACATGTCATAAACAAGAACAGGCTGGGCACGGTGGCTCACGCCTATAATCCCAGTATTTTGGGAGGCCAAGGCGGGTGGATCACCTGAGGTCAGGAGTTCAACACCAGCCTGCCCAACATGGCGAAACCCCATCTCCACTAAAAATACAAAAATTAGCCAGGCATGGTGGTGCACGCCTATAGTCCCAGCTACTCTGGAGGCCGAGGTGGGAGAATCATGTGAACCCTGGAGGCAGAGGCTGCAGTGAGGTGAGACTGAGCCACCGCACTCCAGCCTAGGCAACAGAGAAAGACTCTGTCTCAGAAATAAATAAATAAATAAATAAATAAGGCCAGGCGCAGTGGCTCACGCCTGTAATCCCAGCATTTTGGGAGGCCGAGGTAGGGGGATCACGGGGTCAGGAGATGGAGACCATCCTGGCTAACATGGTGAAACCCCATCTCTACTAAAAAAAATACAAAAAAAAAAAAAAATTAGCCGGGTGTGGTGACGGGCGCCTGTAGTCCCAGCTACTCAGGAGAATGGTGTGAACCCGGGAGGTAGAGCTTGCAGTGAGCCAAGATCACGCCACTGTACTCCAGCCTAGGCGACAGAGTGAGACTCCGTCTCAAAAAAAAAAAACACAGGCTGGGCGTGGTGGCTCATGCCTGTAATCCCAGCACTTTGGGAGGCCGAGGTGGGTGGATCCCCTGAGGTCAGGAGTTCGAGACCAGCCTGGCCAACATGGCGAAACCCAGTCTCTACTAAAAATATAAAAATTAGCTAGGCATGGTGGTACGTGCCTGTAATCCCAGCTAATCGGGAGGTTGAGGCAGGAGAACTGCTGGAACCTAGGAGGCAGAGGTTGCAGGGAGCCAAGATTGTGCTACTGCACTCCAGCCTGGGTAACAGAGTGAGACTCCATCTCAAAAAAAAAAAAAAAAAAAAATAGAACAACTGCTGCCTGTGAGGATAAATGAGGATAAATTTCACACATGATGCACACAATTGCACAGAGGACTGTAATCCCAGCACTCTGGGAGGCTGAAGCAGGTGGATTGCTTGAGCCCAGGAGTTCGAGACCAGCCTGGGAAACATGGCAAAACCCCATCTCTACAAAAAACACAAAAATTAGCAGGGCATGGTGGTGAACACCTGTAGTACCAGCTACTTGGGAGGCTGAGGTGGGAAGATTGCTTGAGCCCACAGGAGGTCGAGACTGCAGTTAGCCGAGACTGTACCACTGCACTCTACCCTGGGCAACAGGGCGAGACCCTGTCTCGAAAAAAAGATGGCACAGAGTGTGATTGCACAGAGATTGCAAATGTCTCGCTGGCCATGGAAGTCAGAAGAGTGGTGCACAGTTTGCCCTGGCTGGGTGCAGATCTGGGGAGTATCAACAGTTCTCTGGTGGCACACTCAAGATTGGAAGCATGCGTGTCGTTCACTGTGATAGGGATTATACCTCAATTTAAACACCCCATGAGATAAGCAAGGGCTCTGAGCCTGTGCCTCAGGACCCTGCCCTGTTCTTTGGTTGGCCTGAATGCCTACTACAGAGCACTTGGCAGAGACTTCTCCCTCACACGAATCAAAGCAGACTGACAGCACTTGCAGGATGTATGGTGACCCACTGAGGCTTCTGAGGACGAACCCTGAGTTCTACTTTACAACAGGGGCTCCATCTCACACATAGCAGACTGATCACTTCCTCAAAGGTCATGTCTGATGAGGAGGACTGAAAGGAAGCTTGGAAAGAGCAAAGAACAGAAGAGAAGGGCAGCGGGGACGTGGGATGAGTCACTTCTTAACCTACAAGCACTGCTTTCACCCAGCCCCCAGAGCCCACCAACATAAGAAGCAGCAAGGGGTACGTAGGCTGGGAAGAACAGAAGTTCCAGGGGTGGGGGCCTTGCTGGTCCCCTGCCTTTGGCCCAGATGTCCCTCATTCCCCTTCAGCCCTCCAGCTCACACTTCACTCCTGTGTGAGCCCCTCTCTCTCCCCCAGATTCATAGGCACAGAGCTCAGAGAAGCTGCTGGGGCCAAGGATTAAAAGTGAACAAATCCTGCCAAAGAGAAGGGCTAATTAAAAAAAAAATAAAATTAAAAAGACAGAAACAAATAAAAGGAAACGAAGCCCAGAAGGAGGAGGCCCCCAGGGAGTATGGGAAGATGGTATAAGTGAGAATGAGCTGGTGAATCCCAGGGAAGAGGATGCCTGAGTGCTTTTACTGTCCTTGCAACTCTCTGTACATTTGAAATATTCTCAAAATAAAAACCTCAGGCCGGATGCAATGGCTCACGCCTGTAATCCCAGCACTGTGGGAGGATGCGGCAGGCAGATCACCTGAGGTCAGAAGTTTGAGACCAGCTTGGCCAATATGGTGAAGCCCCATCTCTAATAAAAATACAAAAATTAGCCAGGTGTGGTGGTGCAGGCCTGTAATCCCAGCCACTCAGGAGGGTGAGGCACAAGAATCACTTGAACTCGGAAGGCGGAGGTTGCAGTGAGCCAAGGTCAGGCCAGTGAGCCGAGGTCAGGCCACTGCACTCCAGCCTGGGCAACAGAGCAAGACTGTCTCAAGAAAAGAAAAAAAAAAAACACCCTCAAAATAAGGAGACATGGGGCTTGGAAAGAAGGTAAAGCATCTTCTCCAAGGACTCACTGCCCTAAATAACAGAGTTATTGCACCTCAAGCCCTTAACCCAATCACGGGGCCTCTATTAACAGCCCTGCACCTAGACTAGAAAGAGAGTCATTACTAAAGTTGAGGCGAACATCTCCCTTATGGGGTGATGGTTTAGAGGTAATTATGCCTTGGCTGCTATTCTATTCCCCTCTGTTCTCTAGCCTGTACTCCCCTTTGTCTTTAAATAAATGTCTCAGGGCCAGGCACAGTGGCTCACACCTGTAATCCCAGCACTTTGGGAGGCAGAGGCAGCAGATCGCTTGAGCCCAGCAGTTGGAGACCAGCCTGGACAACATGGCAAAACCCTGACTCTACAAAAAAGTACACAAATTAGCCGGGCATGGAGGCACACACCTGTGGTCCCAGCTACTTGGGAGGCTGACGTGGGAGGATCACTTGAGCCCAAGAGGTGGAGGTTGCAGTGAGCCGCAATCACGCCACTGCACTTCAGCCTGAGTGACAGAGTGAGACCCTGCCAAATAAACAAACAAATAAATGTCTCAAAAAGAAAATCAACCATCACAAGCTGTGAGGGAAAAAAGTTCAAAATGAGAAGTTCAGAACGGTTTAGGCAGCACTGATGGACAAAACCATGGCAGGCTTTAATTAAAGCCAGCACTGCTTTCCACAACCCTACATATAATTATTATGTACTTCATCTAGGCCAAGATATTGTGCTAAGAACTATAAGAGACATAGAGCTATGAGTCCAGGTCCCACACTCAAGGAATTTCCAATGCTGTTGGCAAGGCAAAAAATAGTTAATCTGTTCAGTTCATGTCAGGATGCACTCAGTGAGGGCTCTGGAGCCACCACAGGCTGAGCTAACCATCAGGGGTCATCTGGAGGGGATGAAGCCAAGGTCAAAGCTTCACCAGGGAAGAGGGTCACAGAGACAGAGGAAGAGCCAGCCACTACAGCATCCAGAAAGGGCATGGTGTGGCACAAAGCTCTCGTGCCAATATGAAGAAAGGTAACTTGGAAGGACAGTATCAAACTGAAAGGGAAAGGGCCTCAAGCTCCCTTGCAGGGATGGAAAGGATGGAATCACCCTGGGAAGGCTGGTCTGGCATTGAGGGCCCAGGTGAGAGAAGTCACCAGGCATGCAAGCCTGGGCGACAGAGCGAGACTCCATCTCAAACAAAGAAAAAATTAAAATCATTCATACCAGTTAAAGACATCTGTTTAATAAAACTCAGCCTGTACCACGCATCCTGCTTGGTAACAAGCGCTTGTCGATGTTGACGCATAATGGCAGTCCCTCACGTCAATGTCAACAGCAGCACAGAGCCCATCACCTGCAGCTACAACTCTAACCAAGCTCCCACTGTTGGTCTGTTTCACAAATCCCACTCCTGAGACAATGATGTGGCAATGAGCACCCTCATCACCATCAGGCTTTGAATACTTTCCTGATTGCGCCCTTGGAGGAAGTCGACATTTTTAAGGTACTGGGATAAACAGTATTGCCAAAAGGCCTTCCAGAAAAAAAATGGATCTAATTTAAGTGCCCCCAACTGAGCTGACTGGTTGCATCTTCCTGTGGTGTTTCTGCCATCTCTACCTGAGGTGAATGTCCCCTCAGGACAGCCCCCATCACCATAGCAGCTGAAATGGGCCTGCAGCAGTACTCAGGAAACTGGCACTGGACAGATCTAGGAATCCCCCTGCTACAGCACTCCTGAGAGGCAGGAAATGATTGATTCAAGTTCCTGCCCTGACGAGTTCAGACTAGGAGGAGATAAGCCTTCAAACAAACCAAGTGCAACCTGGAAACTCCTCACCAAGCCTGTGAAAAGAGCAGCGGGGTGGGGGCAGCGAAAAGAGCAGGGAGGTGGGGGCAGCAGAAGGCCCAGTCTCCTTGGAGAACGGCTGCACCGCTCAGCCACGAAAAGGAAGGATCTTTTAGGTAGGCAAACAAACTGGACACAGAGCAGGGAGTAAGAACTGAGATTGTCTGAGGATCCACTGCCAGCTTGGTATGATGGAGCACAGGTCAAGGAACTGGCAGGCAGGTGCAGACACTGCACGAAGGATCAAGACTAAGAACAGAATCCACAGACAGTGGGCAGCCACTAAAACAGTCTGGGCATCAAAATAACTGGGGACAGCCAGGCGTAGTGGCTCATGCCTGTAATCCAACACTTTGGGAGGCAAAGGCAGGAGGATCACTTGAGGCCAAGAGTTCAAGACCAGCCTGGGCAACAAACCAAGACCTGGTCTCTACCAAAAAAAATAAATAAATAAGAAAATTAGCCAGCATGGTGGCTCCTACCCTTAGTCCCAGCTACTTGGGAAGCTAAGGCAGGAAGATCACTTAAGCCCAGGAGTTGGAGGCTGCAGTGAGCTATGATCGTACTGCTGCACTCCAGCCTGGGCAACATAACAAGACCCTTTCTCAAAAAATAGTAATAATTGTGTGGAGGTCAAGTACATGAGACAAGAGTTGATAATCACTGAAGCAGAGTGGTGCATATACGGACATAGGGGTCTTTCTTCTATTTGGTTTTATGATTTAAATTTTTCATTTTGAATTTTTAAAAATTCATTAAAATTACTTAAAATGTTTGCCCTCCAGATATTTAACAGAAATTACTGTCCCAAGGAATGCTTTAAAGGAGGCTAGTACCCCACAGCCCTGCCATGATAGTGGCAGGGAGATAATCACGTGGTCATGGTCCTTCCTACCTCGGGATGCCCAGCATGGGTCCTTGACTGGCCACAGCCACAGCATCACAAACAGCAGTAATAGCTGGAAGACCTCTGGTCAGGGTGGATGTCAGGGCCTGCAACTGTGGTAGGCATGTGGGGTCACTTACAAAAGGGAACTGGTAGGACTGGGGGTTAAGGTCTGGGGGGTACTGGTTGGCAGAGGCCAAAGATCAAAAGGGGCTTGCTGGCTGGCTCTACCTCTGCTGTTAGGGTCCAAAAAACAAAAACAAAAAAAAGGAGTTTGTCTGTCTTGTCCTGCTGTGGTTCAGCAACCATTCGTTTATTTACTTATTTATTATTATTATTATTATATTATTATTTATTGAGACGGAGTTTCGCTCTTGTTGCCCAGGCTGGAGTGCAATGGCGTGATCTCGGCTCACCGCAACCTCTGCCTCCCAGGTTCAAGCAATTCTCCTGCCTCAGCCTCCTGAGTAGCTGGGATTACAGGCATGTACCACCATGCCCAGCTAATTTTGTATTTTTAGTAGAGACAGGGTTTCTCCATGTTGAGGCTGGCCTGGAACTCCTGACCTCAGGTGATCCGCCCGCCTCAGCCTCCCAAAGTGCTGGGATTACAGGCGTGAGCCACCGCGCCCAACCTACTTATTTATTTTTAATTTTTTTTGTTTGTTTGTTTTGAGACAGAGTCTTGCTCTGTCACCAGCTAGAGTGAAGTGGCGTGATCCTGATTCACTGCAACCTCCTCCTCTCAGGTTCAAGCGATTCTCCTACCTCAGCCTCCCAAGTAGCTGGGACTACAGGTGTGCACCACTATGCCTGGCTAATTTTTGTATTTTTAGTAGAGACGAGGTTTTATTATCTTGGCCAGGTTGGTCTATATATTTTGTTTTTTTTTTTGAGACTGAGTCTCACTCTGTCGCCAGGCTGGAGTGCAGTGGCGCGACCTTGGCTCATTGCAACCTCTGCCTCCCGGGTTTAAGCGATTCTCCTGCCTCAGCCTACCCACCGGGACTACAGGTGCCCGCCACCACGCCCAGCTAATTTTTGTATTTTTAGTAGAAATGGGGTTTCACCATGTTGCCCAGACTGGTCTCAAACTCCTGACCTCAAGCAATCCACCCACCTTAGCCTCCCAAAGTGCTAGGATTATAGGCGTGAGCCACTGCGCCCAGCCTTCGTAAACTTTATTATGAGATTTTTTGGCAATTTTTTTTTTTTTAGCTCATCAGCTATCATTAGTGTTAGTGTATCTTATGTGTGGCCCAAAACAATTCTTCTTCCTACGTGGCCCAGGGAAGCCAAAAGACTGGACACCCCTGATTTACAACATGTAGAGTAACTCTAAGCAGCAGTGGCCTCTCCTCTAGGTCTCATTTTCCTCATCTTATAAATGTGAGTAACATGTACATCTACTGACAAAGCAAGCATGAAGAGGGGATGAGTCAACATCTGTCAACTCCTGCAACAGGGCTTGGCATAGCATGCCTGCCGCACGTCAGCTGCTGTTGAGAAAGCCCTGAACTCCTGAGCAGGTGACTGAGGGCTCAAGTCCCCTCAGGTCACTGTCACGACTGGCCTAGAGGCTCAACAACCACTTCCTATTTGCCCATCAGGAGCAGCCCTATGGGGCACTGGGGCTATGAATGTGAAGAGAGGGACAGACAGGGCCCCTAGCCTCAAGGAATGGACATTCTAGCAATAGGTTATACACAGACACCTGTAAGCCAGTGCAGCCACTTATGTGACAACCAGGCTATGAAGCTGGAAAACAAGGGCTGGAGCTGCACCAGAAGGGCACAGAGCTGTGAGTGGGAAAAGCCACAGAAAAAGCTCTGCCAAGGCTGACTCACTGGCTTCTTCCTATGGCAAGGACTATGACCCACAGGCAGAATCTGGGCTTGCAAGTTTAAGGGCACTCCCTATCCTTCTGAAGACCTCTCCAGACCCTTGGAAGTTGCTGTTCAGTTGTATGTTTTGTTCCTTGTGTTGTCTTACTTGGAGCTCACGTCTCTCTGGAGGCTTCACTAGAAGAGGTGGCTGACCTGGCAGTTCCAGCTCCATTCCATGCTCCCCCTAAGCCCCTTCTGGCACTTCATCAGATACTGGACTGTCCTTCCCCAGCTGTGTCACCTCCTCTCTGTATTGTTTTGCCCAATGGACATCTATAATCTTTATATGTGCAATCTGCTGTACAGAGGGGTGGGAGGGATAAAAGTCTCAAGAATAGGATCACAGAAAAACCAAAAAGAATTGAAAGAAAATAGCTGATAAGGTACTTTTGTCCATTCACAGCTTAAATATTTTCTACAAACCTGTATGACAAGTGCAGCACTAGTCATTGCAGATGCACTCTTGTTCTCTGAGAGCCTATAGCCCAGAGACAGGCTCAACATTAACCCAGCAATCCCATGAGGAAGGTCCAAGCCCCAAAAAGGCCAGTTAAATTGGTTCTAAGGGTGGCTTATCCTGCAGTTTGTGCAGGGAGAGTAGATGTTCAATAAAGAGTCAACAAAGGCAAGCACGGTGGCTCACACCTGTAATCCTAGCCCTTTCGGAGGCTGAGGCAGGTGGATCGCTTGAGCCCAGGAGATCAAGACCAGCCTGGGAGACATGGTGAAACCCTGTCTCTTACACAAAATACAAAAATTAGCTGGGCCTGGTGGCATGCATCTGTAGTACCAGCTACTTGGGAATGCTGAGGTGGGAGGATCGCTTAAGCCTGGGAGCCAGAGGTTACAGTGGGCCAAGATCATGCCACTGCACTCCAACCTGGGGGAGAGAGCAAGATTCTGTCTCAAAAAAGAAAATGCCAACATGAAGCTACTAACAATTTCCCAACTACCTCCCCACAGGCTCCAATAAGGGTCATCAATTTCCCTAACCAGGCTTGGGGTATCGGGGTATCACCCTCATTCTCCAAGACTATAGAATCTCCTACTCCTGCAAGGGCACAGGAGGTGGTGGCAGGGAGCTCACCACTGAGTCCCAAGACCTCTGCAAAGGCTTGTACAGAGGTCTCTTCATTTTTCCCTTCTACCACACCTGTAAAACAGATTGGCTTCCTACCATTTCATTGATGAGGGACACGATTAAGAAAGGCTAGGCCAGGTGCAGTGGCTCACGCCTGTAATCCCAACACTTTGGGAGGCCGAGGCAGGTGGGTCATGAGGTTGGGAGTTCAAGACCAGCCTGACCAAGATGGTGAAACCCCGTCTCTACTAAAAATACAAAAATTAGCCAGGTGTGGTGGCGGGTGCCTGTAATCCCAGCTACTCTGGAGGCTGAGGCAGAGAACTGCTTGAACCCGGGAGGCAGAGGATGCAGTGAGCTGAGATCGCACCAATGCACTCCAGCCTGGGCCACAGGGCGAGACTCTGTCTCAAAAAAAAAAAAAAAAAGAAAGAAAAAGAAAGGCTAACAAGTGTAACAAGTGGAGCAGCAGGGGCTCCAGAGCTTCACAATGTACATTGGTTCAGGTAAAGAATACCACTGCACAGGAGAATCACTTGAGTCCAGGAGTTTGAGGCTGCAGTGAGCTATGATCATACCACCTGCACTCTAGCCCAAGTGACAAAGCAAGACCCTGTCTCTTAAAAAAATAAAAAAATAAAGAATGCCACTGTAATACAAGAGGTGACCCGGCTGGGCACGGTGGCTCACTTCTGTAATCTCAGCACTTTGGGAGGCTGAGGCGGGTGGATCACGAGGTCAGGAGTTCGAGACCAGCCTGACCAACATGGTGAAACCCTGTCTCTACTAAAGATACAAAAATTAGCTGGGCCTGGTGGCGCATGCCTGTAACCCCAGCTACTCGGGAGGCTGAGGCAGGAGAATCGCTTGAACCCGGGAGGAAGAGGTTGAAGGAACCGAGATCACACCATTGCACTCCGGCCTGGGAAACAGAGTGAGACTCCGTCTCAAAAAAAAAAAAAAAAATTAGCTGGGCGTGGTGGCGGGCGCCTGTAGTCCCAGCTACTCCGGAGGCTGAGGCAGGAGAATGGCGTGAACCTGGGAGGCGGAGCTTGCAGTGAGCTGGGATTGTGACACTGCACTCCAGCGTGGGCAACAGAGCGAGACTCCATCTCAAAAAAAAAAAAGAGGTGACTCACACAGCCCCCAAGAAAATACTATTCCACTCCTCAACAAGTGTTTTGTATACCAGGCACCAAGCTTCATAGGTATGAGGTCCTATGGGAAACTAAAAAGGGCTGAGATAAAACATATCAGAGGCGGTGACCAACTTTAGATCAAGCAGGGAAGGATCCTCTGAGTATCTGATACTGAGCAGACACCTAAAAGAAGGAGCTAGTCATGAATACAGTGGTGGGGAGGAGTCTGCTCATTTTTCAACACCTTAAACACTTGATAATAAATTGGTTAAAAAGAAAGAGCTCAGGGGCCAGGCATAGTGGCTCACATCTGTAATCCCAGTGCTTTGGAAGGCTAGTAGGGAGGATCATCTGAACCCAGGAGTTCAAGACCAGTCTGGGCAACATGGTGAAACCTCATCTCTACAAAAAATATAAAAATCAGTCAGGCGTGGTGGTGTGTGCCTGTAGTCCCAGCTACTCAGAAGGCTACAGTGGGAGGATCGTTTGACCCTGGGAGGTCAAGTCTGCAGTGAGCTATCATCGTACCACTGCACTCTAACCTGGGCCACAGAGCAAGATCTTGTCTCAAAAAAAAAAAAAAAAAAAAAAAGCTTAGAATGTTCAAGAAGCTGAAAGACCAGAGAGGTCAGAACAGGGTGGGGGTAGGAGAAGAGATGACTATACCAGGTCAGGGTGAGGGGCTCGGAGGGTGGGACATCTGGAGTTTTATTCTAATGCTAAGAAAAGTCACTGATTGTTCTGCAGCAGGGCAGTGGCTACACTTTAGGCCTCACCCTCACTTGTGCTGTTGGGGGAAGAAGGATGGGACTGGGAAGAGAGCAGGAGACCACAGCCCAGAATGGGCCCAGATGAGGTGGAGGCAGTGGAGGGCTCAGAGGCTGAACTGGAGAGTCCCTGCAATGGCTGTCTAGTCATAGCCAGTCTCAACTCAAAATCCCTTTTTCTCAGTGGGAGCCAGGAGACTAGACTATATACCAGCTCACGCTCTGGGGAATTGTTCCCTAGGCTCTTGCTAGAGACAGATAAGTAACCATCAGATGTTTTCTCCTCTGTCAAAACTCAGAATGCTTTTTTTTTTTCTTTTTTTGAGAAGGGTCTTGCTCTGTGGCCCAGGTTGGAGTGCAGTGGTGTGAACGTCGCTCACTGCAGCCTCGACCTCCCAGGCTCAAGCGATCCCCCCACCTCAGCCTCCAGAGTAGCTGGGACTACGGGTGCACGCCACCACACCCAGCTGATTGTTGTATTTGTTTATGTTACCTAGGCTGGTCTCAAACTCCTGGACTCAAGTAGTCCCAGATCTCAGCCTCCCAGGGTGCTGGGATTACAGGTGTGAGTCACGGTGCCACAAGCAAGACACTTTCTCTATCCCTTCATCAACTATAAATTACCTGGGTATAAAGCATTTCCCAAAATGGCCAAATTTAAACAACAGTATAAAAACATGGGAGGAAGTTAAGAGTTAAAGGTATGTCTAGAATTCTAATGCAAATCTTTTTTTAACCCTATGAGCACAATAAATCAAGGCACCAAGAATCACGACTTTCAACGTGAACCCTAGAGAGAAAGTGAACCCTAGAGAGAAAACAGACAAATTTGAGAACTGAGAACACCCACATCACCTAGGGAAGGCAACCTCTGAAACTGCTCCTCCCAGCTGTGGTAGGAGAATGCCCATCTCGTGCCTAATCCCTAGAACTTGTGAATATGCTACATTACATGGCAAAAGGAATTCTGCAGATGTAATTACAATTACAAACTTTAAAATAAAGAGATTATCCTGGCTTCTCTGAGTGCACTAAATCTAATCTGAGCCCTGAAAAGCAGGATATTTTCTCTAGCTGAAATCAGAGAGATGTGGCAAAAGAACTGGCCCTCGCTGGAGGGAGACACATAAAAAGCATGAGAAGGAATTCGGGCAGCTTCTGGGAACAAAGACTGACTCCTGGCTAACAGCCAGTAAGGAAAGAAGGCACCTCAGTCCTACAAGCTCAAGGAACTGAACATGGCCAACAGCATAAATGGGCTTGCAAGCAAGTTCCACCCCAAGGCATTCAGTAAGAAATGCACCCTGCCAACATCTTGATTTCAGCCTTGATAGGCCTTGATAGCAGGAGACCTAGTGGAACCTACTTGGACCTCTGACCTACAGAAACTACCAGATGATAAATGTGTGTTTTTTGTTTGTTTGTTTTTGAGATGGAGTCTCGCTCTGTCATTAGGCGGGATAGCAGTGGCGCGATCTCAGCTCACTGCAACCTCCGCCTCCCGGGTTCAAGCAATTCTCCTGCCTCAGACTCTTGAGTAGCTGGGACTACAGGTGTGCGCCATCACATCCAGCTAATTTTTGGATTTTTAGTAGAGATAGGGTTTCACCGTGTTGGCCAGGATGGGTCTCAGTCTCTTGACCTCGTGATCCGCCTGCCTCAGTCTCCCAAAGTGCTGGGATTACAGGCATGAGCCACCACGCCTGGCCAAAGGTGTGTTGTTTTAAGATGCTAAACTTGTGGTAATTTGTTAGAGCAGCAACAGAAAAATACACAAACAGCAATCTCGAAAAAAATAAAGAACTCAATTCTCCCGGAAGCAAGATAAAGCTGAGTTATGAAGTATCCAGTCACTCAACACCCATAAACTCTTCAATCACCCTCCCAGCCCTCTAACACTTCCCCTACCCCCATTTTCTTTGATGACAACTCACCCTTCCAGTTCTTAATTCTGGGCTTTCCCAGAGAAGAACCCTTGCCCTGGGGACTTTTCTTGCAGGAACCCTGAAGTAGGATATCTCTCAAGTTTTCACCTACAGATAACTATATTGTATCAGTAAAACACTGTTCACTGATTGTGCAATATCCCCAGAAATATCCCAAGGCTATTCTTCCCAAAGCCCATAGCTACTAACTCTACAGTCCCTACTCTTTCCACTGTACTGAAAGGTTTCCCAGCATTCAGCCCGGC
Organism: Gorilla gorilla gorilla; assembly: GCF_029281585.2. Taxonomy (NCBI): domain Eukaryota; kingdom Metazoa; phylum Chordata; class Mammalia; order Primates; family Hominidae; genus Gorilla; species Gorilla gorilla. Next base: position 17,991,297 of record NC_086018.1, on the reverse strand, counting down.
TTCCTTCCTTCCACAATGCTTCACCCCACACCCCACCCCCCTCCATCCAGTTAGTCATCAAGAATTGTCTACGTTCCCCCTCCTCTGGAATCTGTCTTCCTCTTTCAGTTTCTACCACTGTCTAACGTAGGCCTTTATAATCTCCCGCCCGACTAGGTCATGCCACAATCATTTTACGGAGCAATGTGGCAGGCAGTGAGCTAGCAGTGAGAATACAAGGATGAAAAAGGACAGGTTCCCTACTCCCTCCAAATGTTCAAACTCTCTTAATAGCTTAACTGGTCTCTCTTCTCTGCCCTGTATCCATCTCCAGGGACTCTAGGGATATTCCCAACACTGGCATTTCACTACTCCAAAGAATGCCACATGCCAAACACAGGCTCAATTCCTTGGCACAACACCCCCACTAAAGTGCTAGTACCTGCTCACCCTCATTCCATCATCTCCTGGGCTCTCTTACTCCTCGAGCCCCAGAACTCTCAGCCTACAAGGTCCTCCCTCCACGCAGTAAATGCTCATGTTTCCTAACTCCTCAGCTTGGAATGGTGGCTATTCACACTCCTACTTGTCTTTCTAGGACTCAATTTATTCGTCACCTACTCACTAGACTGCCCCTGGTCTGCTCAAGTTAACCGCCGCTTCGCAAGAAACCCCTGCAGTATACACATTACAGACTGACAAGACTGCGCTGTGACGGTTCCTTTACCGAGGATGCCATCCCTCAGGAAAGGGGCTGTGTCTCAGGCAAATCTGTGGCGAGCACAACACGCCAATAAGCTCAGTTAAAAACTGTCAGGCCTCTGAGCCCAGGCCAGGCCATCGCATCCCCTGTGACTTGCACATATACATCCAGATGGCCTGAAGTAACTGAAGATCCACAAAAGAAGTAAAAACAGCCTTAACTGATGACATTCCACCATTGTGATTTGTTCCTGCCCCACCCTAACTGATCAATGTACTTTGTAATCTCCCCCACCCTTAAGAAGGTTCTTTGTAATTCTCCCCACCCTTGAGAATGTGCTTTGTGAGATCCACCCCTGCCCACCAGAGAACAACCCCCCTTGACTGTAATTTTCCATTACCTTCCCAAATCCTATAAAACGGCCCCACCCCCATCTCCCTTCACTGACTCTCTTTTCGGACTCAGCCCACCTGCACCCAGGTGAAATAAACAGCTTTATTGCTCACACAAAGCCTGTTTGGTGGTCTCTTCACACGGACGCGCATGAAAAAAACTGCTAATAGAAACAAGCAGTCGGTGGTGAGGGGCTAGAGTTCCTCTGAGCGGGGCCACTGACCCCAGCTCTTCACGCTCTCCTCCAGAAACTACGATCGCTTCCTGACAGCGGCTTCCTGCCATCCTTCGGCAAAGTCCCCATTCCTTCGGGGGGTCACCCTCAGATCCTCCGTCCCACCGCCCACACCCCAAACAACTACCTTCCCAATCTCATCTTACATCCACCCTCCTCCCATCACTTTCTTTCACCGTTGATGCGCTTTTCTGGAAGAGAAACCATGAAGCACCCAGCCCTGCTAAACCCACTACAGCCGGCTGCCTCTCTCCCTTTCCCTATTCAGTGTGGTTCAAAAAGCGGGGGAAAGTCTGCACCCAAAGCACACAAATGACGAATGAGAAAGCTCAAGACGATGATTCATAAGCCAGGGCTCGTTGGTTTGCAGAGCTCGGCCCCAGGAAAGCAAACGAGCAGTCCATGTCGGGAACGGAGGGGACAGACGGGGGGGCCCGAGCCCTGGGACCCACGCAAGTCCCCGGCGCCTTCTGTCTCCCGGCGCCGTAGGTTTCTCACGGGTCCGGCCCTGGCCTCGCCCGCCACGCTAAGGAGGAAGGTCCCACAATCCAGCCCCCTGCCCCGACCACTACTCACATTTGACTGACCAGCTTCTGCCGGAAGGCGGTGCTCCGCCAGTCGGTCTCTTGCCCCGAAACGTCCATGCCTGCTCCCCAGCTCCCGCCGCCCGTATCCCGCTTGGCCGCCACCGCCGCCGCCTCAGTCACAGAGCCAGGCCCAAACCCGGAAGCCGTCCGCAGTGCCTCGGCCGAGCCGGAAGTAAAGGAGGGCTTGTGGGAAATAGAGTCTCGCGCACAGGCCTGTGGGAAATGAAGTTCCCCGCCGGGGACGAAGCCGTCTCGGTTCCGCCCGCCTAGGAGACACACGCCCCTCTTCCAGTGCCGCTGTCGGACACGGCAGGTGCTCCCGCAGCAGACCTGCGCCTACCGCCTGCATTTTCTGCAACTCTTCAGTGTGCTGGCCTTATCTAGTCCCTGAGATCCAGACCCCTCCGGGATGCCGGGCCAAGCTGCCAGCTATCTATAGTAATGCTAGGGAGAGAGTGTTTATTTATCAGATATGTGTGGGTACCTACTGTGTGCCAGTGCAACCTGATCTGGGATCTGCTTTCATGCAACTGCCTGCTAGCGCCGCATCCGAAGAGCGACCAGATGGACTCTCATCACCGCTTCACTCTTCGATTTTTTGAATCTCACATCTCACCAATGGCTGTATTTGGGGGTTGGGAATGTGAGGCCCCTAAACCACGTTAATTAATTTTTAGACATGGGCTTTCCCTTTTGACCAGCAGCCACGTCCCCTTCATGGAGAACTCAGCCTAGCTAGTTGCTGGAGGCCAGATGTCAAACGAATTTGACAGGTGAAGGTGAGCGAGCTGAAGGTGGGATGAGGGGTTATGGGGGCCTGAGAATGCTTTTAGGAATGTAAAAGTTCTGCCTTCTTGGAACTATGGGGCCTTTATCTGCTACCCTGGGGAGGGAGGTGACATGAGGAAAATCTGGAGCCCAAGTGGTCAATAAGCACCAGGTGGACACCAACCAACATGGGCCTCAAGAGACTGTGGACTGGCACCTACTGAAGCCTAAGTGCCAGGCCCCTGCTAGGCACTGTACACCCCTTACACCCCTTGTTACTGTGCCCCAGACAGGAGGTTGAGGGTGGTAGAGAGTGGGTGGGAGAGGAGTGAGCACTCTCCCCAAAGAGGCCTCTCTTGCCAACAGAGTTTCAGGTCTTGTGTTGATGTGAGAGCTGTTCATGTTTTCAAACGTTTTCTGCTCTAATACTCCCAAAATCATTATTTTTTTTGGGGGGGGGGGGATAGAATTTAGCCCTTGTTGGCCAGGCTGGAGTGCAGTGGTGCCATCTCAGCTCACTGCAACCTCTGCCTCCTGGGTTCACGCAATTCTCCCACCTCAGCTTCCCCAGTAGCTGGGATTACAAGCATACCCCACCATGCCTGGCTAATTTTTGTATTTTTAGTAGAGACAGGGTTTCACCACGTTGGCCAGGCTGGTCTCGAACTCCTGACCTCAGGTGATCCACCTACCTCAGCCTCCTGGGATTACAGGCATGAGCCACCGTGCCCGGTGGCAAAACTAATTTTTTTTTTTTTAGATGGAGTCTCGCCCTGTTGCCCAGACTGGAGTGCTGTGGTGCCATCTCGGCTCACTGCAACCTCTGCCTCCCGGGTTCAAGTGATTCTCCTGCCTCAGCCTCCCAAATAGCTGGGATTACAGGTGCCTGCTACCAAGCCCGGCTAATTTTTTGTATCCTTAGTAGAGACAGGGTTTCACCATCTTGGCCAGGCTGAAAACTAATTTTCAAAAACTCTATCTAGAGTGATCATCTTGTCTGGGGTTGCCCAGGACATCCAAGGTTTTAGTGTTTTTTTCCTTGGTTTTTTTTTGTTTTTTTTTTTTGTTGTTTGTTTGTTTTTTGAGATGGAGTCTTGCTCTGTTGCCCAGGTTGGAGTGCAGTGGCACAATCTTGGCTCACTGCAAGCTCCGCCTCCCGGGTTCACGCCATTCTCCTGCCTCAGCCTCCCAAGTAGCTGGGACTACAGGCGCCCGCCACCATGCCTGGCTAATTTTTTTGTATTTTTAGTAGAGACAGGGTTTCACCGTGTTAGCCAGGATGGTCTCGATCTCCTGACCTCATGATCCGCCTGCCTCGGCCTCCCAAAGTGCTGAGATTACAGGCGTGAGCCACCGCGCCCGGCCCTTGTTTTTTTTTTTTTTTTGAGACAGAGTCTCACTCTGTCACCCAAGCTGGAGTGCAGTGGCGCGATCTCAGCTCACTGCATCCTCCGCCTCTCAGGTTCAAGTGATTCTCCTGCCTCAGCCTCCTGAGTAGCTGGGACTACAAGCACCTGGCACCACATCTGGCTAATTTTTGTATTTTTGCTGGAGACAGGGTTTCACCATGTTGGCCAGGATGTTCTCAATCTCCTGACCTGGTGATCCACCCACCTTGGCCTCCCAAAGTGTTGGGATTACAGGCGTGAGCCACCACGCCCAGCCTTGTTTTCTTTTTTTTTGAGACAGAGTCTCGCTAGGTCTGCCAGGCTTGAGTGCAGTGGCGTGATCTCCGCTTACTGCAGTCCCCGCCATCCCGGGTTCAAGTGATTCTCATGCCTCAGCCTCCCCAGTAGCTGGGACTACAGTGCGCCACCACGCCCGACTCATTTTTGTATTTTTTTTTTTTTTTTTTTAGTAAAGATGGGGTTTCACCATGTTGCCCAGGCTGGTCTTGAACTCCTGACAGGTGATCCGCCTGCCTCGGCCTCCCAAAGTGCCGGGATTACAGGTGTGAGCCACCATGCCCAGCCCCAGGTTTAAGTTTTGAAAGTCCTGTGTTCTGGCTGGGCATGGTGGCTCACGCCTGTAATCCCAGCACTTTGGGAGGCCGAGGCAGGTGGATCACCTGAGGTCAGGAGTTCGAGACCAGCTTAGCCAACATAGTGAAACCCCGTCTCTACTAAAAAACACAAAAGTAGCCAGGCATGGTGGTGTGTGCCTGTAACCCCAGCTACTCAGGAGGCTGAGGCACGAGAATCACTTGAACCCAGGAGGTGGAGGTTGCAGTGAGCTGAGATTATGCCATTGCACTGCAGCCTGGGCAACAAGAGCGAAACTCTGTCTCAAACAAACAAACAAACAAACAAACATGTTAATAGGATACTTAGGACAACCCTCCCCCTTCTGCACTGTGGTTGATGGAGCCACAGACACATAATTCACAGACACAGAGAGAGGCCTGGAACTTTGCCAGGAGTTTATCATCACAATAAAATTGAGTGACTATTCCCTTTGGTATTTTCCCCAGAGCTCTTTTTCTACTTGTCCCTGCATTGGGTTGGTGCCCAGGGCAGTGATCCCTGGTGACAGTCTGGATGGGTGACCTGGAAAGGTGGACCAAGTAAAGTAAGGGGCCACAGGAAGGTTGATCCTGAAGTGGACTTGCCCTCTCTTGACACTGTAGACCCTCCTGGGATCCCCAGTCTGGATGTTAGTGGTTTAGATGTCTGAGAATAAGTGATGGAGGAAGCTGAGGGTATGCAGAGGCCAGACCTGCATCCCACACTATGTTCTGGGGATCCTCATCTCAGGGGAGATCCTCACTGCTCATGTGGCCATGTCTCTAGCCTGTGGGTTCCTGCAGGCTACCATGCCAAGGCTGGTTCCACTCAATGGCCACATATTTCCTGGACACCATTCTGGGCTCTGCAGGAGGTAGGAGCTGGAAGCTTCCCAGGCAGATCAAGCTTCCCCCTAGAGGGCTTAGCACAAGCTCTGTGAGCCTGTGGCTGTCTCCCTACAGCCTCACCTCCAATCTTCCTCCTTGCTTTGGCACTCAGTCCCTGGGAGGTGGTGACCTGCCCCGCCTTCCATCCTAGCACCAGCCATATGTAACTCCTCTGTGTGTTTGGCCTGGAGCCTGTAATCACTTATGTATGTGGAGGTAGGGAGAGAGTGGTTATTGTTTCTTTTTTTTTTTTTTTTTTGAGATGGAGTCTCGCTCTGTTGCCCAGGCTGGAGTGCAGTGGTGCAATCTTGGCTCATTGCAACCTCCATCTCCCGGGTTCAAGCAATTCTCCTGCCTCAGCTTCCCGAGTAGCTGGAACTACAGGCACGCACCGCCATGCCTGGCTAATTTTTTGTATTTTAGTAGAGACAGGGTTTCACTGTGTTGCCCAGGCTGATCTCGAACTCCTGAGGTCAGGCAATCCACCAGCCTCGGCCTCCCAAAGTGCTGGGATTACAGGCATGAGCCACTGTGCCCAACGGTTATTGTTTCTAAAAGCCATACATGGTAGAAACTTTAGAAAGGCCCAAACATTATGAATCCCATCATCCAGAGGCAGGATTGTCAATATTTTGGTAAATTTTCTTGTCCTCTCTGTTCGTTTAAAAACTGTAATGGGGGCCAGGCGCAGTGGTGCACACCTGTAATCCCAGCACTTTGGGAGGCCAAGATGGGCGGATCACCTGAGGTCAGGAGTTCGAGAGCACTCTGGGCAACATGGTGAAACCCCCTTTCTACTAAAAATACAAAAATTAGCTGGGCGTGGTAGCTCATGTCTGTAATCCCAGCTACTTGGGAGGCTGAAGCAGGAGGATCGCTTGAACCCAGAAGGCGGAGGTTGCAGTGAGCCGAGATGGCACCACTGCACTCAAGCATGGGCAACAGAGTGAGACTCTGTCTCAAAAAAAAAACCCAAAAAATAACAAAAAAATGTAATGGATCATGCCGTAGATGCCATTTGGATCCTGTGTTGTAAACCTAATGTTAGTGCCTAAGCATTTTCATAAGTATTAATTTATTATTAACTAACATTTTCATTAAAATTTAATTATAATTTTGATTACAGAATTACATCATGGTAAATCTATATACAACCAAATGTAACTTTTTTTTTTTTTTTTTTGAGACGGAGTCTCGCTCTGTCACCCAGGCTGGAGTACAGTGGCACGATCTCGGCTCACTGCAAGCTCCACCTCCCGGGTTCACACCATTCTCCTGCCTCAGCCTCCCGAGTAGCTGGGACTACAGGCGCCCGCCACCATGCCTGGCTAATTTTTTTGTATTTTTAGTAGAGACGGGGTTTCACCGTGTTAGCCAGGATGGTCTGATCTCCTGACCTCGTGATCCACCCGCCTCAGCCTCCCAAAGTGCTGGGATTACAGGCGTGAGCCACTGCGCCCAGCCAATGTAACAGATTTAAAAGGCAATTTTGGCTGGGCGTGGTGGCTCACGTCTGTAATCCCAACACTTTGGGAGGCCGAGGCGGGTGGATCATGAGGTCAGGAGATCAGACCATCCTGGCTAACACGGTGAAACCCCGTCTCTACTAAAAACACAAAAAAATTAGCCGGGCATGGTGGCGGGCGCCTGTAGTCCCAGCTACTCCGGAGGCTGAGGCAGGAGAATGGTGTGAACCTGGGAGGTGGAGCTTGCAGTGAGCCGAGATCGTGCCACTGCACTCCAGCCTGGGCAGCAGAGCGAGACTCCATCTCAAGAAAAGAAAAAAAAAAACCAGACAATTTTAATACCAGTATCATATGCCATCTCTATGAATCTCTCACGTCTTGCTCACTCCAACATTCTTGGACGTGTAAGTTGACAGTGTCATCTTGGTGCACAGTTTTAGAAATTGTCCTGAATCCAGCCTTTACAAATGTATCCTGGGGCTGGACGCAATGGCTCATGCCTGTAATCCTGGCACTTTGGGAGGCTGAGGCAGGCAGATCACTTGAGGTCAGGAGTTTGAGACCAGCCTGGCCAACATTGCCAAACCCCATCTCTGCTAAAAATACAAAAAGTAGCTGGGTGTTGTGGCACATGCTGGTAATCCCAGCTACTCAGGAGGTTGAGGCGGGAGGAGGATCGCTTGAACCCAGGAGGGGGAGGCTGCAGTGGGCAGAGATGGAGCCACTGCACTCCAAGCCTGGGCGACAGTGTGGCACTCCGTTTCCAAAAAAAAAAAAAAAGAAAAGAAAAGAAAAGAAATGCATCCTGGGTCTGTCCATCCACTGGTGCTGATATGGTTTGACTGTGTCCGCACTGAAATCTCAACTTGAATTGTATCTCCCAGAATTCCCAAGTGTTGTGGGAGGGACCCAGGGGGAGTTAATTGAATCAAGCAGCAGGTCTTTCCCAAAAGTAAGTCTCCCAAGATCTGATGGGTTTATCAGGGGTTTCCGCTTTTGCTTCTTCCTCATTTTCTCTGGCCCTCACCCTATTAAGAAGTGCTTTTCACCTCCCACCATGATTCCGAGGCCTCCCCAGCCATGTGGGACTGTAAGTCCAATTTAACCTCTTTTACTTCCCAGTCTTGGGTATGTCTTTATCAGCAGCATGAAAACAGAATAATACAGGTGCTGTCACGGCGGATGTTGCTTGCCAGTCAGATGCTCCTGGACTCCAGTCTCACCATCCTGTCCTAGTGACTCATGCACATGAAAGTGCTCATCCAGGTGGGATATGAGCCTCTTCCCCCAGCAGGACAAAATATTTTGGGGTAGGAAGTATGTCAGCTTTCTGGTTTCTTTTGTTATGCTCTGAACATTGCCAGCATTGACAGGAGGTGTGGGTTGTTCACAGGCTTAACTCCATGACTGCATTCGGGAGTCCTTGGAACTGCGGTCCACGGTAAAGTTTTACAGCATTACGAGGAGTGTGACAAGGGTGAGGAGTTAGGACCTGGATATGAACAGAAAGAAATCTCGTCTTCCTTTGACCAAATTATCAAGGAAGCAACTCAAGAGGTGATCGCTTGTTCTGCTGCTGCCCTCATCACGTCCCTTCCATGTGCTCACTCTGAGATCTATGGCATAATTCACTGGGAGAGAATCCAAGTTCTGTGGACTTTGTGACACCATACTAACCATTTATCAGGAAGAGGGTATTCTAGGATTTTTCCCAGGTCTTGTTCCTCATCTCCTAGGTGACATCATTTCTTTGTGGCTTTGTGACTCACTAGCCTACCACCTTGTCGATACCCATGCAATGGACAGTGGGGTTTCTACCATTAATGAAACAAAGAGTTATTCTCAAGCTGTCACAGGATTTTTTTTTGCCAGTATGTTGACCTATCCCTCTGTGCTTGTCTCCAATCTTATGGCTGTCAACAACTGTAGTCTTGCTGGTGGATGCCCTCCTTACTCCCCAATATATACTTCTTGGATAGATTGCTGAGGCATGCTACAAAGAGAGGAAATATGAGCCTAGGAAATAGCTTGTTTTTCCAGAGACAAGCCCTTTGGGAAGAGAAGACTTATTGTTGTGACCTGAGAATGTTAATTTGAAGATGTGGGGCAGGGACTGTGACATTTCTATAGTTTCAGATGCACAGGATTATGGGAGAGAATGTTGATTTGTATATAATTTGGCATGCTTTCTAAATAATCATTTACTCTTGGGGAAAAACAGAAATGCATCCTGGGTTTCAGGGACAAACATATTAAGGCTCTTTATATAATTTCACACATTACAGATATTACAGGATAATTTTCAAAAATAGGAGGCTGAGGTGGGAGGACTGCCTGAGCTCAGGAGTTGGAGGCTGCAGTGAGCTATGATTTCACCATTGCACTACAACCTGGGTGACAATGAGACCCTGTCTGAGGAAAAAAAAAATAGGTAAAACCATAACTCTTTACACTGATATTAACTCATGTTAAAAAACAAGGTTTCACCTGGGCCACAAAGCAAGACCTTATCTCTACAAAAAAATAAAATTAGCCAGATGTGGCACACATCTGTAGTCCCAGCTACTCGGGAGGCTGAGGTGGGAGGATCACTTGAGCCCAGGAAGTTGAGGCTGCAAAGAGCTGAGATCGCCCCTGCACTCCAGCCTCAGTGACAAAGCAAGGCCCTGTCTCAAAAAACAAAAACAAAAAAATTCCTCCCTCTTATTTATTTATTTTTTTTTAGAGATGGAGTCTCGCTCTCCCAGCCAGGCTGGAGTGCAGTGGTGCGATCTCGGCTCACTGCAAGCTCTGCCTCCCAGGTTCATGCCATTCTCCTGCCTCAGCCTCCCAAGTAACCGGGATTACAGGCACCCGCCACCACGCCTGGCTAATTTTTTGTATTTTTAGTGTTGACGGTGTTTCACCTTGTTAGCCAGGATGGTCTCAATCTCCTGACCTCATGATCCGCCCGCCTCGGCCTCCCAAAGTGCTGGGATTACAGGCATGAGCCACCATGCCCGGCCCTCTTGTTTTTTTAACTTCCATGCATCAAGCAATTCATGTTTGTTTTTTTGTTTGTTTGTTTTGAGATGGAGTCTCGCTGTCACCCAAGCTGGAGTGCAGTGGTGCCATCTTGGCTCACTACAACCTCCACCTCCCGGGTTCAAGCAATTCTGCCTCAGCCTCCCAAGTAACTGGGATTACAGGTGCACGCCACCATACTTGGCTAATTTTTTGTATTTTTAGTAGAGATGGGGTTTCACCATGTTGGCTAGGCTGGTCTCGAACTCCTGACCTCAAATATCCACCTGCCTCAGTCTCCCAAAGTGCTGGATTACAGGCATGGGCCACCGCGCCAAGCTATGCAATTCATTTTTTTTTTGAGACAAAGTCTCAATCTGTTGCCTGGGCTGGAGTGCAGCAGCACAATCTTGGCTCATTGCAACCTCCGCCTCCAAGTTGAAGCAATTCTCCTGCCTCAGACTCCCAAGTAGCTGGGATTACAGGCTTGTACCACCGTGCCCAATTTTTTTTTTTTTTTTTTTTTTTTTTTTTTTTTGAGATGGAGTCTCGCACTGTCTCCCAGGCTGGAGTGCAGTGGCACGATCTCGGCTCACTGCAACCTCCACCTCCCAGGTTCAAGTGATTCTCCTGCCCCAGCCTCCCAAGTAGCTGGGATTACAGGTAGGTCCCGCCAACACACCTGGCCTTACTTTTGTATTTTTAGTAGAGACCAGGTTTCACCATATTGGCCAGGCTGGTCTTAAACTCCTGACCTCAGGTGATCCGCCCACCTCGGCCTCCCAAACTGCTGGGACTACAGGGGTGAGCCCAGCCGCAATTCATTTTTATTGCACATTTTGCTCTTAGGTTGGATTGATAGTTTTATTATCTTTACCATTCAGTAGTGATAACATAAAACTTGTTTGACTAGTCCATCAATTTTCTTTTTTGAAATGAAGTCTTGCTTTGTTGCCCAGGCTGGAGTACAGTGGCGTGATCTCAGCTCACTGCAAGCTCTGCCTCCTGGGTTCACGCCATTCTCCTGCCTCAGCCTCCCAAGTAGCTGGGGACTACAGGCCCATGCTGCCACGCCTGGCTAATTTTTTGTATTTTTAGTAGAGACGGGGTTTCACCGTGTTAGTCAGGATGGTCTTGATCTCCTGACCTCGTGATCCGCCCGCCTTGGCCTCCCAAAGTGCTGGGACTACAGGCCTGAGCCACTGCACCCGGCCTAGTCCATCAATTTTCAAACTAGCTTTATTTACTAAAGAATATTCCAGATCATGTAAACTAAAAAGCATTTGGATTCGTTTCTATTTTTCTTAAATTTTTGGTAATATTTAGCTTGTATGAATGCTTATTTACCTCCCTCTAAGACCAATAATCCTTTTAAGACACCACAGACAAAAGAGACATCTTCGAAGGATGGTACAATTTGAATATAACTCCTTTAAGGGATTTAAAAAATTCAGGCTGGGCATGGTGACTCATGCCTGTAATCCCAGGACTTTGGGAGGCCGAGGTGGGTGGATCACTAGGTCAAGAGATAGAGGCCATGCTGGCCAACATGGTGAAACCTCGTCTCTACTAAAAATACAAAAATTAGCTGGGCATGGTGGCTCGAACCTGTAGTCCCAGCTACTCAGGAGACTGAGGCAGGAGAATTGTTTGAACCTTGGAGGCGGAGGTTGCAGTGAGCCAAGATCATGCCACTGCACTCCAGCCTGGTGACAGAGTGAGACTCCATCTCAAAAAAAAAAAAAATTCAGTTAGTGATACTGAATATGGAGATAGAAAAAATATTATATATAATATCCAAACATACATACATAGATATACACAAATATAAACACATAAACGTAAAAACACAAAGATCTTATAGCTTTCATTCCAAAATGGTAGTCGTGAGTCAGTAAAACACAATAATACAAACTCACTGGTTTCTCTCTCTCTCTCTATATATATATGTATACATACATATACGCATACATATATACACGTATATACGTATATATACATACATATATATTTTTTGAGATGAAGTCTTCTTGCTCTGTTGCCAGGCTGGTGCAGTGGTGCAATCTCGGCTCACTGCAACCTCCGCCTCCCGGGTTCAAGCGATTCTCCTTCCTCAGCCTCCCAGGTAGCTGGGACTACAGGCGAGTGCCACCACACCTGGCTAATTTTTTTTGTATTATTAGGAGAGACGGGGTTTCACCATATCGGCCAGGCTGGTCTTGAACTCCTGACCTTGTGATCTGCCCACCTTGGCCTCCCAAAGTGCTGGGATTACAGGCGTGAGCCACCACACCTGGCCCCCAGAAAAAGACTTTTAAAAGAGTTTTCATTTGCCCAGTTTCCAAACAGTTTCATTTTTTTCTCTTTTTATCCTTAGGTGGTTGTTTTTGCAGGATTTTGAGTCCCTTTAGGGCAGGGAGCCCTAATGTTTAAGTGACTGAAGTGCTGAAGTGGAAAAAGTTCTGGCAGGTTGGATGGAGGGCCAGAGTGGCCTGAATGGGGACATATCAAAGGAATCAAGGAAACTGGAGAAAATATCGAAGGTGGCAAAAGGAGGAAGGGGGAGCAGAAGCAAATGGAAAGGAGAAATCTCAGAGGGGCCTGTCTGGGGAGATTGCAAGTTTCCCAAAGAAGCCAATGAAGTTGTCCTTTATCCTTAGCAAAAATCATGGCAATACAGAAAAGAAGCAGGAGGCAGAGCCGATAGAGGGCAGGGACTCCGGAAGAGGGGCTTCAGGGAACCAAGAAGACCCCAGGGGAGAAGCAGGATCCAATAGACAGAATATCAACTTCCGATTACGCCATCTTCTTTTTTGTTTTTTAGAGACGGAGTCTCACTCTGTCGCCCAGGCTGGAGTGCAGTGGCGCGACCTTGGCTCACTGCAACCTCTGCCCTCTGAGTTCAAGCTATTCTCCTGCCTCAGCCTCCCGAGTAGCTGGGATTACAGGCACCTGCCACCGCGCCCGGCTAATTTTTTGTATTTTTAGTAGCGACGGGGTTTCACCATGTTGGCCAGGCTGGTCTTCAACTCCTGACCTCGTGATCCACTCACCTCGGCCTCCCAAAGTGCTGGTATTACAGGCGTAATCCCAGCTGGGCACTGAGCCACTGTGCTCAGCCCCAATTATGCCATCTTCTGATCATAGAGCTATGAAAAAAAAAATCCTTTCAAATATCTCATTATCAGTTTTCAGCCAGAACAGCTAGTACATATTCCTGGCAGTACTGAACACTCTTCCCTACTACCACCCTGCCCACCCACCACTTTTCTTCTTGTAAACCAAAGGTACCTACCAAGCAACTCAGAACCAAAACCAATAAGCATTTTATGACTTAAGCATGGACAAAAGAGACATCCTCAAGGCTGGGCACAATGGCTCATGCCTGTAATCTCAGCACTCTGGGAAGTCAAGGTGGGAGGACCACCTGAGGCCAGGAGTTCCCGATCAGTCTGGGTGAGACTCTGTCTCTTAAAAAAGAGAGAGAGAGAGAAAGACACCCTCCAAAGAGGATGCACAAAGATTCAGCACTCTCAAATCCAGACCCCTTGCAAAGACAGTCAAAAGAAAGAAGGCACCTTTGGGTTTTTTTTTTTTTTTTGAGACAGAGTCTCGCTCTGTCACCCAGGCTAGAGTACAGTGGCGGGATCTTGGCTCACTGCAACCTCCGCCTCCTAGATTCAACCGATTCTCCTGCCTCAGCCTCCCGAATAGCTAGGATTACAGGCATGCGCCACCACACCTGGCTAATTTTTTTGTATTTTTAGTAGAGACAGGGTTTCACCATGTTGGTCAGGCTGGTCTCTAACTCCTGACCTCGTGATCTGCCTGCCTCAGCCTCCTAAAGTGCTAGGATTATAGGCGTGAGCCACCGTGCCTAGCCAGAAGGCACCTTTGTTGACACAGGTGACTAAGGATGTCATCTTGTACAGAACACTGTCACGTCTCCAGTCATGGACTGGCTCATCTATCACACCAATGAATACTGAGACAACAAAAACCCCTTATGAACTAGGCCCACTTACAAACTACTCTGTCATGGTCAGAAAAAGAGAAGGTTCAGAACCTTCTCTTTGGCCGGGCGTGGTCCCTCATGCCTGTAATCCTAGCACTTTGGGAGGCTGAGACAGGTGGACTGAGGCCAGGAGTTCCTGACCAGCTTGGGTGAGACCCTATATCTTAAAAATAAAAGAGGCCAGGCACGGTGGCTCACGCCTGTAATCCCAGCACTTTGGGAGGCCGAGGTGGGCAGATCACCTGAGGTCAGGAGTTCGAGACCAGCCTGACTAACATGGTGAAACCCTGTCTCTACTAAAAATACAGAAATTAGCTGGCGTAGTGGCAGGTGCCTGTAATCCCAGCTACTCAGGAGGCTGAGCCGAGATCCCGCCATTGCACTCCAGCCTGGGTGACAGAGCAAGACTCCGTCTCAGAAAAGAATTAAAAAAAAAAAAAAGAGATCACCCTGCGCAACATGATGAACCCCCCTCTTTACTAAAAATACAAAAAAAATTACCTGGACGTGGTAGTGTGTGCCTGTAGTCCCAGCTACTCAGGAGGCTGAGGCAGAAGAATCAGTTGAGCCCAGGATGCAGCAGTTGCAGTGAGCCAAGATCATGCCACCATGCCACTGCACTCCAGCCTGGGCGAAAGAGCAAGACTATTAAAACAAAACAAAACAAAAAACAAACAAACAAACAAAAACCAAACCTTCTCTTTTTCTGACTGGGACAGAGGAGTTTGTAATAATGCAAGCTGTTACTTGCAACCCTAACGCAAGCTGTCCTAAAGCAAGCTGTCACTTGCACCCACTGGCTATTCAGAGATCGGGGAGAATATTCTCACTGGTCATAAAGCCAAGCTCTCAGGACACAAAACAAACAGGAAAGAGGCAGCTGTGCCTGGGAGGAAAGGATCAATAACAAACAGCTACCCCTCAACCAAATTTAAGCAAGAGTCACAATCCGGACACAATGTTTTCTTCTGCTAATTTGAATTTGGAAAGGAAGGGACAAGAAGTTTTTACCTTCCACTCTCAGCTGAGTTCTACAGGCAGCGATATGGGATAGTTAACCTTGGTAAGAATGCTTACCTTTTGCCAGTTGTCCCAAGTGGGGTGTCTTTGCCACCCCACTTGTTTGTTGGGTGCCAGAAAGAGTAGGGGGAAAAGGTAATATTTTTTCCTCACGCATCACAAGGTTCCTGGTTGACACCCCTCTAACAAAGGACAGATTAACAAGAGAAAAGCATATCAGTTTATTTAATATAAATTTTATATGACACAGTAGCCTTCAGAAAAAAGCCCCAGTGTCTAGTGAGGGGTCCGTTCTCTGCTTTTTTTTTTTTTTTTTTGAGACGGAGTCTTGCTCTGTCACCCAGGCTGGAGTGCAGTGGCGCGATCTCAGCTCACTGCAAGCTCTGCCTCCCGGGTTCACGCCATTCTCCTGCCTCAGCCTCCCAAGTAGCTGGGACTACAGGCGCCCACCACCATGCCTGGCTAATTTTTTGTATTTTTAGTAGAGATGGGGTTTCACCATGTTAGCCAGGATGGTCTTGATCTCCTGACCTCATGATCCTCCCGCCTCGGCTTCCCAAAGTGCTGGGATTACAGGCATGAGCCACTGCGCCCAGCCGATTCTCTGCCTTGAAGATGGTGCTTATTACAGCGTCCTCACCTGGCAAAAGTGGGGGATGAGCTCCTTCGAACCTCTTTTATACACTGATCCCATGGTGAGGACTTCACCCTCATGACCTAAACCCCTCCCAAAGGCCCTACTTTAGAATAGTATCGCACTGAGGATTCAGTTCCAACATAGGAGTTTTGGGGGTACCGACATTCAGACCACAGTGGCCTTCTTGTTGCTGCCCCAGGATTCCTTTTCCTCTCCTCTCTGGGTCCCCCCGTATACCTGGTCCCATTGGGCCTTGGAGGTCAGTCTTCCCCTACCTGGAGCCAAGGTGGGCCTCATCTTCCCCCAGACCTACTCTTGTTCTGGCTCCCCTGTAGGCAGGGTGGGCTACTTCCCCACCCATCTCCTGGGCTCATTCTTCACACATCACTGGGCTTATACTGGGGAACCTGCTTCCTTCCCAGGTTTCTAGCCTGCTCCACTCTCGTCTTCACTCCCTGCCTGAGACCACAGCACTGTGGCTGGCTCCCTACTCAGTCTTCATCTCCACCATGTTGGCATCTGCCCACCCTGGCTACAGGGTGCCCTCAGGGCTAAGTCAAGCCTCCAGAGGGCAGGGTCTGCTCTCGAACCTTCCCTTCAGGCTCAGAAAATTCTGGAAACCTCCACACCACTCACTTTGAAGGATCTCACCTCCACGTTTGCTGACACTGTCGGCTTCCTGGAATGCTTTTCTTAATCCCAAAGTCCTCGTCTGTTACACAGTAGGGGGGTCTCCTCCAGAAAGTCTTTCTAGGAGGAAGCCCACTCCCATTTGGAACCTCTGCCTCTGGAGGCCAATCCCGTTCTCTTGATCCTTGTCTGGGACCCTCAGTTATCTCTCTGGACTCAGCCAGGACAGCAATTCTCTTCCGTGTATTTTCCTCCTTTTACATTCCCCTTCCACCAATTTTTTTTTTTTTTTTTTTTTTTTTTTTTTTTTTTTTTTTGAGACGGAGTCTCGCTCTGTCACCAGGCTGGAGTGCAGTGGCGCGTGATCTCGGCTCACTGCAACCTCTGCCTCCCGGGTTCAAGCGATTCTCCTGCCTCAGGCTCCCGAGTAGCTGGGACTACAGGTGCGCGCCACCACGACCGGCTAGTTTTTTTGCGTGTGTTTTGGTAGAGATGGGGTTTCACCATGTTGGCCAGGATGGTTTCCATCTCCTGACCTCGTGATCCGCCCGTCTCGGCCTCCCAAAGTGTTGGGATTACAGGCGCCAGCCACCAAGCCCGGCCCCACCTTTCTTTTTAACCATGAGCCATCTCCACCCACATCCTCCCCCTACCACTCTCTCCACCCTTCACAGTCCCTCTCAAAACCACAGTGTGGGACACTCCAACCTTATCCCATCAGGAAGCTCTGTGGCTCCAAGCTCTGGGCGCAGCCATTACGGATACGCCTCGGAGGATGGGACCTGCTCGAAGGTGAGGTGGAGAACAATGAATGCCAAGACCCGCGCACGGACCTCTGGGACCAGGCTTTAAGACTGGGAATTAGATTTACTGCAAAATCTCAGTAAAGGAACGGGCACACAAACTAGCACCTGTTCACTCTGGCGGTGTTAGGCGATTCTCCCCGATATCCCGCAGGGGGCGCGCTACCGTCAGCGGCACCGACCGCGGAGGGAGCGGGGAAGGAGCAGGCCGCGGGAGGGAGGGAATGAGCGCGTGACGAAGGGAACAAGTGGAGGAGAGGAGGAAAGAAGGGAATCAAAGAGGGAGGGAGGCAATGGGAGAAGGGGAGAGGGAGGGAGGGAAAGAAGCGGGGAAATGAGACAGGGAGGGAAGGAATGAGAGAGGGAGGAGAGAACGAGAGTTAAGGAGGGAGGGAAAAGGAATGAGAGAGGGAGGGGATGAGAGGGGGAGACAGGGAGGGAGTGAATGAGTGAGGGAGGAAGGGAATGGTGGGTAAGATAGGAAGGGAAGGAATGACAGAGTGAAGGAGGGAGGGAATGAGGGGGGGAGTAAGAGAGGAGAGAAGAGAGTGAAGAAGGGAATGAGGAAAGGAGAGGGAGGATATGAGCGGGGAGGGAGATAGTGAGGAAGGGCAGGAGGGAGTGAGTCGAGGAATGAGGGCAGGACCGAGGCAAGGAAAGAGTCAATGGATTCAGACGGGGCGACTCTCGGCAAATTCGCTCATTCGTTGGTTTGGCCCCGCCAAGTGCCAGGTGCCGCGCTAGTGCGGGGACTCACTGAGCCTTGGCGATCGCTGCTGTCCTCCGCAGAGCGCCGGAGGGGAGCCGCCCCCTGTCTCCCCGCCCCAGGGCCGCCCCCGCGCTGCTACCCGGCCAGGCCAGGAACCCCCGGGCCTGCGTCTGGCCCGCCCGGCGCCTGCGCGGCGCGCCCACGTGACGGCCCAGGCCCCCGCCCCGCCGGCTCCTCTCGCCCAGCCTCCCGCCTCCGGCCTCCGGCCTCCCGCCTCCCGCCTCCCGCCTCCCGCCTCCCTCCTGCTGCGAGTGCGGCCTCGGCTGGCGGCGGCACCAGGTCAGCTGCGAGGCGTGAGCCGAACGGGCCGGGCGGCAGCGAACGCGGGGGGCGGGCGGCAAGCAGGCAACGCTGGGCCGGGGACAAGCTAGCGGCGCGGAGTCCGAGGGGCGCGGGGGCGGGCGCGGGCCGGAGGCTCGGGGGCGGCGACCTGAGGAGAGCCCGCGGCCTGACGTGGCGGGGACGCGGCCGGCGGGATCCCCGGGCGCGGGCGCGTAGGGGCCGGGATCTGGCGCTCGGCCAGGGGCCAGGGTGCGAGGCCTCCTCAGCGCGGCTGCTGGCGCGCCGGCCTCCTGGCACCCGGGCGGGCCCTGTTTCCTGCGGCAGGTCTGAGTGCGGCCTTCCTGGCCGCGACCCTCCGCGCTGGAGCGGGCGGCCTTGCAACAGGCGGGCGATTTGGGGCCGGCCTGACGAGCCTCAGTTCCCTCGATCGGGCCAGGGGACTGCAGCCGTAGGAGCCCAGCCTCGCCAGCTCGCCCGGTTTCCTGAGAGGAGCCGGAGATCGCGCTGTCAGTGCAAAATCACCAGAGCGCGAAGCGTCGGCTGCCAGTTCTGACCATTTTAGATCTGGTGCGGGCCGAGCCGAGTGGATCTGGGGCGGGCAGCGGGGCACCGCCACCTTCCGCCTGGGCTCCTCCCTGGGCGCCCTCGCTCCGGCCCTCCGCGGGGCCGAGTGCCTCCAAGACGGCTCCCTGGGAGATTCTTCCAGAGCGCACCCTTTGGAAGGCTGCCCCGCTGGAAATCAGCACCCACTCCCTCTCCTCTACCGCAGCCGCCCCCTTTGCCTTTGTGGCCGACCTTGCTTCATGCTGCCAAGGACTGAGTTTCTTTGAGGGGATACTGCTCGTTCGGGGGCCCTACAGAAGGCTGAGGGTATCTACTCAGTAAAATGGTACCGAACTGAAAGTTCCTCTGAAATGATTTTGACTCTGCCATCCATCACTTCATAAAAATTCATCTTATATCCTTCAGTTTGTAGTTATGTGGCACATTAAGCTTCCTTTCTTCTCCCCACTGAAACTTCGAACAGTACAAAACAGGGGGAACTTGGCTTGTGATGACTAAAATTGGGGATATGAGACTGGGGAAGAGCTTCAGGCTAGAGTAGCCGTGTGTCAAGTGAAAATGGGGCCCGGGGGCGGGCGCGGTGGCTCATGCCTGTAATCCCTGCACTTTGGGAGGCCAAGGCTGGCAGATCACCTGAGGTCAGGAGAGACTAGCCTGGCCAACATGGTGAAACCCCGTCTCTACTAAAAATACAAAAATTAGCTGGGTGTGGTGATACGTGCTTGTAATCCCAGCTACTCGGGAGGCTGAGGTAGGAGAATCGCTTGAATCCAGGAGATGAAGGCTGCAGTGAGCCAAGACCCTACCACTGCACTCTAGCCTACACCATATAGTGAAACCTCTTCTCTACAAAGAAAATTTGAAAAATTAGCCGGGCGCAGTGGTGAGCTCCTGTTGTTCCAGCTTCTGAGGAAGCTGAGATGGGAGGATCACTTGAACCTGGGAGCTTGAGACTGCAGTGAACCTCAAGCTGTCTCACCCCAGATAGCCAGGACTACAGGTGTACACCACCATGCCTAGTTAATTTTTAAATTTTTTGTAGAGAAAGGGTCGCGCTATATTGCCCAAGGTGGTCTTGAACTCCACCTACCTGGACCTCCCAAGGCACTGGGATTACAGGCATGAGCCACCATGCCCAGCCTACTTTGCACTTTTTTTTTTTTGGGGGGGGGGGACAAAGTCTGGCTCTGTCGCCCAGGCTGGAGTGCAATGGCGCAATCTTGGCTCACTGCAACCTCCACCTCCTGGGTTCAATCGATTCTCCTGCCTCAGCTTCCCCCTTCCTCAGCCTTCCGAGTAGCTGGGATAACAGGCATGCGCCACCACGCCCCACTAATTTTTGTATTTTTAGTAGAGATGGGGTTTCCTCGTGTTGGCCAGGCTGGTCTTGAACTCCTGACCTCAGATGATCCTCCCACGTTGGCCTCCCAAAGTGCTGGGATTACAGGCATGAGCCACTGTGCCCAGCCTACTTTGCACATTGTTTTTTTGTTTGTTTTTTGTTTTTGAGACGGAGTCTCACACTGTCATGCAGGCTGGAGTGCAGTGGCGCGATTCTCCTACCTCAGCCTCCCAAGTAGCCGGGATTATAGGCACCTACCACCATGCCCGGCTAATTTTTTTGTATTTTTAGTAGAGATGGGGTTTCACTATGTTGGCCAGTCTGGTCTTGAACTCCTGACCTCGTGATCCATCCGCCTCAGCCTCCCGAAGTGTTGGGATTACAGGCGTGAGCCACTGCGCCCGGCCACTTTGCGCATTTTGACTGTTGCCTAATATTCTGTCAAATCACTGTGCCATGACATCTGTTCTCCTGAGGGTGGACGTTTTGGTGATTTAAAACCGTATAGATGTGGTTTTAAATGTTTTAAATGTTGCATCCTGTGCTGTGCTCCTTCCCAGCAGAGAATTGATTCGTTTTTCGGCATATCCCCCTTAGCCCCTAGCTAAGTTTCTTAAATTGGACTTGGTAAATGTGCTTTGCCTGCCCATGGAAGATGTCTTTCTGTTTTACCGTACTTGTTTTTGCAGTAGGGGTTTAGGGAGTAGCTGCCATTTATCCCTTCCCAAGAGAGCAGAGGCACTACTATGCTCACGGAAGGTGAGGATCCACCTGGCGGCTTGATGTCTATTGGGGTAGTTAGTTGTGGAGGTCACCCTCAGAGAAGGAGGCCCTCTTGACTCTGCGGTGGTCATGGTGGTGATGAGAAAGCTGAGGCGTGGGTATATGAGACAAGTGCCCAGAGTCTGTCATTAGCAAGTGGTACAGCCAGCCATGGGGGCTTTTGAGATGTTTGTGAGATAAAACCTCACCCCTCAAGAAGCCGGAATCTCCTTGTCGTGGGTAAATAGGCAGGTTTGGGCCGGGCGCGGTGGCTCACGCCTGCAATCCCAGCACTTTGGGAGGTCAAGGCAGATGGATCACCTGAGGTCAGGAATGCGAGACCAGCCTGACCAACATGGTGAACCCCCGTTTCTGCTAAAAATGCAAGAAAATTAGCTGGGTGTGGTGGTGCATGCCTGTAATCCCAGCTACTGGGGAGGCTGAGGCAGGAGAATCACTTGAACCTGAGAGGCAGAGGTTGCAGTGAGCCGAGATCGCACCACTGCACTCTAGCCTGGGTGACAGAGCAAGACTCCGTCTAAAAAAAAAAAAAGGCAGGTTTGAATGGTGGGGCATATTTGTCATGTTCTCTGTACAACGATAGAGGGAGAAGTAATCGAGCTAGACCTTGACCAATATGGGACTATGAGAGACAGAATGGCCTAGATGGGTGACTAAAGGTGTTCAGGGGATGACAGGTATCCCTTTTGGACTAAGGACTACTGCTGGGGCTGAGTAGGTAAGGCTTGAAGGAGAGCAGCCTGGGGAGGATGAGACAAGAGGTAGGGAAACCGGTAGGGGCATCACTGCTGTGGTCTGACCCAGAGTGGTGGCCCTGGAGGAGTGGAGGGTGGCTGTCTGAGATGGAGGAGAGGTGAAGGAATCAGAACTAGTGGGTTCATAGGGCACATGGGTTAGAAAGGAAAAATATTAAGACAGTGAGGTTTCCAAGATGGAAATGGTAGCTTTGATAGCAAAATTAGACAAGTTGGAGGGCTACTAGCTAGATTAGGCACTGAGCTGTAGGTGAAACTGGGAATGTGAACCACTGGGAAAGAAGGATGGGCTCGAGCAGGGTGTGTGGGATGAAAGAGAGAGGTCAGAAAAGGGAGAATTACCATAGGGCAGAGTTTCCAGGCAAGAGAATCCTAAGTGAGAGGTGGTCATGGGGTATACACCTTGGCTGTGGCCATCTCTGGGGCCTTGGTGAGAAAGATGAGCCAGCCCAGGAGGGGAAAAGGAATGGGTGGGTGGCTGGGTAGAGGTCCCAGGTCCTGGAGGCAGACTCAGGGGCAGGCACAGATAACTGAGTGTGTTTGATGGGAAGCAGTAGAGCATCCAGGGGATGGGGTTGGGGGTGGTCCTGAGCCTCAGTAGTGAAGAGAGAGACCTCTTCTTTTTGGCAAGTTTTATATTAGCATATATTTTTCATTTTTTCTTTTAAAGATATATAATCATGTGCCACACAGTGATGTTTCAGTCAATGACAGACCAGACCACATGAAGGATGGTGGTCCCATATTTTTACTGTACCTTGTCTGTGTTTAGATAACACAGATTCCATTGTGTTACAGTTGCCTATAGTATTCAATACTGTGATATTGTGAAATATATATTTGGTCTTGTCTCATTTCTTGGCATACAACTTCTAAAATCTTTGGACTTTCCAGAGTGATGCCTTTTTGTATGCTGGCCAGCAGCCCCTAGGTAGCTTCAGGATGGGGGCTGGTGACAGGAAAGGCCAAGGCAGGCATAAGAGGGTTGGGACTTTCAGCCTCACCTCTCAACCTCTGGAGAGGGGAGACGGGCTGAAGATTAAGTTCATCACCAATGGCCAGTGATTTAATCAGTCATGCCTACATCATGAAGCTTCCATAAAAATTCTGAATGACTGGGTTTGGAAAACTTCTGGATAGTTGAACACATGGAGGCTCCTAAAGAGTGATGTTCCTGGAGAGGGCCTGGAAACTCCGCACCACTTCCCACATGTCTGGCCCCATGCATCTCTTCATCTGTATCCTTTGCAATACCCTTTATAACAAACCAGTAGACATGAGTATTTTCCTGAGTTCTGTGAGTCGCTCTAACAAATTAATTGAACCCAAGAAGGGGATCTTGGGAACCCAATTTATAGCCTATTGGTCAGAAGCACAGGTGAAACAACCTGGGAGACTCAGCCCTCAACATGTGGGATCAGACACTGTCTCCAGGTAGATAGTTTTAGAGTTGAATTAGAGCAGGGGTCCCCAACCCCCAGGCCTCAGACCTGTATCAGTCTGTGGCTGGTTAGGAACCAGGTGGCACAGCAGGAGGTGAGTGGAGGGCGATCCAGCATTACCACCTGAGCTCCACCTCCTATCAGATCAGAGGTGGCATCAGATTCTCATAGGAACACAAACCCTGTTGTGAACCATGCATGTGAGGGGTCCAGATTGTGTGCTCTGAAAGAGAATCTAGCTGATGCCTGATAATCTGAGGTGGAACAGTTTGATCCCGAAACCATTCCCCGACCCCGTGGAAAAATTGTCTTCCAAGAAAGTGGTCCCTAGTGCCAAAAAGATTGGGGACTGCTGAATTAGAAGACACCCAGCTGGTATCTGTGGCAGAATTGATTGCTTGCTTGTTAATGGGGAAAAACCCTCACACATTTGGTCACAGAAGTCTCCTGTGTTTGTTGTTGTGGTATAAGAGGAGAGGAAAAACAGTGTGTTTTTTTCATTCAGAACTACAGTAACATGCTGTACAAGTATGTAGCTTAGGAGCAATTGGCTGTACCTTATGGCCTAGATGTGTAGTAGTCTCTACCACCTAGGTTTGTGTAGGTGTACCCTTTGATGTTCACACACTGAGGAAATTGCCTCCAGCGATACATGTCTCAGAATGTATCCCCAACATTAAGTGATGCATGACCGGAGGTAATTGGAGAATAAACATATTTTGGGGAGAGGAAAGTAGGATGAAGTGAGGTGGAGAAGACAGATGTTCACATCTTGTAGCTGACTGTGCTGTGCCTACAGAGCCTGCAGCTTGGCCATGCCTCGCAGTGTGGGACTGGCCACTCCCTCACCTGAGCAGCTGGCTATCCACAGTCACTTTTGGTTGGTCCATGGCAAAAGTGCATTTGCAGTAGGTTCGTTTTACTGATTAGGTTTTAGAGTCTCTGATTCAAATCAGTTTGCGGTTTTTGAACGTACTGACTCAATTATTAGAAGATAATCTTTAATTTAAAAGGCAATGCAGATGAATTTAAATGCATCAGGTTCAATCACAGTTACTGTGCTTGACTCTCAGAATTTCAGTAAAAGAAAGTAGGCCCTGGAAATGCCACCCCCTTGGCACCCACCTCCCAGACTCCTGGCTGTGTGTCTCCTGACCACTACTCAGGTCTTGCCATTTTTATGCATCCATTACTATGAGGAAGAACCCAATTTTGTTCATTCAATGGGAGGGAGGAAGAGCTCTTGAGAACCTGGTGTGTGCTTATGCTTCATGTTCATTGTTTTACCAATTTTAGAATACCCCAATGGGGTGGGTACTTTTAACTCTCTTTTTACAATTGGGGAGCTCGAGGCTCAGTTTGGTCATGTTGTAAGTCCCTGTGGAGTTGGGCTCCAACCCAGGTCAGTCTGTTTCCCAAAACCCTTCTGTTTGACTTTGCCGCTGAAGAAGATACAATGAGATGAAGAGTCTTGGGCATGATGGCGCACAGGTCATCAGGAAGAAGGCCATCAGGAAGTTGGGCTAGAGGTGGGAGGGGAGAAGGAATTAGGGGATTTGGAAATAGAGGGAAAACAGGTGAGCCTGAGGGAGGCACAGGAGCAAGGGGAGCAACAGAGCTGGCCAGTCCGTGTGTGGTGGGGCTGATGCCTGCCTGCTCACCCCTGTCCCCTGTTTTGCCAACTGTCAGGCCACAGTGGTAAGGGATCTTGTGGCTGTCAGGATGGCGGAGGAGCAGGAGTTCACCCAGCTCTGCAAGTTGCCTGCACAGCCCTCCCACCCACACTGCGTGAACAACACCTACCGCAGCGCACAGCACTCCCAGGCTCTGCTCCGAGGGCTGCTGGCTCTCCGGGACAGCGGAATCCTCTTCGATGTTGTGCTGGTGGTGGAGGGCAGACACATCGAGGCCCATCGCATCCTGCTGGCTGCGTCCTGCGATTACTTCAGGTGAGTTCACTAGAGCTGTTTGTAAGAAGAATGACAAAGGTAATCCTGGCTCTGCTAGTAAAGGTACTGGCGGTGACAGTGGCTGGTCTCCTGCTCACCTCAGAGCCTCCCCTACTCCTTGTGGTTATGACTTAGTCAACAAGTGTGAGAGACAGAAGGGGGTCTTAGAGTTCATTTTTCATTCAGTGATCCTGTCTCTTGGGCTTTGCCTCCTCTTCTCTTCTCTTCCCTCTCTTCTCTTCCTTTTCTTTTCCTTTTCTCTCTCTTTTCTTTTCTCTTTTCTTTCCTCCTTTCTCTCCTCCCCTCCCCTCCTCTCCCCTCCCCTCCCCTTCCCTCTCTTACCATTCCTTCCCTCCCTCAGTAATTATTGCTGTGTATGCATCACCTTCTGGCTCACACCTCTCATCCCTCAGGTGTTAGCCTCTGGCCCTCCCAGTGAGCTCTGTGGCCCCCTGGGGTTTCTTATGGCCTCCTTTGTGACCCCATCCCAGCACTTGGCACAATGTGAGGAACCACTGGCTTATCTGTCTTTTCCACTGGATTGGAATCTGTCTCTTATCCCTAGCACCTAACGTGGTTTTCACATATTCAAACAATACCCATGGCTTAAATGAATAAATTTATGTGCACAGATAGCAGATCAATACACCATTTGCCCTGTTGTCTGCACTGCTCTGCACTCGAGGAGGTGGGTGTCACCACCCTTATTTCACATAGGTGGCATGAGCCTGAGAAGGACTGAGGGCCACTCGTGGTCCCCAGCAAAGTTGTCATGGGACTCCAAGCCTGAGGTGTTCCATTCTAGCTCTGATTCTGTTCAATCATTTTGTCTTCAAGGCTTAGTTGTAGTTCTCTCTCTCTTTCTCTTTATCTCTCTCTATTTTTTTAATTAGGAACTATCAAACAAAATATATATGGTTTAAGTGCCTTCTGTCTCCAGAAGGAGTTTTGGAGAATGTGACCCAGTGGTGGCTTGGTGCAGATGTGTCCAGGAGCAGCAGAATTCTTTCAGTTCACCAGGGAAATTCAGCTGAGGCCTTTAATAAGCATTAAGATAACATACAGGACAGTGGGTAGGGTAGAGGAGCTGAGGGCCCCCTGCAGGGGACTTAGGACCTGTATAGGAGAGGATGGCCAGAGGCTGCGGAGCCTATGGGATCCCCTGGGCTCACCCTCTCAGCCCTTCTTGATTTAGTGTCATACCACTCTTTCTGAAGATGACAGTGTAGGCAGCCTTTCACTAATCTGTCAAAAACCTTATGTGGCTTTCCACGTCCTCCAGGAGCAATTTCTAGCCCTTTCCACAGCCCCCCTTGTGTAAACCTCTTATGAGAGGTGTCCTACTCTCCGGGATGATTACAATGCATCACTAACACCCCCTGCGTCCCTCCACTTCCATTGGGAAGAGGAGCGGGAGAGTGGCAACATTACTGGAAGAGCCCAGAGTCATTTCACAGGGGTGTGTGTGTGTGTGTGTATAAATAAGAAATAGAGGCCAGTCGCGGTGGCTCACACCTGTAATCCCAGCACTTTGGGAGGCCAAGGCAGGTGGATCACTTGAGGCCAGGAGTTTGAGACTAGCCTGGCCAACATGGTGAAACCCTGTCTCTACTAAAAAAAAAAAAAAAAAAAAAAATTAGCTGGGTGTAGTGGCGGGCGCCTATAATCCCAGCTACTTGGGAGGCTGAGGCAGGAGAGTTGCTTGAACACAGGATGCGGAGGTTGCAGTGAGCCGAGATTGTGCCACTGCACTCCAGCCTGGGTGACAGAGCAAGACCCTGTTTCAAAAAAACAAAAAAGAGGCTAGATGTAGTGGCTCACGCCTGTAATCCTAGAACTTTGGGAGGCCGAGGCGGGTGGATCACCTGAGATTAGGAGTTCGAGACCAGCCTGGCCAACATAGTGAAACCCCGTCTCTGCTAAAAATACAAAAACTAGCGGGGCGTGGTGGCACATGCCTGTAATCCCAGCTACTTGGGAGGCTGAGGCAGGAGAATCGCTTGAACCCAGGAGGTGGAGGTTGCAGTGAGCTGAGAAAGAGGCCAGGCTTGGTGGCTCACTCCTATAATTCCATCACTTCGGGAGGCCAAGGAGGGCGGATAACTTGAGGTCCGGAGTTGGAGACCAGCCTGACCCACATGGCAATACCCCGTCTACTAAAAATACAAAATTAGCTGGGCGTGGTAGCACATGCCTGTAATCCCAGCTACTCAGGAGGCTGAAGCAGGAGAATTGCTTGAACCCGGGAGGCGGAGGTTGCAGTGAGCCGAGATTGCGCCACTGCATTCCAGCCTGGGCAACAAGAATGAAACTCCGTCTCAAAAAAAAAAAAAAGAAAAGAAATAGACCATTCCCAAGTGTTAGCATGTTTATTATTTGTTTTAGTTACTTGTGAAATGTTAAAATGATAAAGGACTATTTTTTTCCCAGTATGACTAGTAAAGATGTGTGAGAGGCTTGTAATATTTGATATGGGCAAGGGTAGAGAGAAGGGCATTTAGGGGTGGGCTGGCCCGTAGTTTAGGGCCCTGCAGTTGTATGTTGGGTGTCTAGGTGTCATTCCTGTGGGACGATGCACCCAGTGCTGAGACATGGTGCAGGACGGAGCCTTTCTGTGTTATCCAGTGGAGCCACTTGCAAACTGGGCAGTGTGGTGTGTCTACTGATAGGGAGTGAAAAACCTCAGGACCTGGTGGAAGATGATCCCACCATGAAGATCTGGAAGGATCTTGCTGCACCCTGGGGACTCAGCAAAGGGCAAAGGGAGAGGGAGGCTGAATTTCTTCTGTTTACTGCATTGTCTGAATTATTTTACAAAGAACATAAATTTCTTTTTTTTGAGACGGAGTCTCACTCTGTCACCCAGGCTGGAGTGCAGTGGTGTGATCTCGGCTCACTGCAACCTCTGCCTCCGGGTTCAAGCAATTCTCCTGCCTCAGCCTCTCGAGTAGCTGGGACTACAGGTGTGCGCCACCACACCCGGCTAATTTTTTGTATTTTTAGTAGAGACAGGGTTTCACCATGTTGGCCAGGCTGATCTCGAACTCCTGACCTTGTGATTTGCCCTCCTTGGCCTCCCAAAGTGCTGGGATGACAGGCGTGAGCCACACCATGCCCAGCCTTCTGTTTGTTTGTTTTGAGATGGAGTCTCGCCCTGTCCCCCAGGCTGTAGTGCAGTGGGGCAATCTCGGCTCACTGCAACCTCTGCCTCCTGGGTTCAAGTGATTCTCCTGCCTCAGCCTCCTGAGTAGCTGGGATTACAGATGTATGCCACCAAACCCGGCTAATTTTTGTATTTTTAGTAGAGACAGGGTTTTGCCATGTTGGCCAGGCTGGTCTCCAACTCCTGACCTCAGGTGATCCGCCTGCCTTGGCCTCCCAAAGTGTTCGGATTACAGACGTGAGCCACCGTGCCTGGCCTCTTCTCTGCCTTTTCTGTCCTGTGGAAATTTTTCTTCTTTGGCCCACCTGAGATGCCTCCTCCTCTGGAGAGCTTTCCCTAATTGTCCCTTGCTGTTTCCCAGGTGGAGGAATCTCAGTTTTCCTGAAGGGCAGAGAGCTATACTGCCCTGCTGCAGGAAGCCTCCTGTGCTCTTTCTGTGTACTCTGTACATGGTTTAGGAATTGGATGGCCAGACTGCATTTTCTTTTTTTGACTTTTGTTAATAACTTTTCATTGCACACTTACTTTGGCTCCCCTGACCCTACACCCACCTTGTATGCTTCTGAGGTGGTTTCTCCTCTCCTCCTGGACCCTTACAGTCTGAAGAGCCCAAGGGCTCTGTCCTTTTTATATAACCTCCATGGGTCACCTCGTCCCTCCCTTAGTTTTCATACCATCTGTGAATTATAAAAGACTGCTTAGCTGAACTCAATGTCTGTTACTTTAAAAGTTTGGATACAATTGATGATTTTATTTTTAAAAAATTAATAGCACTTTATCCCCAAAAGAGAGAGAAAGTTGTATTCCCCACAAAACACAAAGCCCAGATGTTTTCCAGGGTAGGTGTGCCTTTTATGAAAAGACTCCAATGCCATTTAAATTTTTTCAGAGCAGTTTCAGAAAAAGAAAAAAAAATTAGCTGGGCATGGTGGCATGGCCTATAGTCCCAGCTACTTGGGAGGCTGAGGAGGGAGGATAGCTTGAGCTTGAGAGGTTGAGGCTGCAGTGAGCCATGATCATGCCACTGCACTGTCGCTTGGATGACAAAGTAAGAGACCTCTTTTCTCGTAAAAAAAAAAAAAAAAAAAAAAAGCTGAGCACAGTGGCTCACACCTATAATCCCAGCGTTTTGGGAGGCCAAGGTGGGCAGATTGTTTGAGCCCAAGAGTTCAAGACCAGCCTGGGCAACGTGGCAAAACCCCATGTTTACAAAAAATACAAAAATTAGAGCTGGTCACAGTGGCTCACGCATGTAATCCCAGCACAATGGGAGCCCAAGGCCGGCAGATCACTTGAGGCCAGGAGTTCAAGACCAGTGTGGCCAACATGGCAAAAACCCATCTCTACTAAAAATACAAAAATTAGCTGGGCATAGTGGTGCACACCTGTAATTCTAGCTATTCAGGAGGGTGAGGCTCGAGAATCGCTTGAGCCTGGGAGGTGGAGGTTGTAGTGAGCTGAGATCGCGTCACTGCACTCCAGACTGGATGAGAGAGTGAGATTCTGCCTCAGAAAGAAAAAAACAAACAAAAGCTGTGCACGGTGGCTCATGCCTGTAATCCTAGCACTTTGGGAGGCTGAGGCGGGTAGATCACCTGAGGTCCAGAGTTGGAGACCAGCCTGGCCAACATGGCGAAACCCCGTCTCTACTAAAAATACAAAAATTAGGTCATCGGCAAAGCCTGAGTCCTGTCCTCTTGCTCTCCTCCCCGGACAGCATGAGCTTCACCACTCGCTCCACCTTCTCCACCAACTACTGGTCCCTGGGCTCTGTCCAGGCTCCCAGCTATGGCGCCTGGCCGGTCAGCAGCATGGCCAGCGTCTATGCAGGCGCCGAGGGCTCTGGTTCCTGGATCTTCGTGTCCCGCTCCACCAGCTTCCGGGGCTGCATGGGGTCTGGGGGCCTGGCCGCGGGGATGGCTGGGGATCTGGCAGGAATGGGAAGCATCCAGAACGAGAAGGAGACCATACAAAGCCTGAATGACCGCCTGGCCTCCTACCTGGACAGAGCGAGGAGCCTGGAGACCGAGAACCGGAAGCTGGAGAGCAAAATCCGGAAGCACTTGGAGAAGAAGGGGCCCAGATCAGAGACTGGAGGCATTACTTCACGACCATCGAGGACCTGAGGGCTCAGATCTTTGCAAATACTGTGGACAACGCCCGTATCTTTCTGTAGATCGACAATGCCCGTCTTGCTGCTGATAACTTTAGAGTCAAGTATGAGATAGAGCTGCCCATGCACTAGTCTGTGGAGAGCGACATACATGGGCTTCACAAGGTGATTGATGACACCAATGTCCCTCAGCTGTAGCTGGAGACAGAGATCGAGGCTCTCAAGGAGGAGCTGCTCTTCATGAAGAAGAACCATGAAGAGGAAGTAAAAGGCCTACAAGACCAGATTGTCAGCTCTGGGTTGACTGTGGGGGTAGATGCCCCCAAATCTCAGGACCTTGCCAAGATCGTGGCAGACATCCAGGCTCAATATGATGAGCTGGCTCGGAAGAAACGACAGGAACTGGACAAGTACTGGTCTCAGCAGATTGAGGAGAGCACCACAGTGGTCACCATGCAGTCCACTGAGGTTGGAACTGCTGAGATGACAATCACGGAGTTGAGACGTACGTCCAGTCCTTGGAGATCAACCTGGACTCCTTGAGAAATCTGAAGGCCAGCTTGTAGAACAGCCTGAGGGAGGTGGAGGCCTTCTGTGCCCTGTAGATGGAGCAGCTCAATGGGATCCTGCTGCACCTGGAGTCAGAGGTGGCACAAATCCGGGCAGAGGGACAGTACCAGGCCTAGGAGTAGGAGGCCCTGGTGAACATTAAGGTCAAGCTGGAGGCTGAGATCACCACCTACTGCCACCTGCTGGAAGATGGCGAGGACTTCAGTCTTGGTGATGCCCTGGACAGCAGCAACTCCATGCAAACCATCCAAAAGACCACCACCTGCCAGATAATGGATGGCAAAGTGGTGTCTGAGACCAACGACACCAAAGTTCTGAGACATTAAGCCACCAGAAGCAGGGTATCCTTTGGGGAGCAGGAGGCCAATAAAAAGTTCAGAGGTCAAAAAAAAAAAATACAAAAATTAGCCAGGTGTCGTGGTGCATGCCTGTAATCCCAGCTACTTGGGAGGCTGAGGCAGAAGTACCGCTTGAACCTGGGAGGCGGAGGTTGCAGTGAGCCGAGATCGCACCACTGCACACCAGCCTGGGCGACAGAGTGAGACTCCGTCTCAAAAAAAAAAAAAAGAAAAAAAAACAAACAAAGCAAAACATAAATTAGCCAGGCACGCCTGTAGTCTCAGCTTCTGGGGAGGCCGAGGTGGGAGGATCACTTAAACCTGGGGTGGTCAAGGCTACAGTGAGCCATGAGTTGTGAGTGTGCCACTGCACTCCAGCCTGGGTTACACAGCAAGACCTTCTCTCAAAAAAAAAAAAAAAATTGGTTTCATGCTAGGGAATCTGTCTTACTAGTTACATGCCAGGGAATCATGGCATTCCATCAATTCATGACAACCCAACATATCTGCATACATGTCTATATAGCACATCTGCAGACATGGTGAGCAGGCATGTGATAACATTCAGCATCCATTCTCACAGTTAAAAAGTTTTTTGAGCAGGGCGTGGTGGCTCAAACCTATAGTCTCAGCTACTTGGGAGAATAGGCCGGAGGATTGCTTGAGCCCAGAAGTTCTGGGTTGCAGTGTGCCATGCCAACAGGGTATCCACACTAAATTTGGCATCAATATGGTGACCTTCCTGGAGCAGGGTTGCCTAAAAAGAGGTGTGAACCGGCCCAGGATGGAAATGGACCAGGTCAAAACTCCCATGCTGATGAGTAGTGGGATCATGTCACTGCACTGCAGCCTGGACACCATAGCAAGGGTCCATCTCTCAAAAACAAACAAAAACCAAAAAACTTTTTGGGCTGGGCAGGGTGGCTCACACCTATAACCCTAGCACTTTGGGAGACTGAGGTGGGCAGATCAGTTCAGTCCTGGAGTTTGAGATTAGCCTAGGCAACATGGCAAAACCCTATCTCTACAAAAAATACAAAAATTAGCTGGGCACGGTGACACACACCTGTAGTCCCCATTACTTGGGAGGCTGAGGTGAGAGGATTGCTTGAGCCTGGAGGTTGAAGCTGCAGTGAGCCGAGCCACGCCAAGATGGTCCCACTACAGTCCAGCTTGCGCGACAGAGCGAGACTCCGTTTCCAAAAGAAAAAAAAAAATTTTTTTTAATTTTTTTTTTATTTTGAGATGGAGTCTCTCTCTGTCGCCCGGGCTGGAGTGCAGTGGCATGATCCCTGCTCACTGCAACCTCCGCCTACCAGGTTCAAGTGATTCTCCCACCTCAGCTTCCTGAGTAGCTGTGAGTACAGGTGCATGCCACCACACCCGGCTAATTTTTGTATTTTTTGAAAGAGACAGGGTTTCACCATGTTGGCCAGGCTGGTCTCGAATTCCTGACCACAGGTGATCCACCCACCTTGGCCTCCCAAAGTGCTGGGATTATAGGCATGAGCCACTGCGCCCAGCCTATTTTTATGTATTATTTTTTAGACTAGTCAAGTGCAGTAGTGAGAAGGGGGGACAGAGACGAATGAGTTTGATCTGTTACTGACTATGAACAATCAACTGAAATAACTCAGCTAACTTTGGCCCAGCCAAACGTCTTAAAGAAATGTTTGGCGTAGGCCGGGCGCGGTGGCCAACGCCTGTAATCCCAGCACTTTGGGAGGCCGAGGCAGGCGGATCACGAGGTCAGGAGATCGAGACCATCCTGGCTAACATGGTGAAACCCCGTCTCTACTAAAAATACAAAAAATTAGCCGGGCGTGGTGGCGGGTGCCTGTAGTCCCAGCTACTCGGGAGGTTGAGGCAGGAGAATGGCGTGAACCCAGGAGGCAGAGCTCGCAGTGAGCCGAGATCACGCCACTGCACTCCAGCCTGGGCGACAGAGCGAGACTCTGTCTCAAAAAAAAAAAAAAAAAAAAAAAAGTTTGGCGTAAACTCATTACCCACAGAACCCACCCAAAACTCAAAATTATTTTCAAGGCTAATTATATTTTTTATCCTAGTGTGAGTCTTTATACTTTTTTGGGGGGCATATTAAGGTGTTTGAAGAGGAGGCACCGACCCAGATCCCATGGGATGTAAGATCCTATGTGGCATGTGTACAGTATTTCTCACGTTGGAACCTTCTGAATTCTAAAATACACTTGATTTAAAGAGTTTGGACAAGGGATCGAGGACCTGAACAAGCTGACCCAATAAATATTTTTCTCCCCCATCTCACACCAGAGGCAGCATACTGGTTTGCCATTCTGTACCTTGTGACATCCTGGAGGTCCCAGGCACCAGCAGTAGAGATGGCCCTCACTCTCTGTGCTGTGGAGTGTTCCGTGCTGTCGATGTCCTCTATTTATTTGGTCATTCCCCTGCTACTGGGTACTTGGGGAACAATTTTTTAAAATTGTGGTTCTAAAATAATAAACACAAATAACACTTACCATCTAGTTCAGTAATGTTACGATTATTCACATTATTATGAAACAGATCTCCAGAACTTTTTTATCTTACAAATCTGAAACTCTATACCCACTAAACCACAACTCTCTTTTCTCCTTTACCCCCAGGCCCTGGCAGCTACCATTCTACTTTCTGTCTCTATGAATTAAACTATTCTAAGTACCTCATAAGTAGAATCTTACAGCATTAGCCCTTTATCACTTGCTTATTTCATTTGGCACCGTGTCCTTAAGGTTCATGGGTGTTATAACATGTGACCTGACTTCCTTCATTTTGAAGGCTGAATAGTGTGCCATTTTATGGATATACCACATTTTGTTTGTCTATTCACCTATCAAGGGATACTTGGTTTGCTTCCATCTCTTGTCTATTGTATATAATGCTGCTATGAACATGGGTGTGCAAATGTCTGAGACTCTGCTTTCAGTTCTTTGGCTATATTCGCAGAAGTGGAATTGCTAGGTCATTCTATTGACAATTTTCTGAGGAACATAGCAGTTGCACCGCTTTTCATTCCCACCAACAGTGCACAAGGGTTATAGTTTCTCCACATCCTTGCTAAAGCTTGTTAGTTTCTGGTTTTTTGTTTGTTTTGTTTTTTGAGACAGGATTTTGCTCTGTCACCTAGGCTGGAGTTCAGGGGCACCATCATGGCTCCACCTCCTGGGCTCAAGCAATGCTTCTGCCTCAGCCCCCCAAGTAGCTGGGACTATAGGCATGCACCACCATGCCTGGCCAGTTTTTTAAAAAAATTATTTGTAGAGACAGAATCTTACTATGTTTCCCAGGCTGGTCTCAAACTCCTGGGCTCAAGCAATCCTCCCACCTCAGACTCCCAAAGTGCTGGGATTATGGACATGAGATTATAGATGTGAACCACCATATCCGGCCTACTTTTTGTTTGTTTTGTTGTTTTTTTATAGTGGTCATCCTAATGGATATGAGGTGTGAACAACTTTTTAAAACTTTTACGTATTTATTTTGACATAATTCCTGACTTACAGAAAAGTAGTAATAATTTTTTTTAAATATATTTTTTAAAAAATTGGCCAGGCATGATGGTGCATGCCTGTAGTCCCAACTGCTTGGGAGGTTGAGGCAGAAGCATCACTTGAGCCCAGGAGGTTGAGGCTGCCGTGAGCCAAAAATGAATTTTTTTTTTTTTTTGAGACAGAATCTCACTCTGTTGCCCAGGCTGGAGTGCAATGGCATCATCTCGGCTCACTGCAACCTCCACCTCCCAGGTTCAAGCAATTCTTGTTCCTCAGCCTCCCAAGTAGCTGGAATTACAGGCGCCTGCCACCACACCCAGCTAATTTTTGTATTTTTACTAGAGACGGGGTTTCACCATGTTGGCCAAGTTGGTCTCGAACTCCTGACCTCAGGTGATCCGCCCACCTCAGCCTCCCAAAGTGCTGGGATACAGGCATGAGCCACCGCGCACAGCCCCAAAAATGAATGTTTAAAGAATTAAGTTTGGGAGGCTGGGCGCGGTGGCTCACGCCTGTAATCCCAGCACTTTGGGAGGCCGAGGCAGGAGGATCACGAGGTCAGGAGATCGAGACCATCCTGGCTAACACTGTGAAACCCCATCTCTACTAAAAATATAAAAAATTAGCCGGGCGTGGTGGCGGGCGCCTGTAGTCCCAGCTACTCGGGAGGCTGAGACAGGAGAAAGGCGTGAACCTGGGAGGCGGAGCTTGCAGTGAGCCGAGATCATGCCACTGCACTCCAGCCTGGGTGACAGAGCAAGACTCCGTCTCAAAAAAAAAAAAAAGAATTAAGTTTGGGGCGGGCTTGGTGGCTCAATCCCAGCACTTTGGAAGGCTGAAGAGGGTGGATCACCTGAGGTTGGGAGTTCAAGACCAGCCTGGCCAACATGGAGAAACCCCATCTCTACTAAAAATACAAAATTAGCCGGGTGTGGTGGCGCATGCCTGTAATCCCAGCTACTCGGGAGACTGAGGTAGGATAATTGCTTGAACCTGGGAGGTGGAGGTTGTGGTGAGCCGAGATTGCGCCATTGCACTCCAGCCTGGGCAACAAGAGCGAAACTCTGCCTCAGAAAAAAAAAAAAAATTAAATTTGGTAAAATTTTTGGTAAAAAAGAAAAACAATAAAAAGGAGTGACTATATATTTTATTTTTCTTTTGAGCTCTTTTTTCTCTCTGATTTTTATTTTGAAATATTTAAATCCTACAGAAAAGTTGAAAGTTAAGTATAGTGAACACCTGTACTCTTGGCTTAAATTCATCAGTTAACATTTTGCATATTCACTTCAGAGTAAGTTATAGATATCATGACAATTTATCTCTAACAACTTCGGTTCGCCTCTCTAAGGATGAGGAGATTCTTTGACATACCTGTAATACTATCATGATATAAGAAAATTTATGATTGAGCCATGTTCCATGGCGAGTGCTTTTAGTCCCAGCTACTTGGGAGGCTGAGGTGGGAGGATCACTTGAGCACAGGAGTTTAAGTCCGACTTGAGCAACGTAGCAACCCTGTCTCTAAAAACATAAAAATGAAAAAGAAATGTGTAATCATTCTATAATTTCATCTGCCATTGAGTCCACGTTCAGATTCTCCTAATTGCACCCACAATGTCTCATATCTTCTTTCTCCTCCCTCCATTCATGATCCATGCAGTGAACTTTTTTGTGTTGTTTTGTTTTTTAAGAGACAGAGTCTCACTTTTTTGCCCAGGCTGGGCAATGGTGTCATCATAGCTCACTGCAGCCTCAAAATACTGGGCTCAAGCAACGCTCCCACCTCAGCATTTCAAATTGATGGAATTATGGATGCGTGCCACCATGCCCAGCTAATTTTTTTTAAGAGATGGGGTCTTTCTGTGTTGCCCCATCTGGTCTTTTTTTTCCCCTTCTTTTTCTTTTTCTTTTGAGGCAGAGTGTTGCTCTGTCACAGAGTAGTGGTGCGATATCAGCTCACTGCAACGTCCGCCTCCCAGGTTCGAGTGATTCTTGTGCCTCAGCCACCCAAGTAGCTGAGATTACAGGTGTGCACCACCATGCAGCTAATTTTTGTACTTTTAGTAGAGATGAGGTTTCACCATGTTGGCCAGACTGGTCTCGAACTCTTGGCCTCAAGTGATCTGCCCGCCTCGGCCTCCCAAAGTGCTGGGATTACAGGTGTGAGCCATGGTGCCCAGCTGCCCAGTCTGATCTTAAAGTCCTGGCCTCAAGCAGTCTTCCTGCCTTGGCCCCCGAAAGGATTATAAGATTTTTTTTTTCTTAAAATGGTAAAAGTTTGTGTCCGGCCAGACGTGGTGGCTCACACCTGTAATCCAGCACTATGGGAGGCCGAGGCGGGTGGATCACATCAGGTCAGGAGTTCGAGACCAGTCTGACCAACATGGTGAAACCCTGTCTCTACTAAAAATACAAAATAGCCAGGCGTGGTGGCACATGCCTATAATTCCAGCTACTTGGGAGGCTGAGGCAGGAGAATCGCTTGAACGTGGTAGGCGGAGGTTGCAGTGAGCCGAGATTGCGCCATTGCACTCCAGCCTGGGCAACAAGAGGGAGACTGTCTCAAAAAAAAAAAAAAAAAAAAAAAAAGGCCGGGCGTGGTGGCTCACGCCTGTAATCCCAGCACTTTGGGAGGCCGAGGCGGGCGGATCATGAGGTCAGGAGATCGAGACCATCCTGGCTAACACGGTGAAACCCCGTCTCTACTAAAAATACAAAAAATTAGCCGGGCGACGTGGCGGGCACCTGTAGTCCCAGCTACTCGGGAGGCTGAGGCAGGAGAATGGTGTGAACCCCAGGGGGCGGAGCCTGCAGTGAGCCGAGATCGCGCCACTGCGCTCCAGCCTGGGCGACAGCAAGACTTCGTCTCAAAAAAAAAAAAAAAAATCTGTGTCAATCCAAGCACCCACAGCCTGCTCAGGGCGGGCAGTGCTTGAAATGTTGCCGTCTCCACTGCTGCCAATATAGTCCCAGAGGTGCCAGCAGAAGAATCAGACAGAAGTACATGCACGAGCACAGTCCTGGAAAGTCCAGGAGAGCCAGCCAGACCACTATAAAGAGCATGGGAAAGTGCCCCGAGGGCTTGACCATGCATGGAGTGAAATGTCTGGGAATAAATGTAACAAATATGTGCCAGGTCTGTAGGAAGATGACTTATAAGACTTCCAAATAGACCCAGAGGATGGCTGGACAGTTAAAAAGATCCACTGTGTCCATTATAAAAATGCTATTTATCTCTACATTAACCTAGATGTTTAACGTAACCCCCTAAAATACCAAGAGGGTTTATTTGGGGCAATTACAGAAACTTGATTCTAAAATTCAAATGTAAAAAGCTAGCAGTGGCCAGGAAATTGTCGAAAACAAAAGTAACGAAAGGAGACTATTCCTGTCCTATGTGATAAAGATAGCATCAAAAATTAGAGGAAGGGGCCGGGTGCGGTGACTCACGCCTGTAATCCCAGCACTTTGGGAGCCCAAGGCAGGCGGATTACAAGGTCAGGAGTTGAAGACCAGCCTGGCCAACATAGTGATAACCCCATCTCTACTGAAAATACAAAATTAGCCGGGTGTGGTGGTACATGCCTGTAATCCCAGCTACTCGGGAGGCTGGGAGGCAGGAGAATCTCCTGAACCTGGGAAGTGGAGGTTGCGGTGAGCCGAGATCGCGCTGCTGCACTCCAGCTTGGGCAACAGAGTGAGACTTCGTCTTAAAAAAAAAAAAAAAATTAGAGGAAGGAGGGAAGACGACAGAGTTGCCATCTAGAAAAACAAAGTTGGACCCTTGCTTCATACCTTATACCAAAATAAATTACAGGTGGATCAACAGTTTTAAATGTGAAAGATTCAATAATAAAAACACTAGAGGAAAATATGGGAAATGTTTTCTGAATAATCTCAGAAAGAAAAAGCCTTTGTAAGTTTGACACAAAACTCAGAGGCAAGTAAATGGTAAATTTGACAACATTGAAAACGAAGATAGGCTGGTCCGAAGGTGGTGTGAGTTACCTCAGTTGATTGTTCACAGTCACAGATCCAACTCCAGGTTCTACTTTTTCACCTTCCCACTACTGCAGTTGACTAGACTTGTTTAAAAAAAAAAAAAAAAAGACAAATTTCTGCATGGCAAAAAAGCAATACAAAATCAAAAGATCGGGGAAACTCCTCATCAAAGAAAGGGCAGATTTCTTCAAATTGATAAGACAGTCTAACAGAAAACTGACTAAGAATCTGAACTGTTCAGAAAAGAAAATGGAAATGGCTCTTTAACATATAAGGAGACTTTCTGTACCTTATGTGATAAGGTTTTTCCCTTTTGTGGTGGTGAGTTAGAGCTGGTGTCTTCCTGGGTTGGGGGTAGAGGGTGCAGGCACCAGGCCCTGCTATCAGGAATGATGTAAAAACAGCAACTTGACAATACTATCAAAGTATAAATGTATGTAAACCCTTCGACCCAGCAACTGTATTTGTGGGACTTAATCCTGGCATACGCATACTCAGCATGTTGTAAGGGTGAGGCTGTTCATCATGTGAAATAACTGGAAATTACAAGTAACCTAAATATACCCCTGTAGAAATGGGTTAAAGAAGTGAGACAGCTGGCTGGGCGCGGTGGCTCATGCCTGTAATCCCGGCACTGTGGGAGGCTGAGGCGGGTGGATCACCTGCGGTCAGGAGTTTGAGACCAGCCTGGCCGACGTGGTGAAACCCCGTCTCTACTAAAAATACAAAAATTAGCCGGGCATGGTGGCGCAGGACTGTAATCCCAGCTACCCGGGAGGCTGAGTTTGGAGAATTGCTTGAACCCGGGAGGCGGAGGTTGCAGTGAGCCGAGATTGCACCATTGCACTCCAGCCTGGGCGACAAGAGCGAAACTCCATCTTAAAAAAAAAAAAAGTGAGACAGCCTTTGCAAAGAGTGAGGCAGTCCTGCGTACATGGGCATGGATCAGTCTCCAAGCTATATGTTAAGTAAAAACCGGGCCGGGTGCAGTGGCTCACGCCTGTAATCCCAGCCCTTTGGGAGGCTGAGGCAGGCAGATCACGAGGTCAGGAGATCAAGACCATTCTGGCTAACGGTGAAACCCCGTCTCTACTAAAAATACAAAAAATTAGCTGGGCGTGGTGGTGGGCACCTGTAGTCCCAGCTACTTGGGAGGCCAAGGCAGGACAATCAGTTGAACTCAGGAGGCGGAGGTTGCACTGAGCCAAGATCGCACCACTGCACTCCAGCCTGGGCAACAGA
Organism: Gorilla gorilla gorilla; assembly: GCF_029281585.2. Classification (NCBI taxonomy): domain Eukaryota; kingdom Metazoa; phylum Chordata; class Mammalia; order Primates; family Hominidae; genus Gorilla; species Gorilla gorilla. Next base: position 17,951,345 of record NC_086018.1, on the reverse strand, counting down.
GTGAGACTTCGTCTCAAAAAAAAAAAAAAAAAAAAAAAAGCTAAGTGAGATGTGGAATATGACTGCCCTGGGGATAGTGCGGCCCTGGGAGGGGAACTGACTGATGTCTGGGAGCAGAGGCAAGGGGACTTTCACCACAACCTATACTGTATTTTTGTGTGTGTGTGACAGAGTTTCACTCTTGTTGCCCAGGCTGGAGTGCAATGGCACGATCTTGGCCCACTGCAACCTCCGCCTCTTGGGTTCAAGTGATTCTCCTGCCTCAGCCTCCTGAGTAGCTGGGATTACAGGCATGTGCCACCATGACCAGCTAATTTTGTATTTTTGGTAGAGATGGGGTTTCTCCATGTTGGTCAGGCTGGTGTCGAACTCCCAACCTCAGAAGATCCGCCTGCCTTGGCCTCCCAAAGTCCTGGGATTACAGGCGTGAGCCACTGTGCCTGGCCTAACCTATACTGTATTTTAGATCTGGTACCATGTATATGTATTACCTAGTCAAAAAAATAAATAAAATGTAAAAATAGCTTCTCTTATCATCTTCATGTTGCTGTCATATTTAAACTTCAGCCCCAGTTGCCGGCCTCTTACCTCCAAACACCTAATCAGTGTCTACACTTGGAGGTTTCACAGGTATCTCACACTGATCACGCAATCACGGGACTCCCAGCTGTCCAGATTTTCTTCCATCAGTAAAGGGTCCTCATCGGCCCAGCAGAGGGCCTTGAGTCCTCCCAGGTCCTCCTAGATTCAGTCTGTCAGTAGGTTCTCTGTGCCGTGTCCCAGGGTAGTCTCAGCTACTGCTTTCTAGCTGCAATGCCCTCCCCAGGGCCAGGGTCACCCTTGGCCTCCAGGCCCACAGGAATCTCAGGCCTAATTGGTCTTCCAGGGGCTCCTCCTCCAGCACCTGAGTCGGAAAGCCAGTCAGTTCACATCACTCTGTGGGTAAATTCCTCAAGAGCATCCCATAATGCTCAGATTTCAATCTGGACTGTCCTGCCCATCCCACTTTCTGCTCACTTCCTCGTCATCTTGGCTGCCTTGCATGCCAAGCTCTGCCTTGCCCCAGAACTTGTACACCTGTCTCCTTCACCTGGAACTCCCTCTCCGGCTGCCTGCACCCTCTCAGCCTTATCCTTAGGTCTCAGTTCCTCAGATGGGGCTGTCCCTGCTCCTTCTCATAATTCCACCTACCCCTCTTCTAACCAGTGACTCTCAGGTCAGATGCCCTGCTGGGTTCCTTCTTAGCATTTATTTATATATGTATATATGTTTTTTGAGACAGAGTCTTGCTGTGTCACCCAGGCTGGATCGCAGTGGTGTGATCTCGGCTCACTGCAACCTCCGCCTCCCGGGTTCAAGCGATTCTCCTGCCTCAGCCTCCTGAGTAGCTGGGATGATAGGCGCCCGCCACCACACCCAGCTAATTTTTGTATTTTTAGTAGAGATGGGGTTTCACCATGTTGGCCAGGCTGGTCTTGAACTCCTGACCTCAGGTGATCTGCCCGCCTTGCCCTCCCAAAGTGCTGAGATTATAGGCGTGAGCCACCATGCCCAGCCAATTTTTGTAATTTTTGTAAAGACAGGATTTCACCGTGTTGCCTAGGCTGGTCTTGAACTCCTAGGCTCAAGGGATCTGCCTGCCTTGGCCTCCCAGAGGGTTGGGATTAGAGGCGTGAGCCACCGTGCCCAGCTATTTTACCAGTTTACTTCACTATAACTCCTTTTGCTCTTTGTTTTTTGTTTTGTTTTGCTTTTTGAGACAGTCTTGCTTTGTTGCCCAGGCTGGAGTGCAGTGGTGCAATCTTGGCTCATGGCACCCTCCGTCTCCCAGGTTCAATCAATTCTTGTGCCACAGCCACCAAAGTAGCTGGGACTACAGATGCACAACATCACGCCCGGCTAATATTTGTATTTTTAGTAGAGACGCGGTTTCACCATGTGGGCCAGGCTGGTCTCGAATTCCTGACCTGAAGTGATTTGCCTGCCTTGGCCTCCCAAAGTGCTGGGATTACAGGTGGGAGTCACCGTGCCTGGCCTCCTTCTGCACTTTGAATGATACTTGGCATTTGGTAGGAACTCCATAAATATACATTGAATGAAATGACTTTTATTAGTTTCCCATTAATTAATTCATTGCTTTGAAATGTGCTCTGGAGTTGCTACTGCTCTGATCCAGGAACTGCACTGATGAACACAGCAGAAGCAAGCTGCTTCTGGCCTCCCCTCCCGAAGCTCACATGGGACTCCTTGGGCCCATGAAAAGGGAAACAGGACAATTTCCAGGATGGCTGCCCAGACTTCGTCAGGATCCTTTTGTGGGATGGCTCATGCATGCACACAGTTCACTCAGAGCACAGAGTGGGTCAGCCCACTACCAGGGCCCCGCCACCAGCGCCAGGTTCTTCTCTGAATGCTGTCACTCTTGGCAACATGGGCTTGAGTCCCTGTTGGTATAACTCCATTTTCTTGTGTCTTCACTTTGCAGAGGAATGTTTGCTGGGGGATTGAAGGAGATGGAACAGGAAGAGGTCCTGATCCACGGTGTGTCCTACAATGCTATGTGCCAAATCCTACATTTCATATACACCTCCGAGCTGGAGCTCAGCCTGAGCAATGTACAAGAGACACTGGTGGCTGCCTGCCAGCTTCAGGTGAGGCATGTCTCATCTAGCAAGGCAGACCCACACCCAGGTGGGGTTCCCTGAGATGCCCATGATGCCTGCCAGGCACTAGCATTGGCTTGAAGATGGGTCAGGAATGTGAGGAGACCAAGCAGTGACGAAGGCCATGAAGTGGGGAGGACTCTGGAGTTGTCCCTGGAGCTCAAGCAGAGCTGCTCTAGACACCCCAGGCCTCTGCCTTTGCCCTCTTCTCTATTGCTGGTTGTTTCCCCACTGCCTGAGTCTCCCTGTCATTGAAAGCATCCTGCACATAAGCAGGTAGGCTGACCCGAGGCTCCATGTGGACGTCCTGTGTGCTCTGGGGTCTGGCAATGGGGAGCATCCACCAGCATTGCTGCCAGGGCCCTTCCTGCCTGTCCCCTCACTGGGCCACTTCAGTCTCTTGAAAACTTATGTGTTTTGTTACTGAACTTTATCTATCTATTTGTCCATCCATCCATCCATCCATCCATGCATGCATCCATCCATCCATCCATCCATCCATCCATCCATCCATGCATCCATCCATGCATGCATCCATCCATCCATCCATCCATCCATCCATCCACTCATTCAATTTATTGGAGACAAACTCTCTCTCTCTTGCCCAGGCTGGAGTGCAGTGGCACGATCACAGCTCACTGCAGCCTCAACCTCCTGGGCTCCAGCAATCCTTCTGCCTCAGCCTCCCAAATAGCTAGGACCTATAGGCATGTGCCACTACACCTGGCTAATTTTTAAATTATTTTTATAGAGATAGAGGCTTGCTTTGTTGCTTAGGCTAGTCTCGAACCCCTGACCTCAAGTGATCCACCTCAGCCTTCCAAAGTATTGGGATTACAGGTGTGAGCCACTGCACCTGGCCTATTTTTTTTTTTTTTTTAAAGACAGGGTCTCACTCTGTTACCCAGGCTATAATGCAATGGCATGATCATAGTTCACTGTAGCCTCCACCTCCTAGGCTCAAGTGGTCCTCCTGCCTCAGCCTTCTGAGTAGCTGGGACTAAAGATGCGTGCCACTGTGCCTAGCTGATATTATATATATATATTTTTTAATAGGAATGGGGCCTTGTTATGTTGCCCAGGCTGGTCTCAAACTCCTGGCCTCAGGTGATACTCCCACCTTGGCTTCCCAAAGTTCTGGGATTACAGGTGTGAGTCTCTGTACCCAACCTGTTATTGAACTTTAAGTACTTGTTTTCCTGCAGAATTCAAAAAGTTTTCTGAGGCTTTGACAGTGTGACTTATGTTTTGGATGATTATTCTCAGTGCTGTGGGTGCAGTTACACGGGACTGGGCCTGCAGGTGCCTTTGAGCTATCAGGCAGAGGCCTGATAGGAGTTGACAGTCACCTCTTCCCACATTTCTTAAAAGTGAAACAAAATGCTATGCTAAGTTCATCATTCTGACCTTTCTTCCCATGAGAGCAGGTTTGACGCAATTAAAAAAAAAAACAACTCAAGTCACAGGAAAACCAACCTGTTCGGGGGCATGTGGAGGTGCCACCCCATGTGACAGGGCCCTGGCAGCCTCCCTGTGCCCTGTTCTCAGATTGGTGGATAGGACCTGGATGCTGGGTGGGTTGATCTGAGATGACTGACTTGTCTCACCATACCTGCATGGTGAGTAGATGGAGTTGGCTTTTACAACAAAAGAATTTCCCCCTGTTCTTTTATTTAGAGATCTCTTCTGTCCCCACATCCCTGTCATTGTTGCTTTGGGAACCCTCATCCAATTCTCCACCCTGGCAGCAGTTAACTCCTGATTCAGCTGCCTCTGAAACATCTCCCCCAGCATGGCTCAGGTCAGGCTGTCCTATCTCCTCCTCCACACCTGCCACTCTCCCGGAGCTCCCCTGTCAGTCCCCCTGCTCTGTGTCCTGTGACCATCCTGCCAGTTCCCTGGGCTCAACCTCAGTGGCTCCTTGAGCCCGTCCACCTTCTTAATTCCCTGCGTCCATGTGAGGACAGGTCATCCTTCTCGGTATTGCTTGTAGCCATCTCTATTCTGTGTTTCCATTTCCTTCCCTTTTGCCTGGCCTCCATCTGTATGTTTCTGCCATTTCTTTCTTCTCCCTGCAGTGATCACACGCACTGAAACCAGATCATCTTTCTAACACCACTTTCCCTCTCTCACCAGTCAGCTTGGAGGCCTGCAGTCTCTCTCTGTTGGTTTGGCCAGGGCTCCCAACAGCCCTGGGTCATCTCCCCCAGTGCCTCAGAGGTCATCTCAGAGGCAGCAGCCTATCTTAGTTTTTTAACATATCAGGCTTCTGGGCCAGGCTTGGAGGTTCATGCCTGTAATCCCAGCACTTTTGGAGGCCAAGGTGAGAGGATCGCTTGAGGCCAGGAGTTTGAGATCAGCCTGGGCAACAAAGCGAGACCTCTACAGAAGCACTTTAAAAATAGCCGGGCATGGTGGCATGCACCTGTAGTTCCAGCTACTCGGGAGGCTGAGGTGGGAGAATCACTTGAGCCCAGGAGGTGGAGGCTTCAGTAAGCTGTGATCACCACACGACTACATGCCAGCTTATCTCAAAAAAACAAAAAACAAAAAAACAAAAAAAAAACAGGCTTCTTCGCAATATTGTTTTATAGCAGGTTTTACTTGGCATAACCATGTCAAGTCCATAGGCCTGTAGGATCATGTATGTTCACATAGCTAGTGACTTTTGGAGGCTTCCCCCATGTGTTGTGCCCTGCAGTAGGCCTGGGACCAGATTCTTCACGGTGTCCCCAGAGGCCTGAGTCTGATTCCCAGTAACACTATCCTATTGGGTTACCCCAAGCAAATGCAGTCCCTTCTGTGAGCCTCGTATGGGGCTTTTGCACATCCTGAGCCCAGGCTGGTTCCTCTGTGAGATTTCACTGAACAGAAGGCCCACTGCTCTAAAAATAGGACTGAAAGGAGAGTCAGCAGGGTCCTCTCAAGGAGCTGCTGCTGCCCAGGCTTCTTCAGGGCTGTTTGTGCTCACATTCTGCCCAAAACTTGGTCTTCAGGACCCTGGCCCATGACAAACCAGAATTTTAGGAAAACCTAGTAATTTGGGAAGAAGTGGCAAAGCAGAAGACTGGCAAAAGGGGAAAAAAGAAGGTCAAGTGAAGCTGGTCAGGGCCTAGCAAAGCACCATGGGGATACCTCATGTAGGGCACATACCTACCCGACATTTGGTAGGTCTCATCCAGCCCTTAGCATGTCACCTTGCAAGCAACATTAGATGTCTTTTGAATTTTAAAAAAGTTATAGTTAGTGTTTATTGATAAGCTTTAAATACCTTGGCCGGGTGCCGTGGCTCACGCCTGTAATCCCAGCACTTTGGGAGGCCTAGGCAGGCAGATCACCAGGTCAGGAGATTGAGACCATCCTGGCTAACACGATGAAACCCCGTCTCTACTAAAAATACAAAAAATTAGCCGGGCGTGGTGGCAGGCATCTGTTGTCCCAGCTACTTGGGAGGCTGAGGTGGGAGAATGGCGTGAACCCGGGAGGCGGAGCTTGCAGTGAGCCGAGATCGTGCCACTGCACTCCAGCCTGGGCAACAGAGTGAGACCTCATCTCAAAATAATAAATAAATAAATACATAAATACCAGCAGAATTATTCCATGTGTAATGGTTAATTTATTGATGATCCTGGATAAGCCAGGTATTCCCATTTTTAGAGAAACTGATTTATTGCATTGAACCCATGGCTGGAGTTGGTAGCAAGGGGGTTCCCACAAGAGGGGACCCCACAGCATCCTGAAATGGAGCCGGTTTGGGATTCCAAAGAAAGAAGCATCAAACACCAGGGTGATCTGGCCAGAGCGTTTATTAGGGGAACTTATGTATAGAGTGATGTAGCATGTCCTCAAGACAGACAAGGGAAAAGAGAGGCTTTACCCAGGCTTGCCCACAGAGTGGGTTAATGTATGGAGTTTCTATGAGGGTTTAAGGAATTTGTCTCAGGGCCAGAACCAGTTTTTCCTTCAGTGTTTTGGGTAACAACCTTGATGCCTTTATCAGTGCCTGGGAATGTTCAAGGGCCTGGTTTGGGTTCAAGCCTGCTGGGAAAACCTGCAGCTGTCTGGGTCACAGAGAGGTCAAGGTACTCGTCATTTTCAATCTGAACATGGAAAGAAAGGAGGTGGGCACTGGGGGGCCCCACTGAAACTCTAAAATCCTGCTTTCCTAAATAATTTATCAACACCTGGTTTGTTCTCCCAGGCAGTTTTCCCTAGGGCCCTTCCCTTTGTCTCCTATTCTCCCAAGATTTGGTTGTCTGTTCACAAGGTGGCCTTTAACAGCCTGCTGGTTGTGGCCTTGTTCCCACCTCCCTCCAGTGCCATTCTCTCTCTTGCCGTCCTTTCAAACCACTAGTGCTTCCCCATGGCTGGGAAGGGTTGATGTGGCCACCTGGGAGCCCCTGCACTTACTGGAGTCAAGTGGGTCTTGACCCAGCTGGGAACCTCAAGAACCCTGAGTCAGGGATCACTTGAGCCCAGAAGCTTGAGACTTCGGTGAGCTATGATCTTGCCATGGCACTCCAGCCTGGGCAACAGAGCAAGACCCTGTCTCAAATTTTAAAAAGAAAAAAGAAAAATAATTCTAAATCAGGTTCCTGGGTGGGTGCTGGTTAGGTGTCTGAGAGGCTCTGAGCACTTCTAGGGAACCAGGGTGGATGTTCTGGCGGGGGAAAAAGCCAGGTTTGTTTCTGGTCCCAGCGCTTTTGGAGAGGCAGGCTCTTCCAGAGAATCCTAGGGTAGGGATGGGGGTGGTCTTAGGTCCTTTCCAAACCACAGATATATGACACAGTGACCGTTTGTGCTGCGTCCTGCTTTTCTGGAGAGCCAGTACTTTTTTTTTTTTTTTTTTTTTTTTTTAGACGGAGTCTCGCTCTGTCACCCAGGTTGGAGTGCAATGGCGCGATCTCGGCTCACTGCAACCTCCGCCTCCTGGGTTCCAGCGATTCTCCTGCCTCAGCCTCCTGAGTAGCTGGGATTACAGGCGCGCGCCACCACGCCCAGCTAATTTTTGTATTTCTAGTATAGACGGGGTTTCACCATGTTGGTCAGGCTGGTGTCAAACTCCTGACCTCGTGATACACCCACCTTATCCTCCCAAAGTGCTGGGATTATAGGCATGAGCCACCGCACCCGGCCGAGCCAGTACTTTTGATTTAAGAGGGAACCGACATATATCAAGGGTCCACTCCTATGTGCTCTCTCATTTTCATCATGTTCCTCTTCACTTTAATGATCCCCGTTTTATAGATGAGGAGACTGAGGCTTAGAGAGGTTAAAAACATTCTGTACGGGAGGCTGAGGCAGGAGAATCATTTCAACCCGGGAGGGGGAGGTGTTAGTGAGCCGAGATTCTGCCACTGCACTCCATTCTGGGCAACAAGAGCAAAACTTTGTCTCAAAGAAAAGCAAAACAAAACCAAAAAAAACATGCTGTATATCCTGTCACCCAGTATGTTTCCATACCAGGACTTAAACCTAGTCTTCAGTAAGCCCCAGTCTCCAGTGTGTCAGAAAAGGTTGGGGACAATTAAGGAGGACTTCCCTTCTACTTTGCCTGGCCCACAACAGCCCGTATTTCTGCCATCATTCTGTCTCCCACCCCCAGATGCTGTTCGCCAGCCCAGGCTTGAATGGGTGTCATTCTTTCTGCAGATCCCAGAAATTATCCATTTCTGCTGTGATTTCCTCATGTCCTGGGTGGACGAAGAGAACATTCTCGATGTCTACCGGCTGGCAGAGCTGTTTGACTTGAGCCGCCTGACTGAGCAACTGGACACCTATATCCTCAAAAACTTTGTGGGCTTCTCTCGGACTGACAAGTACCGCCAGCTTCCACTGGAGAAGGTCTACTCCCTCCTCAGCAGCAATCGCCTGGAGGTCTCCTGTGAGACCGAGGTATATGAGGGGGCCCTTCTCTACCATTATAGCCTGGAGCAGGTGCAGGCTGACCAGATCTCGCTGCACGAGCCCCCAAAGCTCCTTGAGACAGTGCGGTTTCCGCTGATGGAAGCTGAGGTCCTGCAGCGGCTGCATGACAAGCTGGACCCCAGCCCTTTGAGGGACACAGTGGCCAGCGCCCTCATGTACCACCGGAATGAGAGCCTACAGCCCAGCCTGCAGAGCCCGCAAACGGAGCTGCGGTCGGACTTCCAGTGCGTTGTGGGCTTCGGGGGCATTCACTCCACGCCGTCCACTGTCCTCAGCGACCAGGCCAAGTATCTAAACCCCTTACTGGGAGAGTGGAAGCACTTCACTGCCTCCCTGGCCCCCCGCATGTCCAACCAGGGCATTGCGGTGCTCAACAACTTCGTATACTTGATTGGAGGGGACAACAATGTCCAAGGATTTCGAGCAGAGTCCCGATGCTGGAGGTAGGACAGGGCGCTAGCTGGTCCCTTTGTCTTCAGGTGATGCCAGGGTGTGGAAGTCATGGGCTGAGAGAGCTGGTCAGGTTCCCCCCAGCCTTTCACATGAGCATCACTTGCCATTGTGGAATGAAGTCTAGGTGAATTCAGAGAAGGTGGACAGCAGTGAGATAAGGGAAGGGGACATGTGGATCGCCTTCTTTCCTGCGTGTCCCCTACTCCTCAGAAACCCACTTACCCTGGACCCTTGCTCAGCCTCTTTGGGGTAGGCTAGGTTGCGAGTGCATTGTGCAGGAGGAGACGGGAGGGGAGAGGAGCCCACAGCAGGAAAGGCAGTCGGACTGGGATGGAGAGGACCTAGAAGCAGTGCCAGCTGAGCAGCCTCACCCTCCATCATGCTCTCTCTGAGCTTTGATGCACATTGTTTCAGTTTCCCTTCACCAGTCAGGTTTGCTCTTCTCTCTTACCTGCTCGCTAATGGTGGAACAGGCTTCCTGCTGCTGTGCCTGAGCAGCATGCAGTCTTCAGCCCAGGGGAGTGGTAAAGGCCAACAAGCATCACCGACCCTCATGCTACATTTCCGCTCTGCCCTGCCATCTGCCACGGACTTGGCACAATTTCCCCTGGGAAGAGGCAGTTTTCCCAAGAGAGAGTTTTGTGGACTGCTGTGGTCCATAGGATGCGCCTGGCTCCATCAGTCACTTAGGCTGTGATCTCACAAATCCATTTCTGGGCAGAGCAAGGGACAGTGGTTCAGGCCCACAGGACTCAGCTACCATTAGATTTCCAGGGACCCCTCCACCTTACCTTGGTGCATGTGAGAAATCTCCCTACCTTTCATGCTGAAAGATGGAGCTGTGCTGGAGAGAGAGAGATTGCCAACTATTTCCAGCAGCCATGAGCTAGATGCTGACTGAGTTCATGTTCATGTTTCTATTTTCTGGGGTCAGGGTGGGGTAGGGCCTGGCCTGGCCGTGCCACTTGGAATCAAGCATAGTGATCCTGGCCAAGGAGGAGAAGGCCATTTCTCAGCCACCTCTCTACTGCTGGCCCCAGGAAGTGATCTCCTTTGTTAAGCTGATGAGACTCAGAGGTTGGCAATAACACATTGCGGTTAAATATGAGGAAGGGCAGGTTTCAGAAAAAAGGAAACAGCTACCTTCATTTCCTCTCTAAACAAAGTTGTGCCCCCAGTGGGTGTGGCCACACCAGGTTTAGACTTCCCTTTGGCCAAACCTTAAACCTTCTTTTTTAGGGGGCTCGGTTTCCCAGTTGGGGGGCCAAGGCCAGACCACCCTGCTGAGAGTAACCTACAGACCTGCAAAGCCAATCTCTCCAGAGTGTTTTGGCTTCTGGCCCTTAGCAGAAGGTAGAGACAGCTGTGTGCTCGGCAGGAATGCTGGATGTTTCCACAGAGCTGTCCCTGGGGGGGTGACAGCTTGGGATTCTGCCTGCCCCTGTCCTCTGTCCACCTGCTATGGGCCATTGATCTCACTTTCACTTAAAGTAGGAGTCTGAATTTCCCCTTGTGAAGAGGTGTGAGACCAAAGCTGAACTCTGGGTAATGCTAATATTAGACCCTGTAACCAATAACCAGTCCCAAACTCCTGTCTGAGAGTAGGATCACAATGGCAAGTGGGGTCGGCAAGACCTGCCTTGAGAGAGTAGGTATCCACAGAGTGGAGGTGGCAGGAAGGACCACTGCCCTACTGGTTAACCCAGGGATGTATCATCTCTCCAGAATGAAGGCATCATTAACCTTCCAGTGGACTCAAAACTTCCAGATGAATCCTTAATTTGAATATTCTAAGATTTGGTTCTTTCTCTGCTTTCTCATTTCATCAGCCTTAGAACTGGTGAATTCTAAAAGCTATAGGCTTTTAGAATATAAGGAAACAAGATTTTGCAGTAAATTAGGCTTTGCATTTTGAGGAGTTATTACTTACCAGGTTATATCTTAAAGCATTGATGCAGAAACCGCATATTTAAAAACCTTACCTCTCTTGGAGCAAATGGTGTTTGTCTCCAATATACTACTTTTTCTCTTTCATTCCTTCTTTCTTTGCATCTATATTATCTGCATCATTCCTTGTACCTTTCCCATAGCCATAGCCCTGTGGATTACTGAACACCAACTACATGGTATACCTAGTAGTAGCTGGTTACATGTTGCTATGTGCCCTGACCCTACTTAAAATAATAATTTAGGCTATGTGCAGATCATGTCAATAATCCCAGCACTTTGGGATGCTGAGGCAGCAGGATCTTTTGAGCCCAGGAGTTCAAGATCAGCCTGGGCAACAAAGCGAGACCTCGTTTCTACCAAAAAAAAAAAAAAATTAGCTGGGCCTGATGGTACGTGCCTGCAGTCCTGGCTACTTGGAAGGCTGAGGCAGGAGGATCGCTTGAGCCCAGGAGTTTTAGACTTCGGTGAACTATGATCATGCCCCTGTACTGTAGCCTGGGCAACAGAGTGAGACCCTGTCTCTAAAAAAAATTTTTTAAATAATAATGTAATTTTTCCTTCGGCATTTTCATGGCTAATATTTTAAAGTAAATTTAATTTTTTTTTTTTTTTTTTGAGACAGAGTCTCGCTCTGTCGCCCAGGCTGGAGTGCAGTGGCACGATCTCGGCTCACTGCAACCTCTGCCTCCCAGGTTCAAGCCATTCTCCTGCCTCAGCCTCCTGAATAGCTGGGATTACAGGCGCCGACCACCACGCCCAGCTAACTTTTTTGTTTTTTTGTTTTTTTTTTTTTGAAATGGAGTCTCGCTGTTTTCTGCCCAGGCTGGAGTGCAATGGTGCAATCTTGGCTCACTACAACCTCCGCCTCCGAGGTTCAAGCAATTCTCCTGCCTCAGCCTCCCGAGTGGCTGAGATTACAGGTGTACGCCACCACACCTGGCTAATTTTGTATTTTTAGTAGAGATAGGGTTTCACCATGTTGGCCAGGCTGGTCTTGAACTCCTGACCTCAGGTGATCTGCCCGCCTGGGCCTCCCAAAGTGCTGGGATTACAGGTGTGAGCCACCACGCCCGGCCATTTTTTTGTATTTTTAGTAGAGATGGAGTTTCACCATGTTGACCAAGTTGGTCTTGAACTGCTGACTTCAGGTGATCCACCTGCCTCAGCCTCCCAAAGTGCTGGGATTACAGGCATGAGCCACCGTGCCCGGTCAGTACATTTAATTTATTTAAAAAATTTAATAGACATTAAAACATTAATAGTCATGAAAATACTTAAGTCATGGAAATATAGAAGAAAAACAGTCTACTGAATTTTTATTTTTATTTTTTTTTTTGAGTTGGAGTCTCTCTGTCACCCAGGCTGGAGTGCAGTGGCGTGATCTCAGCTCACTGCAAGCTCCACCTCCTGGGTTCACACCATTCTCCTGCCTCAGCCTCCTGAGTAGGTGGGACTACAAGCGCCCACCACCACGCCTGGCTAATTTTTTGTATTTTTAGTAGAGACAGGGTTTCACCGTGTTAGCCAGGATGGTCTTGATCTCCTGACCTCATGATCCTCCCGCCTTAGCCTCCCAAAGTGCTGGGATTACAGGCGTGAGCCACCGTGCCTGGCCACAGTCTAATGAATTTAACAAGAATTCCAGAATATTTTTGTACCAACTCTAGGGTTCATGTCTGAGTTTACAATAGGATGATACAAATCTGAGTTAAAGTGACTCTCCTAGTCAGTTTCAGCTGCTATAACAAATACTATAGATGGAGTGACTTAAACAACATACCTCTATTTCTCACTGTCTGGATACTGGGAAGTCCAAGATCATGGTATTGGCCAGTTTAGTCCCGGTAAGGTCCTTTCCGTCTCTGTTCTCACATGGTGGAGAGAAAGAGCTGTAGTCTCGGGCACTAAGCCCATCATGGGGCTCCACCCTCATGACCTGATCACCTCCCAAAGGCCATGCCTCCCACTACCATCACAATGGGGGTTAGGCCTTCAACATAGGGGTTTTGGGGGAATCCAAACATCTAGTCCATAGCAATAAGTAAAATTGTTTATATCTTTATATGCAAAAATAAAGCTTATTTTTATTAGAAAATTATTACTTGAGGACTTATTCTAATAAAGTAGAAAATTAATTCAATAAAGAAGAAGAGGGATACAGGACACAACAGGGAAATAAGCAATCAGTGGAACTTTGGCTATGTCTAAATTATTGACATATGGTATCACTGTTGGTGTCTTTTTTTTTTTTTTTTTTTTTTGTGGGATGGAGTTTCACTCTATCGCCCAGGCTGGAGTGCAATGGCATGATCTCAGCTCACTGCAACTTCCGCCTCCCGGGTTCAGGTGATTCTCCTGCCTCAGCCTCCCGAGTAGCTGGAACTACAGCCACACACCACCATGCCTGGCTAATTTTTTTATATTTTTAGTGGAGACGGGGTTTCACCATATTGGCCAGTCTGGTCTTGAACTCCTGACCTCGTGATCCACCCGCCTCAGCCTCCCAAAGTTCTGGGATTACAGGCGTGAGCCACCACGCCCGGCCCTATGTGTGTCTTTAAATTTGAAGCCACAAATCCACATGAACTCAGCTTAAAAAGCTGTGAGGACAATAGACTCGAAGGAGCAAACAGGAGCACATGGAGGGTCCTATCTCACTCTGGTTGCAGACACTTGGGGTGCAGATGGTGATTGAGCCAGACTGAACACAAGAGAGGAGAGACTTGTATATAAAGGAGCAAGGCGCACAGGAAAGGCAGTGAACAGCACCATCCCAGCCAGTTGACGGGGCCCCTGTGAGTGCTGTGCCCCAATCCTGGACTGCTGGTCCCCTGCCAGACCTTCTTCTGGCTTGTGCCCCAGGTCATGCAGGTCTCAGACCCTGCCTTCTCAGGAGGCCTTTCCTGATCACTGCAAGGGAGCTCTGCCCTCCCCAGGCCCCGCTGACCAGCAGGTCACTCATCTCCTTACCTCCCTTTCTTTCTTTCACAGTGTCTGTCATTATATCAAGCACTCATTTGCTCTGGTTAGCCTGTTTCCATTCTGCAGGGGAAGGCAGGGCCCTGACCTCTTGAGGCTCCTTCTGGATGTAGTGCTGAGCACTGTGCCCCATCCACAGTGGGAGGCCTGGGAATGTTGGTAGAGTGAATGAATGATTCATTGCTGGTAATCTTACTCCTTTGTTTAATTCATTCAGCAGACAGAACATAATCTGTCCTGAGCCAGAGGCTACACTGAGGTCTAGGAATATAGAAATGAACCATGATTCATTAGAACCCCCAAGTTAACAAGGACCCTTTTCATGCTCGTCTTTTATGATTCTTCTTGATAGCTTTTCTAGGCAGGTGATATCACCTCATTGGACAGGTGCAGAACTGAGCGAATCCCAAGAGATTAAAACTGATGCCCAGGCACACCCAGCTAGACAGGGAAGAGCCCAGGATTCACACCAGGTCAGGGAGACCCAGGTGTGTGTTCCCTCTCTTGTTGGCCCTGCCTTCTGAGGCTCCTGTTTGCTGCATTCCTGGTAGGCGGCGGGGAGGGGCTGGCCACACTGCAGGGGCTGCAGGAAACAAAGGATGAAACTGATCTTTTCACTGACCAGCATAGGGCACAGGCCAAAGAAAACTTTGGTTACTCTCTTGTGAGCCAGTTGAAGTTAGACTTGTTCTCTTTGGAATAGGTCTTCCTCTGCAGAAATAAAAACACTTGTCTGAAAGAGGCTGTAACTATCTGTGGGCTGTTGGGCAAGGACACTTCAGATACTGGCTTTGAGCTCACTGGGTCCTGGCCCCTCATGGCTCTGTGATCATCTCTGCTCCACATTGCAGGCCATGCTCCCTGTTGGTGCTCAGCCCAGGAGCCCTCCTTGGGTCCTGGCCAGACTCCTCCACCCTCGTGGGCCTGCCGCAGCCAGTCTAGTGCCTTTTCTCCCATGGGGGTCCCTGGAATCTCACACACCCTGCCCTTACAGAGCCTGCAGTCCAGGGTGGGAGTTAACCCTTTCCACTTTCCCAGAGAGGGAGACCTTGAGTGGAGGGGAGGTCAGGAAACGCGGGGCTGGCAGCATGGTGGGAGGAGGTGAAAGTACGATGACCAGAGCCTTGTGTGTGCTGCTGTTGACAAAGCTGAGGGTATGATGGGTGCTGTGTGCAGGGCGTGCCTGAGAAGACCACTCCTGATGGAGTGCTGGGGGAAGTTCAAGGCCTGGAGGCCAGTGAGGGGGCTGATGGCACCCATCCAGTGGAGAGGCTGTATTTGGAGGCCCTCCTGAGTGGGAGCAAGGCTATGTGGATGATGAGATGAGGTAAGTGAGATGGAAGTGGCTGTACAAACAGCCATTGACGCTGAGGCAGGAGGATTGCCTAAGTCCAGGAGTTTGAGACCAGCCTGGACAATATATATCCCAGGTGTCAAGACCTTGTCTCTATCAAAAAAAAAAAAAAAAAAAAAAAAAGCTGGCGTGGTGGTGCGCACCTGTAGTCCCAGCTACTTAGGAGACTGAGGTGGTAGGATCGCTTAAGCCCAGGAGGTCGAGGCTACAGTGAGCCATGATTATGCCACTGCACTTCAGCCTAGGGGACAGAGAGACCTGTCTCCACAAAAAAAAAAAAGAAAAAAAAAAGAGCCATTGGACAGCCTAGGTGGACAGGTGGAAACACAGGAGGCTCCTGGCCATTCCTTCCATGCTGTGTGGGGGGGAGCACCTGTGCTCAGGTGTGTAACAGCCTGCGGGCCTGGCTGTAGATCGGTGTGCACTGGTATGTGGGGCAGTTGGGGAGGGTTCAGGCTGGGCTGAGGCAAAGCAGAAACGGGACCAGAACAAGAGGTGAAAGCCTGCGGAGCAGCCTCCCTGCCTAGTCAGTGCTGTGCTTTCCTCATGTCTCGGCACAGGTATGACCCACGGCACAACCGCTGGTTCCAGATCCAGTCCCTGCAGCAGGAGCACGCCGACCTGTCCGTGTGTGTTGTAGGCAGGTACATCTACGCTGTGGCGGGCCGTGACTACCACAATGACCTGAATGCTGTGGAGCGCTACGACCCTGCCACCAACTCCTGGGCATACGTGGCCCCACTCAAGAGGGAGGTAAGGAAGCCCTCGAAGAGGGGCCTTCTCCTGCCTAATTTCCTTCCCCAGGATGTGCAAAGAGTGAAAGGCCCAGGTGTCAAGGCCTGTCCCAGGTCAGGGAAACAGGCTCAGTGAGCAGAATCCATGCTTCTCCAGAGACCCTGCATTGAATGCATTGATGAGGCCCCATGAGGTTCAGCCAGTCCACCTGGGGAGGCTCGTCAAGGATCCAGACCCCATTGCTCAGAATTGTACCCCATTTGTGAGTCTCACATGCTGAGACCTTGTCACACCACCTTGGCCCTGGAAAGCTGCTTAAACCTTGTAGTTCAAATGTGGATAGAACATTTGCTCTTTGTGCAGCTGAGACGAGCTGGGACACTTCCAGAGATGTTAAACAGGAAGGGACCCTGAGAGCTCACTGGCCTATCCTCAGACCTCTTCCCTCTAGGTCCCCTGAAGGGTGGGGCCTTCCAGAGCCAAGAAACACTCTAAGGTTTTATTTTTTATATTAAATCCTATGTTTGAATATTGGGACAACTTGAAAAAAAAATCATGTGCATCCTATATAATACCTTGGTTTATTCCAATTTGAAGATGTTTAAAATTATGTTCATTATGGAAAAGTGATGTTTTAGGGAGGTGCCTCTCTTTTATCTTACAACTTTGGGGTACTTGGGCCTGGTGTAACAACCAGACATGGGATCCCAGGGAAGGAACAGGCCTTGCTGGCCCCCTACTTCCTGGGTCTCAGCCTCCGAGAACAGGGTAGGCACCCCGCTAGTACTGGCATAGCATTTGTGGAGCACCTGCTATGGGCCAGGTACACCTTTGGGGATAACCGAGTACCCGAGAGGCAGAGGATGGTATGGGGGGCAGGTTCTACCTGCACTGCCTCAGGGAGTTTAGCAAGAGCTCTGGCCTTTGTAAGCCTCTTTCCAGTATCTCTCATGACCCCCAATTCCCCCAAGGACTTAGACTTTGACTTCAGGGGTCAGAGCTAGTGTCTCCTCAATGGATCCAGCTCTTCTTTATCCAGGTCATTCACACAGCCCACACAGATTTCTGTCTCTTGGGCAGCTGTGAGCTGCAAGCTGTGGCCTGCTCCTTGCTCTCAGCTTCTTTGGGGAGAAGGAAGCCTCTTTGGAAGGACACTCCGTACCCCCATCCTGGGGAAAGGAGCAGATTTTGCATGGAGAAGATCAGGAGGTCCTTGAGACCAAGTGGACAAGGAGGGCTCTTGGGTTCTGTTCCAGGAAGGGTGTTGGGGGAAGCCTCCTAGGTGGGTGTTGTGGGAGGGGCTTAGCAGTTTCTTTGTCTGCGGCAGCTGGGGAAGCAGCAGTTCTCCAGCTTGGCCACAGAGGGGCAGCCTTGGCTTTCAACCAGCTGCATCCTGGCTGCCGGTGTTCCTTCATGCACGCATTCATTCCGCAACTACTAAGCACCATGTACCAAGTCCTGGGAATCCAGTGGTGGCAAGAAATGAGAAAGACTCCCCACTCCATGGTGTTTACAGCCTTGTAGGAGAAACCACTCTTAACCAGAAAACAGATCAATAAAGTGGTTACAATTATGGTAAGTGAAATGAAGAGGGGGCTGAACTGGAGGATTTCCAGGGAGGGGGCTCTGGTAGGATGAATCTAGAGGGACTTTTTGGGGAATGTCCATCTGAGGAGATGTCAATTAGACCTGCCATTTACAGAGGGAGGAAATGTTACTGGGAATGTGTCCTCGGTTCTTGTCTTCTTGGTTAAGACTTTAAGCAAGAGACATGCATTAACGAAGATAAGTGTAAGGCAGTTTATTGCAAAAGTGAAGGTACATTCTGAAGGCCGAGTCAGAGCAGGCTGCTCCAGAATAAGATCGCCCCAACTGGCACTGGGAAACCTCCCTTACAGGAGGCTTACATGATTATTCATAAATGGGCGGGACGAGGTGTTGTGTTACTCATAAGCATGTTTTGTTTGGGTGGTCTTCTAGCAGCGCATGCACTGTGGCTCTACCTGCTAGTGTACTGATCGCATGTCTCATTAGCATCTTAAATCTTCACCCAGGAGGTGTGTTTTTTACCATTGCAATGAACAAAAGGTTACTTTCGAAGCAAGCAAAACTGGGGCAAACTATACAACACAGGCTCCCAGGGGTGGAAAGTTCCTTGTGGGGTTAGTTCCTACTTGAGCTGGATAAGCTTAACTGAAAGAGGGGTTGGGGCTTTTGAAACCCCAGGTGTGGTTAACATGTCTCAGAGGTCATAGTCCCTCTGGCCATGCTAGGGGCTTAGGCCAACCTGGAGTCCACTTCCCTGCTCATATCTAACCATCTGCCTAGTCTAGCAGAAGGACCTTCCAGGGCAGGAGAGGGGCTCACAGCTTTTCCTGAGCAGGAGAGGAAGCATGGGGCATGCTTGTAGCAGAAGGAAGCCCGAGGATCAAGAGCAGAGCAAGCGAGGCTGGCCTTGGGTCATTGCGTGGTCTGGGCTGAAGACAGCAGTAGCCTGGGCTGGCATACAGCTGTGGAGCTGGAGGGAGATGGGAGGGTTCAGAGTGTAGTGTGGAGGTAAACTGATCAGGCTTGCTGATGGATCAGATGTTGGGGAATGAAAAAGGATAGGTCATGTTGGCAGGGCGCGGTGGCTCACGCCTGTAATCCCAGCACTTTGGGAGGCCCAGGCCGGGGGAGATCACCTGAGGTCAGGAGTTCAAGACCAGCCTGGCCAACATGGTAAAACCCCATCTCTACTAAAAATACAAATATTAGCTGAGCATGGTGGCAGGCGCCTATAGTCCCAGCTACTCAGGAGGCTGAGGCAGGAGAATGGCGTGAACCCGGGAGGCAGAGGTTGTAGTGAGCTGAGATCACACCACTGCATTCCAGCCTGGGCAACAGAGCAAGACTCTGCCAAGACTCCTTCTCAAAACAAACAAAGAAAAAACCTCACAGGATTGGTACACTGAATATTACAAAAAGCCGATGAAAGAAATAAAGAAGATGTGAATATATGGAGAGACATACCAAGTCCGTGGATTGGAAGAGTAAGAATAGTAAGAATGTCAGTTCTTTCCCAACCCAATTAATAATACACATATTAATACAGAATTCTTCATATTGATATAGTATTAATACAGGAATACTAGTATTCCTATCAAAATTTCAGGAAGGTTTTTTGTACTATTAAGGGAAAATGAAAATTGAAGCTGAGGTTTGGATATACCCCTAGGCCAACTGCCTGTAGCCATGTAACTGAAACTTAAGCTTTCCTCCCTCAGTGTGATAGCATTACAAAGAAAGCTTATGCAGCTCCACATGCACAGTAGGGAACAATATTCTTCCTCATTCATGCTTTATAAACTGTGTTGTAACTGATGTGAATTGGGGCTTCATACCACTTCCAGTTTGGGGTTTCCTGGTTCATGAACTCTTCTTTTACATGCACAATAAGCTTTTTAAAAAATTTTTTATTTTTATTTTTTTTGAGACAGAGTCTCGCTCTGTCACCCAGGCTGGAGTGCAGTGGCATGACCCCAGCTCACTGCAACCTCTGCCTCCCTGGTTCAAGTGATTCTCCTGCCTCAGCCTCCCAAGTAGCTGGGATTACAGGTGAGCACCACGATGCCCAGCTAATATTTATATTTTTAGTATCATGAGGGTTTCACCATATTGCAGGCTGTTCTTGAACCCCTGGTCTCAAGGGATCTGTCTGCCTCGGCCAAAGTGCAGGGATTAGAGAAGTGAGCCATCACATCCAGCCTAAACTTTTTTTTTATTGCTGGTCGCAGTGGCTCACGTCTGTAATCCCAGCACTTTGGGAGGCTGAGGACGGTGTATCGCTTGAGGTCAGGAGTTCAAGACCAGCCTGGCCAACATGGTGAAACCCCATCTCTACTAAAAATACAAATATTAGCTGGGTGTGGTGGCACGCACCTGTAATCCCAGCTACTGGGGAGGCTGAGGCACAAGAATGGATTGAACCCAGGAAGCAGAGGTTGCAATGAGCCGAGATTGTGCCACTGCACTCCAGCCTGGGCGACAGAGTGAGACTGTCTCAAAAAATAATAATAAAATAAATTTAAAAATAAATAAAATAAATTTTTAAATTTTGATTTGATTTTACTTGTGACATTAGATGTAAATGAGATTATTCTGAAATGTATATATAAAGGCAAAGGAACTAGAATAGCTCAAATAATTTTGAAAAAGAACGATAAGATGGGAGGAGTCTGCCCAATTTCAAGATTACTACATAGCTACAGTAATCAAGGCTGTGGTATGGATACAGTGATAGACACATAGATCAGTGAAACAGAATGGAAAACCCACAGACCTGAGTAAATATGCCCGGTCATGTTACACATGATTTTGGACAAAGGTGCAGAAACAATTGAGTGGAGGAAAGATATCTTCCAGCAAATAGTACTGGAGCAATTAGACATCCGTCGGCAAAAAAATGGATATCAACCCAAGTCTCACACCATATACCAAAATGAATTCAAAATGGTTTATGGAGTTAAATGTAAAACCATAAAACTTCTAGAAAAAAAAAGAAGAAAATCTTTTTTTTTTTGAGACCGTTGATTTTTAATATTTTCTTAAAAAAATACAAAAGAAATTAACTCTGTAGTACAGGTCAGTACACTTCAGGGAAAGAGGGAAAAATGGAATTTCAGAGCAAAGGTTGTTTAGGTTATCACATTCCCACACTCCCAATACCCATAAAACAAGAATTTCACTCCATGACACAGAGGAACATTGAATGATAGCTCAGAAATGTTGATAGCTGAGGTACTGAAACTAACAAAAGGATTTTGGTCGTCCTTGATTATTCTGTCCTGTGATGAATAAAATCTACACTAAAGGACAGGTAAGGAAAACTTATAGCAGAAAAAAGACTAAATGTACCAATCACAGCAGTATAAAGCAGTCCTTGGCAGAAGTGTGCTTCTAAAAGAATGGGGCAGTAATCAGGTAGCTGAACTACTAGGCTACTGTCACTCCCAGTCCATCCCCAAATAAATAGTGTGGAAGTGTAATAGTGTAGTAGTATTTGATTCAACAAAGAAAGGCTTTCACCCCCATTCAAGGCTAACACTGCCATGGCTAGATAACCCCTGGCAGGCAATAAGATGACTGTAAAATCACAGGTACTTCTAGTTTTATCCCCAGTTATACTGAACTCCCACATTTATGTCATCTTCTCTCATCCCAACATTTGTTCACTCTTTTATGCTGTCTCCAGTGTGAAAGACCTTGGGGAAATAAAAAGATCATTCAAATAATATACCCTTCTCAGTCTTCCAGGTTATGTAATACTTCAGTGCTGTTCTAGGTTCACTCACATTCCATCAAATTCAGTTTAATTCACTGATTCTAACTTCAATTCTGATATACAAACCCTGACCTCCAAAAGTGTCAGATGAGTATCTCTCCCTTGCCCCCAAAGTTTTGTGGGGCTCTCCCTTTTGTTTCCCTTTAGAATGGAACTGTGTTGCCCCTAGCTACCTGTAGATTAGAAAATGTATTTGTTCCTGGAAAAAAAAAAGACTTGGATTTTACCAAGTTTACTTAAATTGGTATCTTTCCAATCATCTAGGCTGGATATTGCTCACATCTAGTAGGCTATACTCACCTTAGTTCTTTGCAACATATGAGGCACAACATACATATAGTACACCAAGCACGTGGTAAGTTAGAAATGACAGGAAAGTGCTCCCCAAAGTAGTGGGAGAGGTAATGTGGTCTCTCACATCCATTCAATGTGCATTGTTTTCCCTGGAGTATCTGTTACCCACCCTTCTCAGGAACAACAACCAGGATGAGGGGGAGTATGTGTCAAATAAGTACAATCATCACTGCACTGGTGCCTGTAATCACCCTGTGCACATAGTGAGAAACAGACATTCTGGAAAGGATTCTTGATTCTCCCACTAACTGTCCACTGGACTGGTCACTAGCTCTGGGTGGTGCTCCAACAATGGTCACTTCTTGTGGAGAACACACACACCAGCATCACAGCGCTGGGTTCCCATGGATGTCACAACTTCCCAGCTGTCGATGATAGGGTTGTAACATTCAATGCTACTTAGCAGGGACTTACCTTCATATCCTGCAATTGCATAGAGTCTCCCCTGAAGCACTGTGGCCCCTACATAGCATCGTGGAGTGGTCATACTGGTGGCAGTTGTCCGGGAATCAGTGCGAATGTTGTATGCTTCAACGGAAGAAAGGTGGGCTGTACCATCAAATCTCCCCACCACATAAATACGGTCATTCAGCAGGGCTACTCCTGCACCAGAACGCTTGGTGGCCGTTGGTGTAACATTAGTCCAGTGTCCTGTATGAGGGTCATATTTCTCAACTGAATTTAAGATATTCAAGCCGTCATATCCTTCTAGACAGTGGATCACTCCACTGGCCACTACGAGTCCGGCACCTTCCTGGGCTGTCTGCATCTCTCCCAGCGTGCTCCACTGGTCAATGTTTGGATCATACCGCCCCATACTGGTGTGACGCCTGCTTCCATCAAAGCCTCCAGAGACACAGATCAAATCTCCCAGGGTGGTGGCTCCAGCAAGACCTCATCAGACATTCATAGGGGCCACAGAATACCAGACCCCATCCTCATCTGCTGTGTAGTCTAGACATTCCACTGAACTAAGGCTGGAACGACCATCATAGCCACCAATGACATAGATCTGGTCATGTAGGGACACTGAGGCCACATAACATCTCTTACAAGTGATGCTTGGCAAAAAGCTCCACTCCTGAGTCTTGGGGTCATATTTCTCTACTGCATCGATGGGAGACTGCTGGCTTCCGAAGCCCCCAGCCACCAAAAGCAGTTCATTGGCTCCTAGGTGAGCCCTTGTCCTGGGTCCCTGCATCTGACTCTGAAGTTCAGGCCTCAGATGAAACTTCTTTGCTTCATCAACCAGATCCCTGCATTGTAAACCACAGCGGATGAAAGGCTCAGCATCTATTACATCTGTGATATACCTGAGGGTTAGCAGGGGCATCTGCATATACTGTAGCAGGTTGGGCAAGGATTCTTTCTGCTCTTTCTTGGCATGCTTCACCCAACTGATGACAGCCTCAAAGACTGGTTCTTCAGGATCCACCTGAATTTCATCGCACTTGATTAGCTTTTCCACCTCTCCTTGCCTCAGAAGAATGAACTCTTCATGCTGTACCACTTCAGGAAAATTCTTCTGGCTAAAAACCTCAGCTGCTTGTGTCAGCTCAACACAATTGTGGGTTTCAGCAAAATCCCTAATACCCAAGCAATTAGAAGGGTCCAACTGACTTTCTAAGAATTCACAGCAGGCTTGTTTCACACCTTTCAACTGAAGCAGACAGGCTGCAGGAAGCAGTTCCTGTACATTCTCCATGTCACATGTACTGTTTCCGTGTACACAAAGTCCAGTAAAATTTCCATGGTAGAGGCAGTCAAACCTTGGATGTCAACATAGGGTTTCCCCTTCTGTGAAAGCTCACTAGTGAACATGGCACAGAAGTAATCACTACAGGCAGCCAGCACAATCTCATGGGCAGGAAAGTCTTTCTGCTCTACTCAATGTCACATCACAGAAGGTATTGCTCTTCCCAAGGGAGTTCGTTGAACTGAGGATTGATTTAGCATGAGTATTTGTCATTATGTCTTTGGGGGCCATAATGCCTCCCATAAAGCAGTGCAGAGAAAGAACAAAAATGGGTCCTTGGATTCTGCAACTCTGCTTCTGAACCCACACAGCTGCACCAGGGCCTGTCCCCAGCCTGTGGGGATGGAGTGGGGCGCGGGTCCAGCAGGTGGCTCAGGAGGAGCCGAAGCGTCGCCGCCGCCGCCCCGGCCTGGAGGCTCTGGAGCTGTCCGGGTCTGGTCCCTGCGGCCAAGCGACGTGATGACCAGAAGAAAATCTTGAGGATCTAGCTAGGGCTAGGCAAGGAATTCTTAGACTTGACCCCAAAAGCATGAGCCATAAAAAGAAAAATTGATAAGCTGGACTTCATCAAAATTAAAAAATAT
Source organism: Gorilla gorilla gorilla (assembly GCF_029281585.2). Classification (NCBI taxonomy): domain Eukaryota; kingdom Metazoa; phylum Chordata; class Mammalia; order Primates; family Hominidae; genus Gorilla; species Gorilla gorilla. Next base: position 17,927,266 of record NC_086018.1, on the reverse strand, counting down.
TTGCAAACCACCTATCTGACAAAGGACTAGTATTAAATAAATACATATATAAACAACTCTTAAAACTCAATAAACGGCCAGGTGTGGTGGCTCACACCTGTAATCCCAGCACTTTGAAAGGCTGAAGTGAGCGGATCACGAGGTCAGGAGTTCGAGACCAGAGACCAGCCTGGCCAACATGGTGAAACCCCATCTCTACTAAAAATACAAAAATTAGTTGGGCGCGGTGGCACACACCTGTAATCCCAGCTACTTGGGAGGCTGAGGCAGGAGAATTGCTTGAACCTGGGAGGCGGAGGTTGCAGTGAGCCGAGACCGTGCCATTGCACTCCAGCCTGGGCGACAGAGTGAGACTCCATCTCAAAAACAAAAACAAAAAACCTCGGCAAAATACTGCAAATAACCCCATTAAAAAGAGGGCAAAAGAAGCCGGGCACGGTGGCTCACACCTGTAATCCCAGCACTTTGGGAGGCCAAGGTGGGTGGATCACGAGGTCAGGAGATTGAGACCATCCTGGCTAACACGGTGAAACCCCGTCTCTACTAAAAATACAAAAAATTAGCTGGATGTGGTGGCGGACGTCTATAGTCCCAGCTACTTGGGAGGCTGAGGCAGGAGAATGGTGTGAACCCAGGAGGCAGAGGGTGCAGTGAGCCGAGATCGTGCCACTGCACTCCAGCCTGGGCGACAGAGCAAGACTCTGTCTCAAAAAAAAAAAAAAAAAAAAAAAACAGAAAGAAGGCAAAAGAGTTGAAGAAACATTTCACTGAAGAGGATGTATAGATGGCAAATAAGCATATAAGGAGATGTGTAACATTATTAGCTATCAGGGAAATGCAAATTAAAGCCACAGTGAGAGAACTACCTCAGGATGACTAAAATAAAAAATACTGACAATACGAAATACTGGTGACTGTGCAGGGAAACTATGCTCATGGATTGCTGATAGGAATGTGAAATGGTACAGCCACTCTGGAAAACAGATCTGGCAGTTACCATCCTGGGTATTTATCCCAGAGAAATGAAAACTACTCTGTATACGTTAGCCAGGCATGGTGATGCGTGCCTGTAATCCCAGCTACTCCGGAGGCTGAGGCACAAGAATTGCTTGAACCCGGGAGGCAGAGGTTGCAGTGATCCAAGATTGTGCCACTATATTCCAGCATGGGCAATAGACCAAGACCCTGTCTCAAAAAAATAAAAAATAACTTATCTGTACATGAATGTTAATAGTAGCTTTATTGGTAATAGCCAGAAACTGGAAACAAATCAGGTGTTTTCAACAGTGAATGGTTAAACAAGCTGTGGTAGATACCCATGGAATACTACTGAGCAATAGAAAAGGAACCAACTATTGGTACATGTTGAGTACCCTTTATCTGAAATGCTGGGGACCAGAAGTGTTTTGGATTTCAGATTTTTTCAGATTTTGGAATCTTTGCATTATAGTTACTGGTTCAGCATTTCTTATCCAAAAGTCTGAAATGCATTTCCTTTGAGTGCCGTGTTTGTGCTCAAAGAGTCTCAGATTTTGGAGGTATTCAACCTGTACGTGCAACAACCGTAGTAGAATCTGGGTTGGGGTAGAAAGCCAATGTTAAAAGGTTGTATACTGATTTAATTCAGACAACACTCTTGAAGTTACAAAACTGTAGAAATAGAGAAGAGATTGGTGGTTTCCAGGGCTTAAGGAAGGGATTAGGGTAAGGGAGGTGAGTGGATGTCACCCTAAAGGGCAGCCCCTCGGGATCCTGGTGGTGATAGGACAGTTCTGTGGCTGTGTCCATGTCAGCATCCTGGTGACCCTGTGATATAGTGACACAGGCTCCTACTATGGGGGAAAGAAGGCACGTGAGACCTCTGTATTTTTACTTCCAACTACACGTGACTCTACACTTATCTCAAAATGAAAAGTTTAATTAAAAAGAAAAACCTCGGCTGGGCGTGGTGGCTCATGCCTATAATCCTAGCACTTTGGGAGGCTGAGGCAGGTGGGTCACGAGGTCAGGAGATCGAGACCATCCTGGCCAACATGGTGAAACCCTGTCTCTACTAAAAATACAAAAGTTAGCTGGGTATGGTGGCGGGCGCCTATAATCCCAGCTACTCGGGAAGCTGAGGCAGGAGAATCATTCGAACCCAGCAGGCGGAGATTGCAGTGAGCCGAGATCATGCCACTGCACTCCGGCCTGGCTACAGAGCGAGACTCCGTCTCAAAAAAAAACAAAAACAAAAACAAAAACCTCCCCAGACCCCTACTGGTGATAGGAGAAGACCCAAACCAAACCCTTGGTGTGTGTTCTTCCTCCCCACTGCTCCGTCCACCTCTCTAGACTCTTGTTTTTTTGCCACCCGCATGGCCTCAGTGTTAGTGACTTGCCCGGTAACATAGCTCTGGAGCCTCCACACCCTGAGGGGCTCCTCTACCCTCAAAACACCCAGGGCCTTGCCTTGGGGCCTTCTGTTGGCCTGCTGGGTGTGAGTGGGTGGGTTCTGGAAGTGGTAGGGCCAGGGTAAGAGGTGCCCATGATGGGGGCAGGCTGGGCCCTATGGAGATAGCCCAACAGAGGGAGGGTAAAAAGCCCACAAAAGGTTCAGGACCAGAATCAAGAACCATGTGTATTTTTCTCCCCACATCATGAGTTTAGTGTCAGATATTATTTACAAACGTTTTAAAAGCAGGGTCAGCAGGCCCGGAGGATTGCATGTCCAGTGGGAGTGGGGGAGGGGTGGAGGCCACTGAGGGTGGGTCAGCGGTCCCCAGGGTTCTGTGGCTTCTTCCAGACTGGCTTGGAAAAAATGCTTTTATTTTCTTGGAGTTCCCCCATGCAGATGTTAACTTTAGGGGCAAAGGAAGACAAAGGTTACATTTCATTTCTGAGTCTACAGATGTATCCGCTATTGGGAAGAGGTTAGAGGTCAATGACTAGGACAGTATGTCCCATGAGAATTGAGGGAGGATTCTTGTCTGTATGTGAGTGGGAAGTGGTGAAGCCTCACAGCGTTGTCAGGCAGGTGTGGGGTGGTGATTGGCCTTGACAGAGTACCCAGCCACCCTTCCTCACTGCCCTCTCACGCCATTTCTCCTGGTGGCTCCACACAGGTGTATGCCCACGCAGGCGCGACGCTGGAGGGGAAGATGTATATCACCTGCGGCCGCAGAGGGGAGGATTACCTGAAAGAGACACACTGCTACGATCCAGGCAGCAACACTTGGCACACACTGGCTGATGGGCCTGTGCGGCGCGCCTGGCACGGCATGGCAACCCTCCTCAACAAGCTGTATGTGATCGGGGGCAGCAACAACGATGCCGGATACAGGAGGGACGTGCACCAGGTGAGTGGGGCCCGGGGCAGTCCACACCCGTCATCATTCCCAACCTTCTCAGTTGTTATTGATGGAAAATGTAATTGAAACATGTGCCTTTTTAAAATAGACTATTTTTTAGAGCAGTTTTAGGTTCACAGCAAAATTAAGTGGAAGGTACAGTTTCCATACACCCCCTTTTCCCCCCATACACATGTAGCCTCCCCACTGCAGACCTCTCGCTCCAGAGGGCTGGATGTGTCACAGTTGTTGAAACTGCACTGATGTGTCACCATCAACCAGAGTCCACAGTGTTCACTCTTGGCACATTCTATAGGTTTGGACAAATGTCACCATGACAGTATCACACACATACACGTCTACCTTTGCTTATTACTCTTAAAAACTTTTAGGCCGGATGTGGTGGCACATGCCTGTAATCCAAGCAGTTTGGGAAGCCAAGGCGAGAGGATCGCTTGAGCTCAGGAGCTTGAGACCAGCCTGGTCATCATGGCGAAACCCCATCTCTACAAAAATACAAAAATTAGCCAGGTGTGGTTGCATGCCTGTACTCTCAGCTACTTGGGAGGCTGAGGTTGGGGGATGGCTTGAGCCCAGGAGGCAGAGGTTTCAGTAAGCTGAGATCACGCCACTGCACTCCAGCCTGGGCGACAGAGCCAGGCCTTGTCTCAAAAAAAAACAAAAAAAAACAACAACAAAACTTTTATATCCAGGCTGGCAGCACATACCTGTAGTCCCAGCTACTCAGGAGGCTGAAGTGGGAGGATCGTTTCAGCCCAGAGTTGGAGGCTTCACTGAGCTATGATCACACCGCTGTTCCCCAGCCTAGGTGACAGAATGAGACCCTGTCTCTATTCAAAACAAAATAAAACAAAACAACAGAATAAAACTTTTATTATAAAGTTAATATAACCACATTGCCGGAACTTTAAAAAATAGAGATGGGTGGCCGGGCGCGGTGGCTCACGCCTGTAATCCCAGCACTTTGGGAGGTTGAGGCAGGTGGGTCACGAGGTCAGGAGTTCAAGACCAGCTTGGCCAAGATGGTGAAACTCCATCTCTACTAAAAATACAAAAATTAGCCAGGTGCGGTGATGGGCGCCTGTAATCCCAGTTACTTGGGAAGACTGAGGCAGGAGAATCGCTGGAACCCGGGAGGCAGAGGTTGCAGTGAGCTGAGATCACACGACTGCACTCCAGCCTGGGCAACAGAGCAAGACTCTGTCTCAAAAAAAAAAAAAATAGAGAAGGGTGAGGAAAAGCATTCATAATCAGGCCCCTGCAGTACTGTTTTTCAGTATGACCATTTTCAGTATTGACCGTGTATGTTTTCTGCCTGATTGTAGTCAAAGAGCATCCCATTCTGAGCTGGGCACAGTGGCTCACACCCGTAATCCCTGCACTTTGGGAAGCCAAGGCAGGTGGATGGCTTGAGTCCAGGAACTGATACCAGCCTGGGCAACATGGTGAAACTCCATCTCTACTAAAAATACAAAAAAAAAAATTAGCCGGGCATGGTGGCTTGCACCTGTGGTCCCAGCTACTTGGTAGGCTGAGGGAGAATCAACTGAGCCCAGGAGGTTGAGGCTGCAGTGAACCGTGATGGTGCCACTGCACTCCAGCCTGAGCAACAGAGCGAGACCTTGTCTCAGACAAACAAACAAACAAACAAAAAAGAGCATCCCATATCCCATTCTGCTTCTCTCAGTGACTTTTGTCCTGGGCATTTTCCAGTTTAACACTCAATCTTCATCATCCCCTCTTGTGTCTAAGTTTTAACTATTCCAAATAACATGACAAGTAATAGTTGCTTTGTTGAGCTTTTCAGGTATTTTGGATTATTTCCTTAGGTTCATGCAACAGTTCTCAAAGTGTGATTCTCAGACTAACAGAGTCTGCATCACCTGGGAACGCTGTGTTACGAGGCACCTCAGACCCACTGATTCGGAAGCCCTGAGGGTGGGTCTTGGCGATCTGGCTTTTAACAGGTCCTCTGCTTGTGAGATCCTCTGGGCCAGCACATTAGTTTTCTATTGCTTCAGTAACCTATCACCACAAACATAGCAACTTAAGATAAATTTATTCTGCATTCATAAGTCCTCTGACATGGGCCTTGCCAGGCTAAAACCAGGGTGCGGTCAGGGCATCTTTCCTTTGTGGAGACCCTAGTGGGGATCTGCCTCCCTGCTCACTCAGGTGGTTAGAAGAATTCAGTCCCTGGCAGTTGCAGTCCCATTTCCTTGCTAGCTGTCAGTTGAGGGCCTTCTTGGCTTCTAGAGGTCCCCACTTTTCCTGGCTTGGGGACACTTCATCTTCAAAGCCAGCAATGGCAGGTTGAGTCCTCCTCACTTCTCAGCTCTCTTGTCTGGCTTTACCCTTCCTTTTTTTTTTTTTTTTTTTTTTTTGAGATGGAGTCTTGCTTTGTCACCCAGGCTGGGGGGCACTGGTGCAGTCTCGGCTCACTGCAACCTCTGCCTCCTGGGTTTAAGCGATTCTCCTGCTTCAGCCTCCAGAGTAGCAAGGAGGACTACAGGTGTTCGCCACCACACCTAGCTAATTTTTCTATTTTTAGTAGATACGGGGTTTTGCCATGTCAGCCAGGCTGGTCTCAAACTCCTGACCTCAGGTGATCCACGCACCTCAGCCTCCCAAAGTGCTAGACCCCCGGCCTCCCCTTCCACTTTTTTTTGTTTGTTTGTTTGAGACGGAGTCTCGCTCTGTCGCCAGGCTGGAGTGCAGTGGTGCTCTTGGCTCACTGCACCCTTTGCCTCCCGGGTTCAAGTGATTCTCCTGCCTCAGCCTCCCGAGTAGCTGGGGTTACAGGCATGTGCCACCATGCCCAGCTGATTTTTGTATTTTTAGTAGAGACGAGGTTTCACCATGTTGGCAAGGATGGTCTTGATCTCTTGATCTTGTGATCAGCCCACCTTGGCCTCCCAAAGTGCTGGGATTACAGGTGTGAGCCCCCACGCCCGGCCTCTCCCCTTCCATTTTTAAGGGCTCATGCAATTGGATGGATCACCTGGAAAATCCAGGAAAACTGCCCCATCTCAGGGTCTGCACCCTTAATCCTTTTTTTTTTTTTTTGTATTCTTGTACCCTTGATCCTATCTGCAAAGCCCCTTTGGCTGCTTAAGGTAGCATATTCTGGAGATTAGGAACTAGACATCTTTGGGGGCCACTATTCTGCCCACCATAGCTAGAGAACCAAAAACGGCTAATCAGTCAAGAAGGTAAGATTTTTATGGCTCTTAATACTTATTGCCAAATTCCTTTTCTGGCATGTCAGACAGATACATAGTAGTATGGCTTTATCACACCCTCAACAGCATTGGGTTTTGTGATTTTCCTTCTCTGCAGTGGTTGCTAGTTAACAGTTGAAAAATTTGTCTCTGATGTTTTGATTTTGCGTTTCTTGAATTACTAGTAGGTTGAACATTTTTCCATGTCTTTGTTTACTGTTTTGGACAATTTTGAAGACAAGAGAATATTGATGTTGACTACTCCGCAAGGAATTACTTCCACTTTCTGTCTCCTCCCCCTGTCCTACTGCCTGTGTTGAGTGCTGCAGAGGAGGTTGAAGACATTTCAGTGGAGTCCATGTCTCTCAGGCAGCTTCGTTTCCTGGAGGGGAGAGAAGCAGTGCCCTCAGACATGGGGAATGACCACATGCTGATGGCGGCACAGCCACACACTCGGGGGCAGAGACTGGCTTAGGGCCGGGTGGCCTGGAGGAAGGGCTGGGCTGGAGCAAAGCCAGAGAGAATGGGATCATTCTAGGGGAGGGCCCAAAAGACAGCCTCCTGCAGACTCGGCCATCCCTGGGTGAGAAAGCAGCAGCCTGGCCCATGGACAGGATGTTTCAACACTGGCCCTGTGCCATCCTTCCAGGGGGCCTGACCTGTCAGAATGGTGGGTAACTGTTGCCACCTTGGTCAGTGGGCTTGTAGGGGAGCTGGCAGCCTCGTCCCAGCGGGTGCTGGGCTTTATTCTGGCCTTGGCTTTGCAGGTGGCCTGCTACAGCTGCACGTCTGGACAGTGGTCATCCGTCTGCCCACTCCCTGCTGGGCACGGTGAGCCTGGCATTGCTGTGCTGGACAACAGGATCTATGTGTTAGGTGGCCGCTCACACAACCGCGGCAGCCGCACAGGCTACGTGCACATTTACGATGTGGAGAAGGACTGCTGGGAGGAAGGGCCCCAGCTGGACAACTCCATCTCAGGCCTAGCGGCCTGTGTGCTCACCCTGCCCCGCTCCCTGCTCCTTGAGCCGCCCCGCGGGACCCCTGACCGCAGCCAGGCCGACCCGGACTTTGCCTCTGAGGTGATGAGTGTGTCTGACTGGGAGGAGTTTGACAACTCCAGTGAGGACTAGGCTCCCCGTGCCTGGCATCAGAGGGAAGGGAGGCTGGGGCTGCAGGGCAGTGAAACCCACGCAGCCTAGGCCAGAGCACTTTACTCCAGGCAGGGCCCCTGCCCCTGTTGGCCACAGCTTACGGGCCCTGCCCTCTTTCTTCACACCAGCCCCTTGGTCAGCCTGCCGCAGGCATCTCAGGGCCGTGCAGATCCCAGGCTGTGGATTACATCACTGCAGGAACTGCTTCTGAAAGGCTTTGGCCTTCCTCAGTGAGCCCTGGAGGGGTTGGCCTTCTCTCCTCCCTGCCTAGATCAGTCCTTCTCCAAAAGGACCTGGGAGCTGGCAGCCTGGGCAGGGGGGCTGAGGCACGTGGTAGCCCTCTTTCTGTGAATGGGGTGGGGCTGTGGGGGCAGCTGGGGTTGGAGGATGAGAGCTCCTGAGGGGCAGAGGAGCAGAGATGCATCAGCTCGCCTGGGACTGGCTCTGTGATAAAAAAGACCCCTCCCGCTGGGTTTTCAGACCCCATGTTGTTGATCAATGAAATAAAGCATCTTACAGAAGGTGTTAACTGTTTTTCTGTAGCCACAGCCTCAGTTCCTTTCCACAGTGCACCCAAGCTGCATCCCCAGGAAGCGTGGCTTCTGGGGTCAGAGCTGCCATCTGGGAGAGGCTGTGGAAGCCCAGGCCAGAAGCCAAGTGGCACTGGGAAGACCCTGCCTGAGAGGGAAGCACAGTAAACTCCACAAGCTAACAGGGCACTCAGTGGGAAAGCTGGAACTCGCCCTGGTCTGGTGACAGGTGGTTGTGCAGCCACTTGAGTGTCTTCTCTGGTGTGGAACTTGTCTCCCAACCAGGGCAGCATGCAGAGTTTCAGCCCAGCTCATTAGGAGTCTCTCAGCCTGAGGGTCAGGAGCCAGAGCCTCAGCACCTGGGAGCGGGGCAGCATCACGGGGGTTGGGGGGGGTGCCCCTCTGGCCTGTGCCCGGCTCCTCCCAACCTCCTGAAGCTGAGTGTGCTGGGGAGGGGAGCTGCATGTGCTACAGGTTTGTCAGGTAACCCTTAGGCACCCAGTCTCAAGGACCACACTGGCACAGCAGCTGGGACTCTCCCCTGTTCACCTGTCCCGGTGCTTTTCTTGCCCTCTTGAGACTGCCAGGCTTAGCCTGCACCCTGCATGGATGGGCTGTGAGTCCACACCAGCCTCACTGCAGGGCTGCACCACACGAAGCTTTCTTCCATCCTGATGCCCTCATAGGGTCTGCCCCATCCTTTCCCAGTTGACTGGGCAGAGCATGGGGACAGCCATGTGTTCCTGCTGGCATCCTGTCCCGGAAGAGAAGGGGGCAGTGTGTGCTCCTTGATGGGAGGAGAGGGGATGGGGAGGGGGGACTATCAGTCACTCTGGGCTCTCCTAAATGGATACCCCAAGGATTCTTGAGGGTAGAGACAAAGCCCTCAGAGTTGGCCTGTGCCCCCAGGGCTGTGGTATGTGGGTGTGTGTGTAACCTGAAGAACTTCCTCACTGTCCTGGGCCCTGAGTACCCCTGAGGAAACATGACATTGCCTTGGGGTGGCAGACCCGGTGTTGAGCCCTAGTGGGGCAGGATGGCTACACACTCCAGTGCCATCTCCCTTTCTTCTGAGGGTGAGGTGCAAGAGCATGGGTTCAGAGTAGGAACCCCACTCTGTGGGTCTCAGACCCAGCACTTCCTGTGTCTCTGCTACCACCTGGCAGGCCAGGGCAGTGGCTCCTGCAGACCTCAGAGGTTTCTGGAAAGGAGGAGCACCAGACATGCCCCACCACTCTCCAGTGCGTCGTGACACCATGCTGGCTGGCACCATCTCACCTGAGCCACCAGCCACAGCCACAGGTTTGCAGGAGGCCTCTGGTCTGCAGGGGCAGGAAGTGCTCACTGAGGTCCTGCACAGCCTGGGGAGGGGTGGAGAGTGCCTTGGAGTTGGGCGCAGCCTGGCCCTGCCACTGTCAGCCTTGGGGCCAAGCTGGGTTTCTAAGTGTTACACCTGATACCCCGGAGCTGAGGCAGCCCAACTTGTGCTCTCCAGTGTGGCTAGGCTCTTGGTCCCTGCTTTCATGCAAAACCCTCCTCAGCCTTCAAAGTCCACTTCCTTCTGGCAGCCATCCTGGCCAAAACCAGCAGGCCAGGGCTCCGGGCTCCAGCAGTTTGCCTGCGTGGTGGTCAATTGTCTGTGGGTTCCTTCTACATCCTGGTGCCATGTGGATGATCCTTCATTCCTCCCATACTTCTCAGTCTTCCCCTAGGGGTGCAGTGGTGGTTGGGAGAAATGAGGGCTCTGCCCATGACACCCAAAGTTGCCATCTACTGCAAGGGATGGATGTACCGGGTCATGAGGTGAGACTGGGGACGGTCCTCATCCTGAGAGCAGTGGTGGATAGCTACAAGTGAGATTAAAAAGACTACTCTGGGTGGCAGACAGGGGTGGGCAGAGATCTAAGACATTTAGGAGGTCCTGGGGGATTGGGGGGCACCATCCAGGTGGTGCCCTCCCTGGACAGGTCTGGGGGAAGGAGAAAGGTGATGGAATTTGATATGCCTAGTCATGACCTCCATCCAGCTGAGGTGAGTGTCCCCTCCAGCCCAGGGGGTCAGTGCCTCTAAAGCCAGGAGCTGGGCTGGGACAGACCTTGCAGCCACTGGGACCTCTGCTGGCCTCTATTGGGAGCCGCAATCTGGATCCTCCGTGGGAGGGGCCCCAGCACTGGGAGGGCATTGCTGAGGTCAGGGCTGTGCCCAGGCTGAGCTGCCAGAAGTGGTTGGCCTGTTTATTTGTCCCCAGGTAGTTGCATTCGTGTCCACACTAGTTCCACTTCTCTTTCAGCCCACCCCACCTCCCTCCTGCACCAGCATGGCTGAGTAAGGGGCCTGCTCCTCCCCATCCCACTCTCTGCTTGTGCCAGCCTGGTGATGCCCATGGCCTTGGGCCTTTCAGTGGCTCCTCCTCCAAGCCCCCTCCTCCAGCCCCACCCTTCGGGGCTATCTGGCCACACCTGGACAGAGTCTGCCTGCCCTCCCTCAGTGAGCCTGTGGGCCGCATGTGGCCTGCTCCCCAAAGAACGGAGGTGCCCGCTCCCTGCTTAGGCCTTCTGCCAGCCCTCAAGTCCCCAAAAGACAAACATCCTCACTAGGACCTGGCTACACACGGGACATTTGTGCTCCCTGCCCAACTCCCCAGCTCCTTGGGCCTGAGAGTCGGTCTGCCCCAGTTGCCCCCCGGGGACCCGCACCCTGCTGCCTCCCAGTCCAAGTCCAGCTTCCCCGCTGGCTCCCTAGGGCCTGTCCCTCTGTCTTGCTCCCTTCCCACACCTTCCTTCTGCTCTGTGCTGTTACCCACCTTACCTGATGCAGGAGTTCCCACTCTCTAGCCCCAGCCTCTCCTGGAAATCCGACAGCCAGCAGAATCCACCGCCCAGGCTCCCCCAGCCCCCTTCACTCCTCAACTAGGACTGCAGGGTTTCCATCCCGGGGGTCTCCTTCTGTCTTTACCTCTACTTCCTACCGCAGTCCACAGCCTGGCCATTCTACTTCCTCTGTATCTCTCCCATCCGTCCCTACGGAGACCCCTTCCCCCAGGCCTCGGGTCCGGACCGAGTCTACCACAGGCCTCAAGCATCCTGCTCGGTCCGCCCCTTGCGAGCTCTGAGTGCGCAGGAGTGCGCAGGGGGAGCTGACCGCACACCCCAGCACTACAAGGACTTCGCGGTGGGGTGCTGTGGAGTTGGCTTTCGGCCTCGACCTGGGCTGTCTGCAGGCCCCACTCCCTTGGCCGGTTCCGAGGCGCTGGGAGCGGGGGTGGGCTTGCGGAGTCGCGTCCGTGTCCCCGATCCGCCTTCCCGTCCCGGGCCTGGCCTACGCAGTGGGCGCGCAGGGGCGGCTGCTTCGGTAGATGTCTAGGGAGCGGAGGGAAAGGCGCGGGAACCGGGTATTCCTCGGGCGGACCCTCCCTCCACCAGCGCTCGGCGGGCCTCCTCCAAGTTCGCCCCCAAGTTTGCGAGCGGCCAAATGGGGGCGGGGGCTGCGCGGAGGGGCGGTGGCTAGGCCGGAGGGTGGGGTCTGGAGCGCGGGGCGGGCGCTGCCGCCTGGCCGGCCGCGGCTGGCCCGGGATCAGGGAGCCGATGTGGAATTTCCTGCCCGGCTCGGCGCCCCTCCTGCCGCCCCCCGCCCGGCCTCGCACTCCGCTTCCGGCCGCTCTCGCTGCGGCCGCACCCGCGCCCGTGCCCGCCCCGCGCCTGCCCCGCGCCTCATGGAGGGCGCAGGGCCCCGGGGGGCCGGGCCGGCGCGGCGCCGGGGAGCCGGGGGGCCGCCGTCACTGCTGCTGCCGTCGCTGCTGCTGCTGCTGCTCTGGATGCTGCCGGACACCGTGGCGCCTCAGGAACTGAACCCTCGCGGCCGCAACGTGTGCCGTGCTCCCGGGTAGGAGCCGGCCTGGCTGGGGGAGGGGGCCGAGAGGGACGCTCTGGGCAGTGGGGTGGCGGCGCCGGGCATTGGGAGGGGGCTACCGGAACCTTCCTACGCCAAGTGTGGGCCCCTTCGGCTCCCTAGCCGGCGCGGCTCCGTTCCAGGCCCAGCCTCGGCCATGGGCCACGACAGTGCATCCCAGGGAACCCTGGACGAGAAGTCACCTGAGGGGAGGACGGAGTGCCGTGGGCACCCAGGGGATGACACGCGTTGTCCGGGATATCAGGAAAGACCTGGAAAAAGGGACCCTTGACCGAGTTGTGAAGTCCACGGGGGAAAGCTGGGGAAGGGCATTCAAGCCAAAGGAACTGCATGTGCTAAAGCCCCGCGCTAGTCCGACTGGAGCCGGGAGTGGGAGTGAGGAGGAAGGTCAGGGGAGGAGGAGCGGTGCTAGCCGGGGAGGTCCTGGAGCAAGCCAGACTTGGAAAGACAGATTCGCGTCTTAGAGCGGGCGCGGGTGGGAGGGTGGTGACCCAGGCGAGCGTCGAGGAGCCGGCGCTCGAAGTGGACCAGAAGCGGGAGGCGGAAGGACTATGACAGGCACAGGGGACCGGAGGATGTGGGAACCCTGGCGACAACCAGGTGGGGATACTGGGTGCAAGAAGGGGCCGCACAAAGGTGGGGCGCCGGCTGGGGAAGCCAGTGTGGGACAGGCAGGCGACAGGCCCGGCCGGTGGGGGGGGCGAGCCCGGGAGTTTGCACGGAGGGCAGAGAGGTGAGCCCCGGACGCCAGGAGTTAGGAGCTGGGGTCGGGGGAGCCGGTGGGCTGGCCAAAGGCCACAAGGTCAAGGGCATCTCCACGCAGGGGTGAGGAGCGGGCGTGTGGGGGCGCCTTGGCGCGGATTGGAGACGCCGCACGGGCTGGCGGCCGCCGCCGGGCTCCGAGCTGGGTCGCGTCGGGGCGCCTGAGCCACGGACCTGGGGCAAGCCGAGTCCAGGGGCTCGGCGCCGGAGACAAGGGGCTGCGAGGGGGCAGCGCGGGGTTTCCGAACTCTGGTCCCGAGGCGCGCAGACCCCTCCCCGCTGCGAGCCCCGCCTCCGGGGCGGGGGACGGCCTGGCCCGCCATCTGCTTCGCATCGATGCCGCCGCCGCCGACTCCCGGGCCTCCCCGGCCCCAGGAATGCAGCGGCGGCGGCGGGCGGGGCGGTGCCTGGAGAGGGGGAGGGCGCGATCGCCGTGGTCTCCGTCTACTCACTCCAGCCCTCTTTCCCAGACAGGCCCGGGACCAGGAATGGGGGTCCGATGCCAGGCTCTAGCTGTCCGGAGCCTGAGAGCCCTTTGCTCCCGCTCCCCTTGTCTGCAGACCTCCCAGGAGGCGCCTGCTCCAGGAACCGAGCCTGGGTTTGGGTTCCCATCCTGGTGCCACCCTACCCAGCTGTGTGGACCTGGGCAAGTCATTTGACCTCTCTGGGCCTGTCTCCACCTCTGTAAAATGGGATAGTGATCACAACCCCCTCATGGGGCTAAGTGGGGATCACTGTGGTCATGAGTGGCAAGGGTCGATGGGAAGGACAGCCACTTTGGGCACTGCCCACCTGGGGTCTGGGTCAGGTCTTTGTTGTCCTCCCACGTCTTGCAAGGCTTCCATCAGCCCTTCCCTTTCCTGGCAGGCAGGAGGATGGGGAGAGGAGAGTGCAAAGCCAGTAAAATCCTATGCACCTACACTGTGCCAGGCCTGTATTGGTGTAGGGAAGCTGCAGTGGAGACCCTGACCCTGTGGCAGAGGAGACACAGTCCAGAAAAGCAAGTGTGTCTAGACATCTAGCAAGAGCTGGGAGGTGTTGGGTTGGGGAGTGCTGTTTCCTTTAGGGTGTTCTGAGGAGACCAGCTGAGAAGGTGGTGAGTGAGCACAGGCCTGCAGAAGAGCACGGAGGCCCTGTGGGTGTCTGGGGCAAGGTTCCCAAGGCAGAGGGCCTGTGGAAGTACAGGAAGGATCCAGGAGGCTGGGCAGAGTCCAGGAGGGGCTGGCGGAGGAGCTGCCAGAGAGTGAGGGTGGGCAGGCCACCGTGGGCTGCCACTGCTCAGAAGACTGGGGCTTTTCCTCTGAGGGCCATGGGACCCCCTGGGGGCTTTGCACAGAGAAAGGGTGGGATCTGACCAGGATTGGCTGCCAGGTGGCAAACACTTCACACCCTGGGGGGCAGGGGGTGGAAGCTGGGGCCAGTTACAAAAAGCCAGGGAGATGGAGGGTGGCTCTCACAAGGCTGGGAAGTGATCCCATTTTAGATGTCGTTTAGAAGCTAGAGCTCAGCGTCTTTTTTCTCAATGGATCTGGTATAGACAAGAGAGAAGAGTCAGAGATGCTTCTCCAGGTCTCAGCTTCCCAGCCTGAAAGGACAGGCAGGGTTATCTGAGGCAGGGAAGACTCAGGGTGCAAGGAGGTCAAGAGTTCAGGTTTGGGCTGGTTGAGCATGAGGCCCATGAGGTCTCCTTCTGGTGACATCATCTATTGGGCAGTTGGATTTGCAAGTCTAGCATTGACGGGGAGAGTCCTGCTGGAGGGTCCAAAGTGTTGTCAGTGTTCAGTGAGCTTCCCGAGGGAGCTAGTGTGGACACAAGAGAGATCTGAGGATGGGGACAGAAACCAGAGGAGAGGTGTCCAGGCGGGGCAGGAGGAGGGTCGGGCAGGTGTGGGGTCTGAAGGGTGTGGCAGGCAGAGAAGCTTTTCTGCCTGGATTTGGGGGAGAACATGGACAGGTATGGACCCCATGAGCCAACTTGAAGATGTGAGAACTCACAGTGGGTTTGAATCACAGAACTAATGCTCTACGAGGGAGAAGCCTACGGCATGTCTTGCTTGCTGAGGGGCCTGGGCCCAGCCTATGGCCTGGCTCCTGAGGGTCTTGCCGACTTACAGGGCAAGCGTGGGAGCAGCCCTGCAGCAGGCCATCTTTCCCCACTCGTCTTTGTAAGATCTTCAGAGAGTGGGCTTGCCACCACCACCCGGCCTTTTCTGCCAGCCCTTCCAAGAAGGAAAGCATCTTGTTCTCAGTGAACCCAAATGGACTCTGTCCTGCTGGTGGGCATTAGCTCTGCTGGGGTTAGGCCTGGGT